>NW_026974926.1:0-300000 GCF_030014295.1 Loxodonta africana | reverse complement strand
CTCTTCCTTCTGCCCCTGAGACACATCACAAGTATGAGGGGCCTGAGAGAGAGCCTAGACATGAAACGGGGGAGGCTTCTGGCTGTAGTGCTTCCCCGTGGGTAGAGAAGAGCAGGTAGTCTCTCTGGAAGGTCTTAGCTTCTGTTGACTGACACGGACAATACAGTAGGGGCGGACTCTGGCCAGGTGGAGCTTGTGGGCAGATGCAACCCCTCCGGCGACGAATAATTCCGCTGCTGCTTTGTATGGTGAAAACCTCCCCCGGCCAAGTGGGATGGGTAGAGAACACTGACCCACACCCTCCAGGGGCCTCTCCTGAGACTAAAGATCCCAACATGGTCTCAACGTCGACACCCTCTCAGCACACACCTTTCCTGCACACGTAATCCTGCCTTTCTCCGGCAGGGCCCTATCCTACCAGGAAAAAAAGCAAGCCGCTCAAAAAGGCCGATGCCAGGGAAATCGAGGAAACACTGCCATTTTCCAAATTTTGGCTGTCTACATGTCCCCGCCTCCGCTGCAAGGCCGCGTATGTGGCCGGGCTCCGAAGGCAAGGCCGAAATCCTGGCAGCCTGGGCCCCAGCAGTCCCATGCTTTATGGACGGGGGGACACGGATGACCTGTTCGCCACATACAGGAGGGATCCTTGGGCCCTTCACTGGCTCGCCATTCAGCTCCAGGACGTCCACTTCCGGCCCTGTCCTTTGCTTTGGCTGGTGCCCGACGGAACGTGTGCTCCGGAGCGATGTTTCTCCACCCATCACTATCATTCTGCCACCAGGGGATGTGTGAGTGTGGGAGTCACCATTTGTCACTGGCAGCAGTGTCACAAGGCAGTAGACTTCCAGGTACCCGCTGACCTAGGCTGCCTTCTGCCCCAGGCAAGGTCCCCAATCCTTTATCCCAGATGCTGACACCCGGGCACTGGCGGACATTCATTTGGAGCAACACACAGGTCTGAGTGAGGGTCAGCGGGCCAGGTAGGTGAAGTCAAGGCCAGGTGGGCGGGGCTGAGGCTCCTTTGCCATCACCATAGAGACAGTCCCCCCACCGCAAGAGTGGGCGGAGCTTGTGATGGGCCTGCTGACAAGACTTGAGCCAATGGCAGAGATCCGGCCCGCCAGGCAGATGACACAGGGCCCTCCATTGTGACCTATGACACCTAGTGGCCACAGGATTTGAGCACACCCTGGGAAAGGCTACGCAGGCACAAGGGAGCCCCTGGTGCGGACTGCTTCAGGGCATTGGCACAGCAGGCCAGGTACCTCTTTCCCACTTTCCTCAGGATATCACTACGCAAGGCATCCCCACTCAGCATCTCTTGCCTCTCTCTGTCTCTCTCTGCTTGTGTTCGTTCTCTGAAATCTCTTCCTTCTCCCCCTTGTCACTTCACACCTTGGAGTGCCTGACAGAGGGCCCAATGACCAAAGAGCAAAGGGGGAAGGCCTCTGGCTCTACTGGTTGCCCATGGGCAGAGAAGATCTGCTAGTCTATCTGGAAGGTCTAGAGAGTAGCCATTGATTGGGGAGCCACATCACGGGCGGACCTGGCCAGGTGAAGCTTGCTGACATGCAGCAGCCTCTCCGGAGACTACTAATTCCGCGGAGAACATTCTATGCAAATACCCGGCTGAGTGCCATGGGCAGAAAACATTGACACATACCTGCCAGAGGTCTATCCTGGGTCTGAAGAGTCCACCCTGGTCTCCAGCCACTCATCATCTCAGCACACACTTTGCCTGCACACGTGGAATCCGCCTCTCTCCACGAATGCCTTCTCCTGCTAGGAAACACACGATGGCACTCAGCCAAAGGAGAGCACAGGCAAAGTCAACTGAAGCCTCCATTTTCAAGAGTTTGCCCTCTGCTGGGCCACAGCCTCCGCTGGCACAGTGCATGTGTGTCACTTCTCCGAAGACAAGGCCGCAATCCGGGCGTCCAGGGCCCCAGCAGTCCAGAGTCTGCGCATGGCGGCATATGGATCACCTCTTTGCCACGTACAGGAGGGAGGCCTGGGCCCTACACTGGCTCCGCTAGAGCTCCACGACCTCAGCTATTTTCCCTGACCTTTGGCCCGTGCCCTCGTGTGTGTGTCATCCCGAGTTACACTTCTTCTCCGACCACTCTGAATCCGCCACCTGCGGATACATGAGCATGAAAATCAACATCTCTCACTGCCTGCAGTGTCACAGGTCACCAGGTGTCTAGGCTCAGGCTGACCTTGGCTGTCTTCTGCCCAGGCAAGGAGCCTAATCCTTCAAAGGCAACGAGGACATGTGGTCATTGGCCGACATTCATTCTTTCATCCACACAGCGGTCTAGATGAGGCTAAAGAGGCCAGGTAGGCCAGGTGAAGGCTGAGTGCGGGGCCTAAGGCTTCTTTCCCAATCACCATGGAGACAGCCACCGCAAGGCTGGCCGGAACTTCTGACGGGGACGGGTCACAAACACCCAGCCAATAGGAGAGGTCCAGCCTAAGCGGCCACTTCCGCAGTGCCCTCCATTTTACCCATGGACACACGACGGCCCCTTCTCTTTTGGGCCACAAAATCCAGGGCACCCAGGGAATCACCTCACAGTAGGCAGCCCCTGATGTGGACACGTTCCACACACTGGGCCGGCAGGCAGGTTCCACTTTTCCACTTACGCTAGGATATCAGTAGGCAAGGCGCCCTTCCTCAGCATCTATGGCCCCTCTGTGTATGTGTTCATTCGGAGAAATCTCTTCCTTCTGCCCCTGAGACACATCACAAGTATGAGGGGCCTGAGAGAGAGCCTAGACATGAAACGGGGGAGGCTTCTGGCTGTAGTGCTTCCCCGTGGGTAGAGAAGAGCAGGTAGTCTCTCTGGAAGGTCTTAGCTTCTGTTGACTGACATGGACAATACAGTAGGGGCGGACTCTGGCCAGGTGGAGCTTGTGGGCAGATGCAACCCCTCCGGCGACGAATAATTCCGCTGCTGCTTTGTATGGTGAAAACCTCCCCCGGCCAAGTGGGATGGGTAGAGAACACTGACCCACACCCTCCAGGGGCCTCTCCTGAGACTAAAGATCCCAACATGGTCTCAACGTCGACACCCTCTCAGCACACACCTTTCCTGCACACGTAATCCTGCCTTTCTCCGGCAGGGCCCTATCCTACCAGGAAAAAAAGCAAGCTGCTCAAAAAGGCCGATGCCAGGGAAATCGAGGAAACACTGCCATTTTCCAAATTTTGGCTGTCTACATGTCCCCGCCTCCACTGCAAGGCCGCGTATGTGGCCGGGCTCCGAAGGCAAGGCCGAAATCCTGGCAGCCTGGGCCCCAGCAGTCCCATGCTTTATGGACGGGGGGACACGGATGACCTGTTCGCCACATACAGGAGGGATCCTTGGGCCCTTCACTGGCTCGCCATTCAGCTCCAGGACGTCCACTTCCGGCCCTGTCCTTTGCTTTGGCTGGTGCCCGACGGAACGTGTGCTCCGGAGCGATGTTTCTCCACCCATCACTATCATTCTGCCACCAGGGGATGTGTGAGTGTGGGAGTCACCATTTGTCACTGGCAGCAGTGTCACAAGGCAGTAGACTTCCAGGTACCCGCTGACCTAGGCTGCCTTCTGCCCCAGGCAAGGTCCCCAATCCTTTATCCCAGATGCTGACACCCGGGCACTGGCGGACATTCATTTGGAGCAACACACAGGTCTGAGTGAGGGTCAGCGGGCCAGGTAGGTGAAGTCAAGGCCAGGTGGGCGGGGCTGAGGCTCCTTTGCCATCACCATAGAGACAGTCCCCCCACCGCAAGAGTGGGCGGAGCTTGTGATGGGCCTGCTGACAAGACTTGAGCCAATGGCAGAGATCCGGCCCGCCAGGCAGATGACACAGGGCCCTCCATTGTGACCTATGACACCTAGTGGCCACAGGATTTGAGCACACCCTGGGAAAGGCTACGCAGGCACAAGGGAGCCCCTGGTGCGGACTGCTTCAGGGCATTGGCACAGCAGGCCAGGTACCTCTTTCCCACTTTCCTCAGGATATCACTACGCAAGGCATCCCCACTCAGCATCTCTTGCCTCTCTCTGTCTCTCTCTGCTTGTGTTCGTTCTCTGAAATCTCTTCCTTCTCCCCCTTGTCACTTCACACCTTGGAGTGCCTGACAGAGGGCCCAATGACCAAAGAGCAAAGGGGGAAGGCCTCTGGCTCTACTGGTTGCCCATGGGCAGAGAAGATCTGCTAGTCTATCTGGAAGGTCTAGAGAGTAGCCATTGATTGGGGAGCCACATCACGGGCGGACCTGGCCAGGTGAAGCTTGCTGACATGCAGCAGCCTCTCCGGAGACTACTAATTCCGCGGAGAACATTCTATGCAAATACCCGGCTGAGTGCCATGGGCAGAAAACATTGACACATACCTGCCAGAGGTCTATCCTGGGTCTGAAGAGTCCACCCTGGTCTCCAGCCACTCATCATACTATCTCTCTATGTGCCTGCACACGTGGAATCCGCCTCTCTCCACGAATGCCTTCTCCTGCTAGGAAACACACGATGGCACTCAGCCAAAGGAGAGCACAGGCAAAGTCAACTGAAGCCTCCATTTTCAAGAGTTTGCCCTCTGCTGGGCCACAGCCTCCGCTGGCACAGTGCATGTGTGTCACTTCTCCGAAGACAAGGCCGCAATCCGGGCGTCCAGGGCCCCAGCAGTCCAGAGTCTGCGCATGGCGGCATATGGATCACCTCTTTGCCACGTACAGGAGGGAGGCCTGGGCCCTACACTGGCTCCGCTAGAGCTCCACGACCTCAGCTATTTTCCCTGACCTTTGGCCCGTGCCCTCGTGTGTGTGTCATCCCGAGTTACACTTCTTCTCCGACCACTCTGAATCCGCCACCTGCGGATACATGAGCATGAAAATCAACATCTCTCACTGCCTGCAGTGTCACAGGTCACCAGGTGTCTAGGCTCAGGCTGACCTTGGCTGTCTTCTGCCCAGGCAAGGAGCCTAATCCTTCAAAGGCAACGAGGACATGTGGTCATTGGCCGACATTCATTCTTTCATCCACACAGCGGTCTAGATGAGGCTAAAGAGGCCAGGTAGGCCAGGTGAAGGCTGAGTGCGGGGCCTAAGGCTTCTTTCCCAATCACCATGGAGACAGCCACCGCAAGGCTGGCCGGAACTTCTGACGGGGACGGGTCACAAACACCCAGCCAATAGGAGAGGTCCAGCCTAAGCGGCCACTTCCGCAGTGCCCTCCATTTTACCCATGGACACACGACGGCCCCTTCTCTTTTGGGCCACAAAATCCAGGGCACCCAGGGAATCACCTCACAGTAGGCAGCCCCTGATGTGGACACGTTCCACACACTGGGCCGGCAGGCAGGTTCCACTTTTCCACTTACGCTAGGATATCAGTAGGCAAGGCGCCCTTCCTCAGCATCTATGGCCCCTCTGTGTATGTGTTCATTCGGAGAAATCTCTTCCTTCTGCCCCTGAGACACATCACAAGTATGAGGGGCCTGAGAGAGAGCCTAGACATGAAACGGGGGAGGCTTCTGGCTGTAGTGCTTCCCCGTGGGTAGAGAAGAGCAGGTAGTCTCTCTGGAAGGTCTTAGCTTCTGTTGACTGACATGGACAATACAGTAGGGGCGGACTCTGGCCAGGTGGAGCTTGTGGGCAGATGCAACCCCTCCGGCGACGAATAATTCCGCTGCTGCTTTGTATGGTGAAAACCTCCCCCCGCCAAGTGGGATGGGTAGAGAACACTGACCCACACCCTCCAGGGGCCTCTCCTGGGACTAAAGATCCCAACATGGTCTCAACGTCGTCACCCTCTCAGCACACACTTTTCCCGCACACCTAATCCAGCCTTTCTCCGGCAGGGCCCTATCCTACCAGGAAAAAAAGCAAGCCGCTCAAAAAGGCCGATGCCAGGGAAATCGAGGAAACACTGCCATTTTCCAAATTTTGCCTGTCTACATGTCCCCGCCTCCGCTGCAAGGCCGCGTATGTGGCCGGGCTCAGAAGGCAAGGCCGAAATCCTGGCAGCCTGGGCCCCAGCAGTCCCATGCTTTATGGACGGGGGGACACGGATGACCTGTTCGCCACATACAGGAGGGATCCTTGGGCCCTTCACTGGCTCGCCATTCAGCTCCACGACGTCCACTACCGGCCCTGGCCTTTGCTTTGGCTGGTGCCCCACGGAACGTGTGCTCCGGAGCGATGTTTCTCCACCCATCACTATCATTCTGCCACCAGGGGATGTGTGAGTGTGGGAGTCACCATTTGTCACTGGCAGCAGTGTCACAAGGCAGTAGACTTCCAGGTACCCGCTGACCTAGGCTGCCTTCTGCCCCAGGCAAGGTCCCCAATCCTTTATCCCAGATGCTGACACCCGGGCACTGGCGGACATTCATTTGGAGCAACACACAGGTCTGAGTGAGGGTCAGCGGGCCAGGTAGGTGAAGTCAAGGCCAGGTGGGCGGGGCTGAGGCTCCTTTGCCATCACCATAGAGACAGTCCCCCCACCGCAAGAGTGGGCGGACCTTGTGATGGGCCTGCTGACAAGACTTGAGCCAATGGCAGAGATCCGGCCCGCCAGGCAGATGACACAGGGCCCTCCATTGTGACCTATGACACCTAGTGGCCACAGGATTTGAGCACACCCTGGGAAAGGCTACGCAGGCACAAGGGAGCCCCTGGTGCGGACTGCTTCAGGGCATTGGCACAGCAGGCCAGGTACCTCTTTCCCACTTTCCTCAGGATATCACTACGCAAGGCATCCCCACTCAGCATCTCTTGCCTCTCTCTGTCTCTCTCTGGATGTGTTCGTTCTCTGAAATCTCTTCCTTCTCCCCCTTGTCACTTCACACCTTGGAGTGCCTGACAGAGGGCCTAGAGACCAAAGAGCAAAGGGGGAAGGCCTCTGGCTCTACTGGTTGCCCATGGGCAGAGAAGATCTGCTAGTCTATCTGGAAGGTCTAGAGAGTAGCCATTGATTGGGGAGCCACATCACGGGCGGACCTGGCCAGGTGAAGCTTGCGGACATGCAGCAGCCTCTCCGGAGACTACTAATTCTGCAGAGAACATTCTATGCAAATACCCGGCTGAGTGCCATGGGCAGAAAACATTGACACATACCTGCCAGAGGTCTATCCTGGGTCTGAAGAGTCCACCCTGGTCTCCAGCCACTCATCATCTCAGCACACACTTTGCCTGCACACGTGGAATCCGCCTCTCTCCACGAATGCCTTCTCCTGCTAGGAAACACACGATGGCACTCAGCCAAAGGAGAGCACAGGCAAAGTCAACTGAAGCCTCCATTTTCAAGAGTTTGCCCTCTGCTGGGCCACAGCCTCCGCTGGCACAGTGCATGTGTGTCACTTCTCCGAAGACAAGGCCGCAATCCGGGCGTCCAGGGCCCCAGCAGTCCAGAGTCTGCGCATGGCGGCATATGGATCACCTCTTTGCCACGTACAGGAGGGAGGCCTGGGCCCTACACTGGCTCCGCTAGAGCTCCACGACCTCAGCTATTTTCCCTGACCTTTGGCCCGTGCCCTCGTGTGTGTGTCATCCCGAGTTACACTTCTTCTCCGACCACTCTGAATCCGCCACCTGCGGATACATGAGCATGAAAATCAACATCTCTCACTGCCTGCAGTGTCACAGGTCACCAGGTGTCTAGGCTCAGGCTGACCTTGGCTGTCTTCTGCCCAGGCAAGGAGCCTAATCCTTCAAAGGCAACGAGGACATGGGTCATTGGCCGACATTCATTCTTTCATCCACACAGCGGTCTAGATGAGGCTAAAGAGGCCAGGTAGGCCAGGTGAAGGCTGAGTGCGGGGCCTAAGGCTTCTTTCCCAATCACCATGGAGACAGCCACCGCAAGGCTGGCCGGAACTTCTGACGGGGACGGGTCACAAACACCCAGCCAATAGGAGAGGTCCAGCCTAAGCGGCCACTTCCGCAGTGCCCTCCATTTTACCCATGGACACACGACGGCCCCTTCTCTTTTGGGCCACAAAATCCAGGGCACCCAGGGAATCACCTCACAGTAGGCAGCCCCTGATGTGGACACGTTCCACACACTGGGCCGGCAGGCAGGTTCCACTTTTCCACTTACGCTAGGATATCAGTAGGCAAGGCGCCCTTCCTCAGCATCTATGGCCCCTCTGTGTATGTGTTCATTCGGAGAAATCTCTTCCTTCTGCCCCTGAGACACATCACAAGTATGAGGGGCCTGAGAGAGAGCCTAGACATGAAACGGGGGAGGCTTCTGGCTGTAGTGCTTCCCCGTGGGTAGAGAAGAGCAGGTAGTCTCTCTGGAAGGTCTTAACTTCTGTTGACTGACATGGACAATACAGTAGGGGCGGACTCTGGCCAGGTGGAGCTTGTGGGCAGATGCAACCCCTCCGGCGACGAATAATTCCGCTGCTGCTTTGTATGGTGAAAACCTCCCCCCGCCAAGTGGGATGGGTAGAGAACACTGACCCACACCCTCCAGGGGCCTCTCCTGGGACTAAAGATCCCAACATGGTCTCAACGTCGACACCCTCTCAGCACACACCTTTCCTGCACACGTAATCCTGCCTTTCTCCGGCAGGGCCCTATCCTACCAGGAAAAAAAGCAAGCCGCTCAAAAAGGCCGATGCCAGGGAAATCGAGGAAACACTGCCATTTTCCAAATTTTGGCTGTCTACATGTCCCCGCCTCCGCTGCAAGGCCGCGTATGTGGCCAGGCTCCGAAGGCAAGGCCGAAATCCTGGCAGCCTGGGCCCCAGCAGTCCCATGCTTTATGGACGGGGGGACACGGATGACCTGTTCGCCACATACAGGAGGGATCCTTGGGCCCTTCACTGGCTCGCCATTCAGCTCCACGACGTCCACTACCGGCCCTGGCCTTTGCTTTGGCTGGTGCCCCACGGAACGTGTGCTCCGGAGCGATGTTTCTCCACCCATCACTATCATTCTGCCACCAGGGGATGTGTGAGTGTGGGAGTCACCATTTGTCACTGGCAACAGTGTCACAAGGCAGTAGACTTCCAGGTACCCGCTGACCTAGGCTGCCTTCTGCCCCAGGCAAGGTCCCCAATCCTTTATCCCAGATGCTGACACCCGGGCACTGGCGGACATTCATTTGGAGCAACACACAGGTCTGAGTGAGGGTCAGCGGGCCAGGTAGGTGAAGTCAAGGCCAGGTGGGCGGGGCTGAGGCTCCTTTGCCATCACCATAGAGACAGTCCCCCCACCGCAAGAGTGGGCGGAGCTTGTGATGGGCCTGCTAACAAGACTTGAGCCAATGGCAGAGATCCAGCCCGCCAGGCAGATGACACAGGGCCCTCCATTGTGACCTATGACACCTAGTGGCCACAGGATTTGAGCACACCCTGGGAAAGGCTACGCAGGCACAAGGGAGCCCCTGGTGCGGACTGCTTCAGGGCATTGGCACAGCAGGCCAGGTACCTCTTTCCCACTTTCCTCAGGATATCACTACGCAAGGCATCCCCACTCAGCATCTCTTGCCTCTCTCTGTCTCTCTCTGGATGTGTTCGTTCTCTGAAATCTCTTCCTTCTCCCCCTTGTCACTTCACACCTTGCAGTGCCTGACAGAGGGCCTAGAGACCAAAGAGCAAAGGGGGAAGGCCTCTGGCTCTACTGGTTGCCCATGGGCAGAGAAGATCTGCTAGTCTATATGGAAGGTCTAGAGAGTAGCCATTGATTGGGGAGCCACATCACGGGCGGACCTGGCCAGGTGAAGCTTGCGGACATGCAGCAGCCTCTCCGGAGACTACTAATTCTGCAGAGAACATTCTATGCAAATACCCGGCTGAGTGCCATGGGCAGAAAACATTGACGCATACCTGCCAGAGGTCTATCCTAGGTCTGAAGAGTCCAGCCTGGTCTCCAGCCACTCATCATCTCAGCACACACTTTGCCTGCAGACATGGAATCCGCCTCTCTCCATGAATGCCTTCTCCTGCTAGGAAACACACGATGGCACTCAGCCAAAGGAGAGCACAGGCAAAGTCAACTGAAGCCTCCATTTTCAAGAGTTTGCCCTCTGCTGGGCCACAGCCTCCGCTGGCACAGTGCATGTGTGTCACTTCTCCGAAGACAAGGCCGCAATCCGGGCGTCCAGGGCCCCAGCAGTCCAGAGTCTGCGCATGGCGGCATATGGATCACCTCTTTGCCACGTACAGGAGGGAGGCCTGGGCCCTACACTGGCTCCGCTAGAGCTCCACGACCTCAGCTATTTTCCCTGACCTTTGGCCCGTGCCCTCGTGTGTGTGTCATCCCGAGTTACACTTCTTCTCCGACCACTCTGAATCCGCCACCTGCGGATACATGAGCATGAAAATCAACATCTCTCACTGCCTGCAGTGTCACAGGTCACCAGGTGTCTAGGCTCAGGCTGACCTTGGCTGTCTTCTGCCCAGGCAAGGAGCCTAATCCTTCAAAGGCAACGAGGACATGTGGTCATTGGCCGACATTCATTCTTTCATCCACACAGCGGTCTAGATGAGGCTAAAGAGGCCAGGTAGGCCAGGTGAAGGCTGAGTGCGGGGCCTAAGGCTTCTTTCCCAATCACCATGGAGACAGCCACCGCAAGGCTGGCCGGAACTTCTGACGGGGATGGGTCACAAACACCCAGCCAATAGGAGAGGTCCAGCCTAAGCGGCCACTTCCGCAGTGCCCTCCATTTTACCCATGGACACACGACGGCCCCTTCTCTTTTGGGCCACAAAATCCAGGGCACCCAGGGAATCACCTCACAGTAGGCAGCCCCTGATGTGGACACGTTCCACACCCTGGGCCGGCAGGCAGGTTCCACTTTTCCACTTACGCTAGGATATCAGTAGGCAAGGCGCCCTTCCTCAGCATCTATGGCCCTTCTGTGTATGTGTTCATTCGGAGAAATCTCTTCCTTCTGCCCCTGAGACACATCACAAGTATGAGGGGCCTGAGAGAGAGCCTAGACATGAAACGGGGGAGGCTTCTGGCTGTAGTGCTTCCCCGTGGGTAGAGAAGAGCAGGTAGTCTCTCTGGAAGGTCTTAGCTTCTGTTGACTGACATGGACAATACAGTAGGGGCGGACTCTGGCCAGGTGGAGCTTGTGGGCAGATGCAACCCCTCCGGCGACGAATAATTCCGCTGCTGCTTTGTATGGTGAAAACCTCCCCCCGCCAAGTGGGATGGGTAGAGAACACTGACCCACACCCTCCAGGGGCCTCTCCTGGGACTAAAGATCCCAACATGGTCTCAACGTCGTCACCCTCTCAGCACACACCTTTCCCGCACACGTAATCCTGCCTTTCTCCGGCAGGGCCCTATCCTACCAGGAAAAAGCAAGCCGCTCAAAAAGGCCGATGCCAGGGAAATCGAGGAAACACTGCCATTTTCCAAATTTTGGCTGTCTACATGTCCCCGCCTCCGCTGCAAGGCCGCGTATGTGGCCGGGCTCCGAAGGCAAGGCCGAAATCCTGGCAGCCTGGGCCCCAGCAGTCCCATGGTTTATGGACGGGGGGACACGGATGACCTGTTCGCCACATACAGGAGGGATCCTTGGGCCCTTCACTGGCTCGCCATTCAGCTCCACGACGTCCACTACCGGCCCTGGCCTTTGCTTTGGCTGGTGCCCCACGGAACGTGTGCTCCGGAGCGATGTTTCTCCACCCATCACTATCATTCTGCCACCAGGGGATGTGTGAGTGTGGGAGTCACCATTTGTCACTGGCAGCAGTGTCACAAGGCAGTAGACTTCCAGGTACCCGCTGACCTAGGCTGCCTTCTGCCCCAGGCAAGGTCCCCAATCCTTTATCCCAGATGCTGACACCCGGGCACTGGCGGACATTCATTTGGAGCAACACACAGGTCTGAGTGAGGGTCAGCGGGCCAGGTAGGTGAAGTCAAGGCCAGGTGGGCGGGGCTGAGGCTCCTTTGCCATCACCATAGAGACAGTCCCCCCACCGCAAGAGTGGGCGGACCTTGTGATGGGCCTGCTGACAAGACTTGAGCCAATGGCAGAGATCCGGCCCGCCAGGCAGATGACACAGGGCCCTCCATTGTGACCTATGACACCTAGTGGCCACAGGATTTGAGCACACCCTGGGAAAGGCTACGCAGGCACAAGGGAGCCCCTGGTGCGGACTGCTTCAGGGCATTGGCACAGCAGGCCAGGTACCTCTTTCCCACTTTCCTCAGGATATCACTACGCAAGGCGTCCCCACTCAGCATCTCTTGCCTCTCTCTGTCTCTCTCTGCTTGTGTTCCTTCTCTGAAATCTGTTCCTTCTCCCCCTTGTCACTTCACACCTTGGAGTGCCTGACAGAGGGCCCAATGACCAAAGAGCAAAGGGGGAAGGCCTCTGGCTCTACTGGTTGCCCATGGGCAGAGAAGATCTGCTAGTCTATCTGGAAGGTCTAGAGAGTAGCCATTGATTGGGTAGCCACATCACGGGCGGACCTGGCCAGGTGAAGCTTGCTGACATGCAGCAGCCTCTCCGGAGACTACTAATTCCCCGGAGAACATTCTATGCAAATACCCGGCTGAGTGCCATGGGCAGAAAACATTGACACATACCTGCCAGAGGTCTATCCTGGGTCTGAAGAGTCCACCCTGGTCTCCAGCCACTCATCATCTCAGCACACACTTTGCCTGCACACGTGGAATCCGCCTCTCTCCACGAATGCCTTCTCCTGCTAGGAAACACACGATGGCACTCAGCCAAAGGAGAGCACAGGCAAAGTCAACTGAAGCGTCCATTTTCAAGAGTTTGCCCTCTGCTGGGCCACAGCCTCCGCTGGCACAGTGCATGTGTGTCACTTCTCCGAAGACAAGGCCGCAATCCGGGCGTCCAGGGCCCCAGCAGTCCAGAGTCTGCGCATGGCGGCATATGGATCACCTCTTTGCCACGTACAGGAGGGAGGCCTGGGCCCTACACTGGCTCCGCTAGAGCTCCACGACCTCAGCTATTTTCCCTGACCTTTGGCCCGTGCCCTCGTGTGTGTGTCATCCCGAGTTACACTTCTTCTCCGACCACTCTGAATCCGCCACCTGCGGATACATGAGCATGAAAATCA
Source organism: Loxodonta africana (assembly GCF_030014295.1). NCBI lineage: Eukaryota > Metazoa > Chordata > Mammalia > Proboscidea > Elephantidae > Loxodonta > Loxodonta africana. The sequence continues at coordinate 286,956 of NW_026974926.1, read as the reverse complement.
ACATCTCTCACTGCCTGCAGTGTCACAGGTCACCAGGTGTCTAGGCTCAGGCTGACCTTGGCTGTCTTCTGCCCAGGCAAGGAGCCTAATCCTTCAAAGGCAACGAGGACATGTGGTCATTGGCCGACATTCATTCTTTCATTAACACAGTGGTCTAGATGAGGCTAAAGAGGCCAGGTAGGCCAGGTGAAGGCTGAGTGCGGGGCCTAAGGCTTCTTTCCCAATCACCATGGAGACAGCCACCGCAAGGCTGGCCGGAACTTCTGACGGGGACGGGTCACAAACACCCAGCCAATAGGAGAGGTCCAGCCTAAGCGGCCACTTCCGCAGTGCCCTCTATTTTACCCATGGACACACGACGGCCCCTTCTCTTTTGGGCCACAAAATCCAGGGCACCCAGGGAATCACCTCACAGTAGGCAGCCCCTGATGTGGACACGTTCCACACACTGGGCCGGCAGGCAGGTTCCACTTTTCCACTTACGCTAGGATATCAGTAGGCAAGGCGCCCTTCCTCAGCATCTATGGCCCCTCTGTGTATGTGTTCATTCGGAGAAATCTCTTCCTTCTGCCCCTGAGACACATCACAAGTATGAGGGGCCTGAGAGAGAGCCTAGAGATGAAACGGGGGAGGCTTCTGGCTGTAGTGCTTCCCCGTGGGTAGAGAAGAGCAGGTAGTCTCTCTGGAAGGTCTTAGCTTCTGTTGACTGACATGGACAATACAGTAGGGGCGGACCCTGGCCAGGTGGAGCTTCTGGGCACATGCAACCCCTCCGGCGACGAATAATTCCGCTGCTGCTTTGTATGGTGAAAACCTCCCCCCGCCAAGTGGGATGGGTAGAGAACACTGACCCACACCCTCCAGGGGCCTCTCCTGGGACTAAAGATCCCAACATGGTCTCAACGTCGTCACCCTCTCAGCACACACCTTTCCCGCACACGTAATCCTGCCTTTCTCCGGCAGGGCCCTATCCTACCAGGAAAAAAAGCAAGCCGCTCAAAAAGGCCGATGCCAGGGAAATCGAGGAAACACTGCCATTTTCCAAATTTTGGCTGTCTACATGTCCCCGCCTCCGCTGCAAGGCCACGTATGTGGCCGGGCTCCGAAGGCAAGGCCGAAATCCTGGCAGCCTGGGCCCCAGCAGTCCCATGCTTTATGGACGGGGGGACACGGATGACCTGTTCGCCACATACAGGAGGGATCCTTGGGCCCTTCACTGGCTCGCCATTCAGCTCCACGACGTCCACTACCGGCCCTGGCCTTTGCTTTGGCTGGTGCCCCACGGAACGTGTGCTCCGGAGCGATGTTTCTCCACCCATCACTATCATTCTGCCACCAGGGGATGTGTGAGTGTGGGAGTCACCATTTGTCACTGGCAGCAGTGTCACAAGGCAGTAGACTTCCAGGTACCCGCTGACCTAGGCTGCCTTCTGCCCCAGGCAAGGTCCCCAATCCTTTATCCCAGATGCTGACACCCGGGCACTGGCGGACATTCATTTGGAGCAACACACAGGTCTGAGTGAGGGTCAGCGGGCCAGGTAGGTGAAGTCAAGGCCAGGTGGGCGGGGCTGAGGCTCCTTTGCCATCACCATAGAGACAGTCCCCCCACCGCAAGAGTGGGCGGAGCTTGTGATGGGCCTGCTGACAAGACTTGAGCCAATGGCAGAGATCCGGCCCGCCAGGCAGATGACACAGGGCCCTCCATTGTGACCTATGACACCTAGTGGCCACAGGATTTGAGCACACCCTGGGAAAGGCTACGCAGGCACAAGGGAGCCCCTGGTGCGGACTGCTTCAGGGCATTGGCACAGCAGGCCAGGTACCTCTTTCCCACTTTCCTCAGGATATCACTACGCAAGGCGTCCCCACTCAGCATCTCTTGCCTCTCTCTGTCTCTCTCTGCTTGTGTTCGTTCTCTGAAATCTCTTCCTTCTCCCCCTTGTCACTTCACACCTTGCAGTGCCTGACAGAGGGCCTAGAGACCAAAGAGCAAAGGGGGAAGGCCTCTGGCTCTACTGGTTGCCCATGGGCAGAGAAGATCTGCTAGTCTATCTGGAAGGTCTAGAGAGTAGCCATTGATTGGGTAGCCACATCACGGGCGGACCTGGCCAGGTGAAGCTTGCTGACATGCAGCAGCCTCTCCGGAGACTACTAATTCCGCGGAGAACATTCTATGCAAATACCCGGCCGAGTGCCATGGGCAGAAAACATTGACACATACCTGCCAGAGGTCTATCCTGGGTCTGAAGAGTCCACCCTGGTCTCCAGCCACTCATCATCTCAGCACACACTTTGCCTGCACACGTGGAATCTGCCTCTCTCCACAAATGCCTTCTCCTGCTAGGAAACACACGATGGCACTCAGCCAAAGGAGAGCACAGGCAAAGTCAACTGAAGCCTCCATTTTCAAGAGTTTGCCCTCTGCTGGGCCACAGCCTCCGCTGGCACAGTGCATGTGTGTCACTTCTCCGAAGACAAGGCCGCAATCCGGGCGTCCAGGGCCCCAGCAGTCCAGAGTCTGCGCATGGCGGCATATGGATCACCTCTTTGCCACGTACAGGAGGGAGGCCTGGGCCCTACACTGGCTCCGCTAGAGCTCCACGACCTCAGCTATTTTCCCTGACCTTTGGCCCGTGCCCTCGTGTGTGTGTCATCCCGAGTTACACTTCTTCTCCGACCACTCTGAATCCGCCACCTGCGGATACATGAGCATGAAAATCAACATCTCTCACTGCCTGCAGTGTCACAGGTCACCAGGTGTCTAGGCTCAGGCTGACCTTGGCTGTCTTCTGCCCAGGCAAGGAGCCTAATCCTTCAAAGGCAACGAGGACATGTGGTCATTGGCCGACATTCATTCTTTCATCCGCAAAGCGGTCTAGATGAGGCTAAAGAGGCCACGTAGGCCAGGTGAAGGCTGAGTGCGGGGCCTAAGGCTTCTTTCCCAATCACCATGGAGACAGCCACCGCAAGGCTGGCCGGAACTTCTGACGGGGACGGGTCACAAACACCCAGCCAATAGGAGAGGTCCAGCCTAAGCGGCCACTTCCGCAGTGCCCTCCATTTTACCCATGGACACACGACGGCCCCTTCTCTTTTGGGCCACAAAATCCAGGGCACCCAGGGAATCACCTCACAGTAGGCAGCCCCTGATGTGGACACGTTCCACACACTGGGCCGGCAGGCAGGTTCCACTTTTCCACTTACGCTAGGATATCAGTAGGCAAGGCGCCCTTCCTCAGCATCTATGGCCCCTCTGTGTATGTGTTCATTCGGAGAAATCTCTTCCTTCTGCCCCTGAGACACATCACAAGTATGAGGGGCCTGAGAGAGAGCCTAGAGATGAAACGGGGGAGGCTTCTGGCTGTAGTGCTTCCCCGTGGGTAGAGAAGAGCAGGTAGTCTCTCTGGAAGGTCTTAGCTTCTGTTGACTGACACGGACAATACAGTAGGGGCGGACTCTGGCCAGGTGGAGCTTGTGGGCAGATGCAACCCCTCCGGCGACGAATAATTCCGCTGCTGCTTTGTATGGTGAAAACCTCCCCCGGCCAAGTGGGATGGGTAGAGAACACTGACCCACACCCTCCAGGGGCCTCTCCTGAGACTAAAGATCCCAACATGGTCTCAACGTCGACACCCTCTCAGCACACACCTTTCCTGCACACGTAATCCTGCCTTTCTCCGGCAGGGCCCTATCCTACCAGGAAAAAAAGCAAGCCGCTCAAAAAGGCCGATGCCAGGGAAATCGAGGAAACACTGCCATTTTCCAAATTTTGGCTGTCTACATGTCCCCGCCTCCGCTGCAAGGCCGCGTATGTGGCCGGGCTCCGAAGGCAAGGCCGAAATCCTGGCAGCCTGGGCCCCAGCAGTCCCATGCTTTATGGACGGGGGGACACGGATGACCTGTTCGCCACATACAGGAGGGATCCTTGGGCCCTTCACTGGCTCGCCATTCAGCTCCAGGACGTCCACTTCCGGCCCTGTCCTTTGCTTTGGCTGGTGCCCGACGGAACGTGTGCTCCGGAGCGATGTTTCTCCACCCATCACTATCATTCTGCCACCAGGGGATGTGTGAGTGTGGGAGTCACCATTTGTCACTGGCAGCAGTGTCACAAGGCAGTAGACTTCCAGGTACCCGCTGACCTAGGCTGCCTTCTGCCCCAGGCAAGGTCCCCAATCCTTTATCCCAGATGCTGACACCCGGGCACTGGCGGACATTCATTTGGAGCAACACACAGGTCTGAGTGAGGGTCAGCGGGCCAGGTAGGTGAAGTCAAGGCCAGGTGGGCGGGGCTGAGGCTCCTTTGCCATCACCATAGAGACAGTCCCCCCACCGCAAGAGTGGGCGGAGCTTGTGATGGGCCTGCTGACAAGACTTGAGCCAATGGCAGAGATCCGGCCCGCCAGGCAGATGACACAGGGCCCTCCATTGTGACCTATGACACCTAGTGGCCACAGGATTTGAGCACACCCTGGGAAAGGCTACGCAGGCACAAGGGAGCCCCTGGTGCGGACTGCTTCAGGGCATTGGCACAGCAGGCCAGGTACCTCTTTCCCACTTTCCTCAGGATATCACTACGCAAGGCATCCCCACTCAGCATCTCTTGCCTCTCTCTGTCTCTCTCTGCTTGTGTTCGTTCTCTGAAATCTCTTCCTTCTCCCCCTTGTCACTTCACACCTTGGAGTGCCTGACAGAGGGCCTAGAGACCAAAGAGCAAAGGGGGAAGGCCTCTGGCTCTACTGGTTGCCCATGGGTAGAGAAGATCTGCTAGTCTATCTGGAAGGTCTAGAGAGTAGCCATTGATTGGGTAGCCACATCACGGGCGGACCTGGCCAGGTGAAGCTTGCTGACATGCAGCAGCCTCTCCGGAGACTACTAATTCCACGGAGAACATTCTATGCAAATACCCGGCTGAGTGCCATGGGCAGAAAACATTGACACATACCTGCCAGAGGTCTATCCTGGGTCTGAAGAGTCCACCCTGGTCTCCAGCCACTCATCATCTCAGCACACACTTTGCCTGCACACGTGGAATCCGCCTCTCTCCACGAATGCCTTCTCCTGCTAGGAAACACACGATGGCACTCAGCCAAAGGAGAGCACAGGCAAAGTCAACTGAAGCCTCCATTTTCAAGAGTTTGCCCTCTGCTGGGCCACAGCCTCCGCTGGCACAGTGCATGTGTGTCACTTCTCCGAAGACAAGGCCGCAATCCGGGCGTCCAGGGCCCCAGCAGTCCAGAGTCTGCGCATGGCGGCATATGGATCACCTCTTTGCCACGTACAGGAGGGAGGCCTGGGCCCTACACTGGCTCCGCTAGAGCTCCACGACCTCAGCTATTTTCCCTGACCTTTGGCCCGTGCCCTCGTGTGTGTGTCATCCCGAGTTACACTTCTTCTCCGACCACTCTGAATCCGCCACCTGCGGATACATGAGCATGAAAATCAACATCTCTCACTGCCTGCAGTGTCACAGGTCACCAGGTGTCTAGGCTCAGGCTGACCTTGGCTGTCTTCTGCCCAGGCAAGGAGCCTAATCCTTCAAAGGCAACGAGGACATGGGTCATTGGCCGACATTCATTCTTTCATCCACACAGCGGTCTAGATGAGGCTAAAGAGGCCAGGTAGGCCAGGTGAAGGCTGAGTGCGGGGCCTAAGGCTTCTTTCCCAATCACCATGGAGACAGCCACCGCAAGGCTGGCCGGAACTTCTGACGGGGACGGGTCACAAACACCCAGCCAATAGGAGAGGTCCAGCCTAAGCGGCCACTTCCGCAGTGCCCTCCATTTTACCCATGGACACACGACGGCCCCTTCTCTTTTGGGCCACAAAATCCAGGGCACCCAGGGAATCACCTCACAGTAGGCAGCCCCTGATGTGGACACGTTCCACACACTGGGCCGGCAGGCAGGTTCCACTTTTCCACTTACGCTAGGATATCAGTAGGCAAGGCGCCCTTCCTCAGCATCTATGGCCCCTCTGTGTATGTGTTCATTCGGAGAAATCTCTTCCTTCTGCCCCTGAGACACATCACAAGTATGAGGGGCCTGAGAGAGAGCCTAGACATGAAACGGGGGAGGCTTCTGGCTGTAGTGCTTCCCCGTGGGTAGAGAAGAGCAGGTAGTCTCTCTGGAAGGTCTTAACTTCTGTTGACTGACATGGACAATACAGTAGGGGCGGACTCTGGCCAGGTGGAGCTTGTGGGCAGATGCAACCCCTCCGGCGACGAATAATTCCGCTGCTGCTTTGTATGGTGAAAACCTCCCCCCGCCAAGTGGGATGGGTAGAGAACACTGACCCACACCCTCCAGGGGCCTCTCCTGGGACTAAAGATCCCAACATGGTCTCAACGTCGTCACCCTCTCAGCACACACCTTTCCTGCACACGTAATCCTGCCTTTCTCCGGCAGGGCCCTATCCTACCAGGAAAAAAAGCAAGCCGCTCAAAAAGGCCGATGCCAGGGAAATCGAGGAAACACTGCCATTTTCCAAATTTTGGCTGTCTACATGTCCCCGCCTCCGCTGCAAGGCCGCGTATGTGGCCAGGCTCCGAAGGCAAGGCCGAAATCCTGGCAGCCTGGGCCCCAGCAGTCCCATGCTTTATGGACGGGGGGACACGGATGACCTGTTCGCCACATACAGGAGGGATCCTTGGGCCCTTCACTGGCTCGCCATTCAGCTCCACGACGTCCACTACCGGCCCTGGCCTTTGCTTTGGCTGGTGCCCCACGGAACGTGTGCTCCGGAGCGATGTTTCTCCACCCATCACTATCATTCTGCCACCAGGGGATGTGTGAGTGTGGGAGTCACCATTTGTCACTGGCAACAGTGTCACAAGGCAGTAGACTTCCAGGTACCCGCTGACCTAGGCTGCCTTCTGCCCCAGGCAAGGTCCCCAATCCTTTATCCCAGATGCTGACACCCGGGCACTGGCGGACATTCATTTGGAGCAACACACAGGTCTGAGTGAGGGTCAGCGGGCCAGGTAGGTGAAGTCAAGGCCAGGTGGGCGGGGCTGAGGCTCCTTTGCCATCACCATAGAGACAGTCCCCCCAGCGCAAGAGTGGGCGGAGCTTGTGATGGGCCTGCTGACAAGACTTGAGCCAATGGCAGAGATCCAGCCCGCCAGGCAGATGACACAGGGCCCTCCATTGTGACCTATGACACCTAGTGGCCACAGGATTTGAGCACACCCTGGGAAAGGCTACGCAGGCACAAGGGAGCCCCTGGTGCGGACTGCTTCAGGGCATTGGCACAGCAGGCCAGGTACCTCTTTCCCACTTTCCTCAGGATATCACTACGCAAGGCATCCCCACTCAGCATCTCTTGCCTCTCTCTGTCTCTCTCTGGATGTGTTCGTTCTCTGAAATCTCTTCCTTCTCCCCCTTGTCACTTCACACCTTGCAGTGCCTGACAGAGGGCCTAGAGACCAAAGAGCAAAGGGGGAAGGCCTCTGGCTCTACTGGTTGCCCATGGGCAGAGAAGATCTGCTAGTCTATATGGAAGGTCTAGAGAGTAGCCATTGATTGGGGAGCCACATCACGGGCGGACCTGGCCAGGTGAAGCTTGCGGACATGCAGCAGCCTCTCCGGAGACTACTAATTCTGCAGAGAACATTCTATGCAAATACCCGGCTGAGTGCCATGGGCAGAAAACATTGACGCATACCTGCCAGAGGTCTATCCTAGGTCTGAAGAGTCCAGCCTGGTCTCCAGCCACTCATCATCTCAGCACACACTTTGCCTGCAGACATGGAATCCGCCTCTCTCCATGAATGCCTTCTCCTGCTAGGAAACACACGATGGCACTCAGCCAAAGGAGAGCACAGGCAAAGTCAACTGAAGCCTCCATTTTCAAGAGTTTGCCCTCTGCTGGGCCACAGCCTCCGCTGGCACAGTGCATGTGTGTCACTTCTCCGAAGACAAGGCCGCAATCCGGGCGTCCAGGGCCCCAGCAGTCCAGAGTCTGCGCATGGCGGCATATGGATCACCTCTTTGCCACGTACAGGAGGGAGGCCTGGGCCCTACACTGGCTCCGCTAGAGCTCCACGACCTCAGCTATTTTCCCTGACCTTTGGCCCGTGCCCTCGTGTGTGTGTCATCCCGAGTTACACTTCTTCTCCGACCACTCTGAATCCGCCACCTGCGGATACATGAGCATGAAAATCAACATCTCTCACTGCCTGCAGTGTCACAGGTCACCAGGTGTCTAGGCTCAGGCTGACCTTGGCTGTCTTCTGCCCAGGCAAGGAGCCTAATCCTTCAAAGGCAACGAGGACATGTGGTCATTGGCCGACATTCATTCTTTCATCCACACAGCGGTCTAGATGAGGCTAAAGAGGCCAGGTAGGCCAGGTGAAGGCTGAGTGCGGGGCCTAAGGCTTCTTTCCCAATCACCATGGAGACAGCCACCGCAAGGCTGGCCGGAACTTCTGACGGGGATGGGTCACAAACACCCAGCCAATAGGAGAGGTCCAGCCTAAGCGGCCACTTCCGCAGTGCCCTCCATTTTACCCATGGACACACGACGGCCCCTTCTCTTTTGGGCCACAAAATCCAGGGCACCCAGGGAATCACCTCACAGTAGGCAGCCCCTGATGTGGACACGTTCCACACCCTGGGCCGGCAGGCAGGTTCCACTTTTCCACTTACGCTAGGATATCAGTAGGCAAGGCGCCCTTCCTCAGCATCTATGGCCCTTCTGTGTATGTGTTCATTCGGAGAAATCTCTTCCTTCTGCCCCTGAGACACATCACAAGTATGAGGGGCCTGAGAGAGAGCCTAGACATGAAACGGGGGAGGCTTCTGGCTGTAGTGCTTCCCCGTGGGTAGAGAAGAGCAGGTAGTCTCTCTGGAAGGTCTTAGCTTCTGTTGACTGACATGGACAATACAGTAGGGGCGGACTCTGGCCAGGTGGAGCTTGTGGGCAGATGCAACCCCTCCGGCGACGAATAATTCCGCTGCTGCTTTGTATGGTGAAAACCTCCCCCCGCCAAGTGGGATGGGTAGAGAACACTGACCCACACCCTCCAGGGGCCTCTCCTGGGACTAAAGATCCCAACATGGTCTCAACGTCGTCACCCTCTCAGCACACACCTTTCCTGCACACGTAATCCTGCCTTTCTCCGGCAGGGCCCTATCCTACCAGGAAAAAAAGCAAGCCGCTCAAAAAGGCCGATGCCAGGGAAATCGAGGAAACACTGCCATTTTCCAAATTTTGGCTGTCTACATGTCCCCGCCTCCGCTGCAAGGCCGCGTATGTGGCCGGGCTCCGAAGGCAAGGCCGAAATCCTGGCAGCCTGGGCCCCAGCAGTCCCATGCTTTATGGACGGGGGGACACGGATGACCTGTTCGCCACATACAGGAGGGATCCTTGGGCCCTTCACTGGCTCACCATTCAGCTCCACGACGTCCACTACCGGCCCTGGCCTTTGCTTTGGCTGGTGCCCCACGGAACGTGTGCTCCGGAGCGATGTTTCTCCACCCATCACTATCATTCTGCCACCAGGGGATGTGTGAGTGTGGGAGTCACCATTTGTCACTGGCAGCAGTGTCACAAGGCAGTAGACTTCCAGGTACCCGCTGACCTAGGCTGCCTTCTGCCCCAGGCAAGGTCCCCAATCCTTTATCCCAGATGCTGACACCCGGGCACTGGCGGACATTCATTTGGAGCAACACACAGGTCTGAGTGAGGGTCAGCGGGCCAGGTAGGTGAAGTCAAGGCCAGGTGGGCGGGGCTGAGGCTCCTTTGCCATCACCATAGAGACAGTCCCCCCACCGCAAGAGTGGGCGGAGCTTGTGATGGGCCTGCTGACAAGACTTGAGCCAATGGCAGAGATCCGGCCCGCCAGGCAGATGACACAGGGCCCTCCATTGTGACCTATGACACCTAGTGGCCACAGGATTTGAGCACACCCTGGGAAAGGCTACGCAGGCACAAGGGAGCCCCTGGTGCGGACTGCTTCAGGGCATTGGCACAGCAGGCCAGGTACCTCTTTCCCACTTTCCTCAGGATATCACTACGCAAGGCGTCCCCACTCAGCATCTCTTGCCTCTCTCTGTCTCTCTCTGGATGTGTTCCTTCTCTGAAATCTCTTCCTTCTCCCCCTTGTCACTTCACACCTTGGAGTGCCTGACAGAGGGCCTAGAGACCAAAGAGCAAAGGGGGAAGGCCTCTGGCTCTACTGGTTGCCCATGGGCAGAGAAGATCTGCTAGTCTATCTGGAAGGTCTAGAGAGTAGCCATTGATTGGGGAGCCACATCACGGGCGGACCTGGCCAGGTGAAGCTTGCTGACATGCAGCAGCCTCTCCGGAGACTACTAATTCCCCGGAGAACATTCTATGCAAATACCCGGCTGAGTGCCATGGGCAGAAAACATTGACACATACCTGCCAGAGGTCTATCCTGGGTCTGAAGAGTCCACCCTGGTCTCCAGCCACTAATCATCTCAGCACACACTTTGCCTGCACACGTGGAATCCGCCTCTCTCCACGAATGCCTTCTCCTGCTAGGAAACACACGATGGCACTCAGCCAAAGGAGAGCACAGGCAAAGTCAACTGAAGCCTCCATTTTCAAGAGTTTGCCCTCTGCTGGGCCACAGCCTCCGCTGGCACAGTGCATGTGTGTCACTTCTCCGAAGACAAGGCCGCAATCCGGGCGTCCAGGGCCCCAGCAGTCCAGAGTCTGCGCATGGCGGCATATGGATCACCTCTTTGCCACGTACAGGAGGGAGGCCTGGGCCCTACACTGGCTCCGCTAGAGCTCCACGACCTCAGCTATTTTCCCTGACCTTTGGCCCGTGCCCTCGTGTGTGTGTCATCCCGAGTTACACTTCTTCTCCGACCACTCTGAATCCGCCACCTGCGGATACATGAGCATGAAAATCAACATCTCTCACTGCCTGCAGTGTCACAGGTCACCAGGTGTCTAGGCTCAGGCTGACCTTGGCTGTCTTCTGCCCAGGCAAGGAGCCTAATCCTTCAAAGGCAACGAGGACATGTGGTCATTGGCCGACATTCATTCTTTCATCCACACAGCGGTCTAGATGAGGCTAAAGAGGCCAGGTAGGCCAGGTGAAGGCTGAGTGCGGGGCCTAAGGCTTCTTTCCCAATCACCATGGAGACAGCCACCGCAAGGCTGGCCGGAACTTCTGACGGGGATGGGTCACAAACACCCAGCCAATAGGAGAGGTCCAGCCTAAGCGGCCACTTCCGCAGTGCCCTCCATTTTACCCATGGACACACGACGGCCCCTTCTCTTTTGGGCCACAAAATCCAGGGCACCCAGGGAATCACCTCACAGTAGGCAGCCCCTGATGTGGACACGTTCCACACACTGGGCCGGCAGGCAGGTTCCACTTTTCCACTTACGCTAGGATATCAGTAGGCAAGGCGCCCTTCCTCAGCATCTATGGCCCTTCTGTGTATGTGTTCATTCGGAGAAATCTCTTCCTTCTGCCCCTGAGACACATCACAAGTATGAGGGGCCTGAGAGAGAGCCTAGACATGAAACGGGGGAGGCTTCTGGCTGTAGTGCTTCCCCGTGGGTAGAGAAGAGCAGGTAGTCTCTCTGGAAGGTCTTAGCTTCTGTTGACTGACATGGACAATACAGTAGGGGCGGACTCTGGCCAGGTGGAGCTTGTGGGCAGATGCAACCCCTCCGGCGACGAATAATTCCGCTGCTGCTTTGTATGGTGAAAACCTCCCCCCGCCAAGTGGGATGGGTAGAGAACACTGACCCACACCCTCCAGGGGCCTCTCCTGGGACTAAAGATCCCAACATGGTCTCAACGTCGTCACCCTCTCAGCACACACCTTTCCTGCACACGTAATCCTGCCTTTCTCCGGCAGGGCCCTATCCTACCAGGAAAAAAAGCAAGCCGCTCAAAAAGGCCGATGCCAGGGAAATCGAGGAAACACTGCCATTTTCCAAATTTTGGCTGTCTACATGTCCCCGCCTCCGCTGCAAGGCCGCGTATGTGGCCGGGCTCCGAAGGCAAGGCCGAAATCCTGGCAGCCTGGGCCCCAGCAGTCCCATGCTTTATGGACGGGGGGACACGGATGACCTGTTCGCCACATACAGGAGGGATCCTTGGGCCCTTCACTGGCTCACCATTCAGCTCCACGACGTCCACTACCGGCCCTGGCCTTTGCTTTGGCTGGTGCCCCACGGAACGTGTGCTCCGGAGCGATGTTTCTCCACCCATCACTATCATTCTGCCACCAGGGGATGTGTGAGTGTGGGAGTCACCATTTGTCACTGGCAGCAGTGTCACAAGGCAGTAGACTTCCAGGTACCCGCTGACCTAGGCTGCCTTCTGCCCCAGGCAAGGTCCCCAATCCTTTATCCCAGATGCTGACACCCGGGCACTGGCGGACATTCATTTGGAGCAACACACAGGTCTGAGTGAGGGTCAGCGGGCCAGGTAGGTGAAGTCAAGGCCAGGTGGGCGGGGCTGAGGCTCCTTTGCCATCACCATAGAGACAGTCCCCCCACCGCAAGAGTGGGCGGAGCTTGTGATGGGCCTGCTGACAAGACTTGAGCCAATGGCAGAGATCCGGCCCGCCAGGCAGATGACACAGGGCCCTCCATTGTGACCTATGACACCTAGTGGCCACAGGATTTGAGCACACCCTGGGAAAGGCTACGCAGGCACAAGGGAGCCCCTGGTGCGGACTGCTTCAGGGCATTGGCACAGCAGGCCAGGTACCTCTTTCCCACTTTCCTCAGGATATCACTACGCAAGGCGTCCCCACTCAGCATCTCTTGCCTCTCTCTGTCTCTGCTTGTGTTCGTTCTCTGAAATCTCTTCCTTCTCCCCTTTGTCACTTCACACCTTGGAGTGCCTGACAGAGGGCCTAGAGACCAAAGAGCAAAGGGGGAAGCCCTCTGGTTCTACTGGTTGCCCATGGGCAGAGAAGATCTGCTAGTCTATCTGGAAGGTCCAGAGAGTAGCCATTGATTGGGTAGCCACATCACGGGCGGACCTGGCCAGGTGAAGCTTGCTGACATGCAGCAGCCTCTCCGGAGACTACTAATTCCCCGGAGAACATTCTATGCAAATACCCGGCTGAGTGCCATGGGCAGAAAACATTGACACATACCTGCCAGAGGTCTATCCTGGGTCTGAAGAGTCCACCCTGGTCTCCAGCCACTCATCATCTCAGCACACACTTTGCCTGCACACGTGGAATCTGCCTCTCTCCACAAATGCCTTCTCCTGCTAGGAAACACACGATGGCACTCAGCCAAAGGAGAGCACAGGCAAAGTCAACTGAAGCCTCCATTTTCAAGAGTTTGCCCTCTGCTGGGCCACAGCCTCCGCTGGCACAGTGCATGTGTGTCACTTCTCCGAAGACAAGGCCGCAATCCGGGCGTCCAGGGCCCCAGCAGTCCAGAGTCTGCGCATGGCGGCATATGGATCACCTCTTTGCCACGTACAGGAGGGAGGCCTGGGCCCTACACTGGCTCCGCTAGAGCTCCACGACCTCAGCTATTTTCCCTGACCTTTGGCCCGTGCCCTCGTGTGTGTGTCATCCCGAGTTACACTTCTTCTCCGACCACTCTGAATCCGCCACCTGCGGATACATGAGCATGAAAATCAACATCTCTCACTGCCTGCAGTGTCACAGGTCACCAGGTGTCTAGGCTCAGGCTGACCTTGGCTGTCTTCTGCCCAGGCAAGGAGCCTAATCCTTCAAAGGCAACGAGGACATGTGGTCATTGGCCGACATTCATTCTTTCATCCACACAGCGGTCTAGATGAGGCTAAAGAGGCCAGGTAGGCCAGGTGAAGGCTGAGTGCGGGGCCTAAGGCTTCTTTCCCAATCACCATGGAGACAGCCACCGCAAGGCTGGCCGGAACTTCTGACGGGGACGGGTCACAAACACCCAGCCAATAGGAGAGGTCCAGCCTAAGCGGCCACTTCCGCAGTGCCCTCCATTTTACCCATGGACACACGACGGCCCCTTCTCTTTTGGGCCACAAAATCCAGGGCACCCAGGGAATCACCTCACAGTAGGCAGCCCCTGATGTGGACACGTTCCACACACTGGGCCGGCAGGCAGGTTCCACTTTTCCACTTACGCTAGGATATCAGTAGGCAAGGCGCCCTTCCTCAGCATCTATGGCCCCTCTGTGTATGTGTTCATTCGGAGAAATCTCTTCCTTCTGCCCCTGAGACACATCACAAGTATGAGGGGCCTGAGAGAGAGCCTAGAGATGAAACGGGGGAGGCTTCTGGCTGTAGTGCTTCCCCGTGGGTAGAGAAGAGCAGGTAGTCTCTCTGGAAGGTCTTAGCTTCTGTTGACTGACACGGACAATACAGTAGGGGCGGACTCTGGCCAGGTGGAGCTTGTGGGCAGATGCAACCCCTCCGGCGACGAATAATTCCGCTGCTGCTTTGTATGGTGAAAACCTCCCCCGGCCAAGTGGGATGGGTAGAGAACACTGACCCACACCCTCCAGGGGCCTCTCCTGAGACTAAAGATCCCAACATGGTCTCAACGTCGACACCCTCTCAGCACACACCTTTCCTGCACACGTAATCCTGCCTTTCTCCGGCAGGGCCCTATCCTACCAGGAAAAAAAGCAAGCCGCTCAAAAAGGCCGATGCCAGGGAAATCGAGGAAACACTGCCATTTTCCAAATTTTGGCTGTCTACATGTCCCCGCCTCCGCTGCAAGGCCGCGTATGTGGCCGGGCTCCGAAGGCAAGGCCGAAATCCTGGCAGCCTGGGCCCCAGCAGTCCCATGCTTTATGGACGGGGGGACACGGATGACCTGTTCGCCACATACAGGAGGGATCCTTGGGCCCTTCACTGGCTCGCCATTCAGCTCCAGGACGTCCACTTCCGGCCCTGTCCTTTGCTTTGGCTGGTGCCCGACGGAACGTGTGCTCCGGAGCGATGTTTCTCCACCCATCACTATCATTCTGCCACCAGGGGATGTGTGAGTGTGGGAGTCACCATTTGTCACTGGCAGCAGTGTCACAAGGCAGTAGACTTCCAGGTACCCGCTGACCTAGGCTGCCTTCTGCCCCAGGCAAGGTCCCCAATCCTTTATCCCAGATGCTGACACCCGGGCACTGGCGGACATTCATTTGGAGCAACACACAGGTCTGAGTGAGGGTCAGCGGGCCAGGTAGGTGAAGTCAAGGCCAGGTGGGCGGGGCTGAGGCTCCTTTGCCATCACCATAGAGACAGTCCCCCCACCGCAAGAGTGGGCGGAGCTTGTGATGGGCCTGCTGACAAGACTTGAGCCAATGGCAGAGATCCGGCCCGCCAGGCAGATGACACAGGGCCCTCCATTGTGACCTATGACACCTAGTGGCCACAGGATTTGAGCACACCCTGGGAAAGGCTACGCAGGCACAAGGGAGCCCCTGGTGCGGACTGCTTCAGGGCATTGGCACAGCAGGCCAGGTACCTCTTTCCCACTTTCCTCAGGATATCACTACGCAAGGCATCCCCACTCAGCATCTCTTGCCTCTCTCTGTCTCTCTCTGCTTGTGTTCGTTCTCTGAAATCTCTTCCTTCTCCCCCTTGTCACTTCACACCTTGGAGTGCCTGACAGAGGGCCCAATGACCAAAGAGCAAAGGGGGAAGGCCTCTGGCTCTACTGGTTGCCCATGGGCAGAGAAGATCTGCTAGTCTATCTGGAAGGTCTAGAGAGTAGCCATTGATTGGGGAGCCACATCACGGGCGGACCTGGCCAGGTGAAGCTTGCTGACATGCAGCAGCCTCTCCGGAGACTACTAATTCCGCGGAGAACATTCTATGCAAATACCCGGCTGAGTGCCATGGGCAGAAAACATTGACACATACCTGCCAGAGGTCTATCCTGGGTCTGAAGAGTCCACCCTGGTCTCCAGCCACTCATCATCTCAGCACACACTTTGCCTGCACACGTGGAATCCGCCTCTCTCCACGAATGCCTTCTCCTGCTAGGAAACACACGATGGCACTCAGCCAAAGGAGAGCACAGGCAAAGTCAACTGAAGCCTCCATTTTCAAGAGTTTGCCCTCTGCTGGGCCACAGCCTCCGCTGGCACAGTGCATGTGTGTCACTTCTCCGAAGACAAGGCCGCAATCCGGGCGTCCAGGGCCCCAGCAGTCCAGAGTCTGCGCATGGCGGCATATGGATCACCTCTTTGCCACGTACAGGAGGGAGGCCTGGGCCCTACACTGGCTCCGCTAGAGCTCCACGACCTCAGCTATTTTCCCTGACCTTTGGCCCGTGCCCTCGTGTGTGTGTCATCCCGAGTTACACTTCTTCTCCGACCACTCTGAATCCGCCACCTGCGGATACATGAGCATGAAAATCAACATCTCTCACTGCCTGCAGTGTCACAGGTCACCAGGTGTCTAGGCTCAGGCTGACCTTGGCTGTCTTCTGCCCAGGCAAGGAGCCTAATCCTTCAAAGGCAACGAGGACATGTGGTCATTGGCCGACATTCATTCTTTCATCCACACAGCGGTCTAGATGAGGCTAAAGAGGCCAGGTAGGCCAGGTGAAGGCTGAGTGCGGGGCCTAAGGCTTCTTTCCCAATCACCATGGAGACAGCCACCGCAAGGCTGGCCGGAACTTCTGACGGGGACGGGTCACAAACACCCAGCCAATAGGAGAGGTCCAGCCTAAGCGGCCACTTCCGCAGTGCCCTCCATTTTACCCATGGACACACGACGGCCCCTTCTCTTTTGGGCCACAAAATCCAGGGCACCCAGGGAATCACCTCACAGTAGGCAGCCCCTGATGTGGACACGTTCCACACACTGGGCCGGCAGGCAGGTTCCACTTTTCCACTTACGCTAGGATATCAGTAGGCAAGGCGCCCTTCCTCAGCATCTATGGCCCCTCTGTGTATGTGTTCATTCGGAGAAATCTCTTCCTTCTGCCCCTGAGACACATCACAAGTATGAGGGGCCTGAGAGAGAGCCTAGACATGAAACGGGGGAGGCTTCTGGCTGTAGTGCTTCCCCGTGGGTAGAGAAGAGCAGGTAGTCTCTCTGGAAGGTCTTAGCTTCTGTTGACTGACACGGACAATACAGTAGGGGCGGACTCTGGCCAGGTGGAGCTTGTGGGCAGATGCAACCCCTCCGGCGACGAATAATTCCGCTGCTGCTTTGTATGGTGAAAACCTCCCCCGGCCAAGTGGGATGGGTAGAGAACACTGACCCACACCCTCCAGGGGCCTCTCCTGAGACTAAAGATCCCAACATGGTCTCAACGTCGACACCCTCTCAGCACACACCTTTCCTGCACACGTAATCCTGCCTTTCTCCGGCAGGGCCCTATCCTACCAGGAAAAAAAGCAAGCCGCTCAAAAAGGCCGATGCCAGGGAAATCGAGGAAACACTGCCATTTTCCAAATTTTGGCTGTCTACATGT
This sequence comes from Loxodonta africana, assembly GCF_030014295.1. Lineage (NCBI taxonomy): Eukaryota > Metazoa > Chordata > Mammalia > Proboscidea > Elephantidae > Loxodonta > Loxodonta africana. The sequence continues at coordinate 269,571 of NW_026974926.1, read as the reverse complement.
CCCCGCCTCCGCTGCAAGGCCGCGTATGTGGCCGGGCTCCGAAGGCAAGGCCGAAATCCTGGCAGCCTGGGCCCCAGCAGTCCCATGCTTTATGGACGGGGGGACACGGATGACCTGTTCGCCACATACAGGAGGGATCCTTGGGCCCTTCACTGGCTCGCCATTCAGCTCCAGGACGTCCACTTCCGGCCCTGTCCTTTGCTTTGGCTGGTGCCCGACGGAACGTGTGCTCCGGAGCGATGTTTCTCCACCCATCACTATCATTCTGCCACCAGGGGATGTGTGAGTGTGGGAGTCACCATTTGTCACTGGCAGCAGTGTCACAAGGCAGTAGACTTCCAGGTACCCGCTGACCTAGGCTGCCTTCTGCCCCAGGCAAGGTCCCCAATCCTTTATCCCAGATGCTGACACCCGGGCACTGGCGGACATTCATTTGGAGCAACACACAGGTCTGAGTGAGGGTCAGCGGGCCAGGTAGGTGAAGTCAAGGCCAGGTGGGCGGGGCTGAGGCTCCTTTGCCATCACCATAGAGACAGTCCCCCCACCGCAAGAGTGGGCGGAGCTTGTGATGGGCCTGCTGACAAGACTTGAGCCAATGGCAGAGATCCGGCCCGCCAGGCAGATGACACAGGGCCCTCCATTGTGACCTATGACACCTAGTGGCCACAGGATTTGAGCACACCCTGGGAAAGGCTACGCAGGCACAAGGGAGCCCCTGGTGCGGACTGCTTCAGGGCATTGGCACAGCAGGCCAGGTACCTCTTTCCCACTTTCCTCAGGATATCACTACGCAAGGCATCCCCACTCAGCATCTCTTGCCTCTCTCTGTCTCTCTCTGCTTGTGTTCGTTCTCTGAAATCTCTTCCTTCTCCCCCTTGTCACTTCACACCTTGGAGTGCCTGACAGAGGGCCCAATGACCAAAGAGCAAAGGGGGAAGGCCTCTGGCTCTACTGGTTGCCCATGGGCAGAGAAGATCTGCTAGTCTATCTGGAAGGTCTAGAGAGTAGCCATTGATTGGGGAGCCACATCACGGGCGGACCTGGCCAGGTGAAGCTTGCTGACATGCAGCAGCCTCTCCGGAGACTACTAATTCCGCGGAGAACATTCTATGCAAATACCCGGCTGAGTGCCATGGGCAGAAAACATTGACACATACCTGCCAGAGGTCTATCCTGGGTCTGAAGAGTCCACCCTGGTCTCCAGCCACTCATCATCTCAGCACACACTTTGCCTGCACACGTGGAATCCGCCTCTCTCCACGAATGCCTTCTCCTGCTAGGAAACACACGATGGCACTCAGCCAAAGGAGAGCACAGGCAAAGTCAACTGAAGCCTCCATTTTCAAGAGTTTGCCCTCTGCTGGGCCACAGCCTCCGCTGGCACAGTGCATGTGTGTCACTTCTCCGAAGACAAGGCCGCAATCCGGGCGTCCAGGGCCCCAGCAGTCCAGAGTCTGCGCATGGCGGCATATGGATCACCTCTTTGCCACGTACAGGAGGGAGGCCTGGGCCCTACACTGGCTCCGCTAGAGCTCCACGACCTCAGCTATTTTCCCTGACCTTTGGCCCGTGCCCTCGTGTGTGTGTCATCCCGAGTTACACTTCTTCTCCGACCACTCTGAATCCGCCACCTGCGGATACATGAGCATGAAAATCAACATCTCTCACTGCCTGCAGTGTCACAGGTCACCAGGTGTCTAGGCTCAGGCTGACCTTGGCTGTCTTCTGCCCAGGCAAGGAGCCTAATCCTTCAAAGGCAACGAGGACATGTGGTCATTGGCCGACATTCATTCTTTCATCCACACAGCGGTCTAGATGAGGCTAAAGAGGCCAGGTAGGCCAGGTGAAGGCTGAGTGCGGGGCCTAAGGCTTCTTTCCCAATCACCATGGAGACAGCCACCGCAAGGCTGGCCGGAACTTCTGACGGGGACGGGTCACAAACACCCAGCCAATAGGAGAGGTCCAGCCTAAGCGGCCACTTCCGCAGTGCCCTCCATTTTACCCATGGACACACGACGGCCCCTTCTCTTTTGGGCCACAAAATCCAGGGCACCCAGGGAATCACCTCACAGTAGGCAGCCCCTGATGTGGACACGTTCCACACACTGGGCCGGCAGGCAGGTTCCACTTTTCCACTTACGCTAGGATATCAGTAGGCAAGGCGCCCTTCCTCAGCATCTATGGCCCCTCTGTGTATGTGTTCATTCGGAGAAATCTCTTCCTTCTGCCCCTGAGACACATCACAAGTATGAGGGGCCTGAGAGAGAGCCTAGACATGAAACGGGGGAGGCTTCTGGCTGTAGTGCTTCCCCGTGGGTAGAGAAGAGCAGGTAGTCTCTCTGGAAGGTCTTAGCTTCTGTTGACTGACATGGACAATACAGTAGGGGCGGACTCTGGCCAGGTGGAGCTTGTGGGCAGATGCAACCCCTCCGGCGACGAATAATTCCGCTGCTGCTTTGTATGGTGAAAACCTCCCCCGGCCAAGTGGGATGGGTAGAGAACACTGACCCACACCCTCCAGGGGCCTCTCCTGAGACTAAAGATCCCAACATGGTCTCAACGTCGACACCCTCTCAGCACACACCTTTCCTGCACACGTAATCCTGCCTTTCTCCGGCAGGGCCCTATCCTACCAGGAAAAAAAGCAAGCTGCTCAAAAAGGCCGATGCCAGGGAAATCGAGGAAACACTGCCATTTTCCAAATTTTGGCTGTCTACATGTCCCCGCCTCCACTGCAAGGCCGCGTATGTGGCCGGGCTCCGAAGGCAAGGCCGAAATCCTGGCAGCCTGGGCCCCAGCAGTCCCATGCTTTATGGACGGGGGGACACGGATGACCTGTTCGCCACATACAGGAGGGATCCTTGGGCCCTTCACTGGCTCGCCATTCAGCTCCAGGACGTCCACTTCCGGCCCTGTCCTTTGCTTTGGCTGGTGCCCGACGGAACGTGTGCTCCGGAGCGATGTTTCTCCACCCATCACTATCATTCTGCCACCAGGGGATGTGTGAGTGTGGGAGTCACCATTTGTCACTGGCAGCAGTGTCACAAGGCAGTAGACTTCCAGGTACCCGCTGACCTAGGCTGCCTTCTGCCCCAGGCAAGGTCCCCAATCCTTTATCCCAGATGCTGACACCCGGGCACTGGCGGACATTCATTTGGAGCAACACACAGGTCTGAGTGAGGGTCAGCGGGCCAGGTAGGTGAAGTCAAGGCCAGGTGGGCGGGGCTGAGGCTCCTTTGCCATCACCATAGAGACAGTCCCCCCACCGCAAGAGTGGGCGGAGCTTGTGATGGGCCTGCTGACAAGACTTGAGCCAATGGCAGAGATCCGGCCCGCCAGGCAGATGACACAGGGCCCTCCATTGTGACCTATGACACCTAGTGGCCACAGGATTTGAGCACACCCTGGGAAAGGCTACGCAGGCACAAGGGAGCCCCTGGTGCGGACTGCTTCAGGGCATTGGCACAGCAGGCCAGGTACCTCTTTCCCACTTTCCTCAGGATATCACTACGCAAGGCATCCCCACTCAGCATCTCTTGCCTCTCTCTGTCTCTCTCTGCTTGTGTTCGTTCTCTGAAATCTCTTCCTTCTCCCCCTTGTCACTTCACACCTTGGAGTGCCTGACAGAGGGCCCAATGACCAAAGAGCAAAGGGGGAAGGCCTCTGGCTCTACTGGTTGCCCATGGGCAGAGAAGATCTGCTAGTCTATCTGGAAGGTCTAGAGAGTAGCCATTGATTGGGGAGCCACATCACGGGCGGACCTGGCCAGGTGAAGCTTGCTGACATGCAGCAGCCTCTCCGGAGACTACTAATTCCGCGGAGAACATTCTATGCAAATACCCGGCTGAGTGCCATGGGCAGAAAACATTGACACATACCTGCCAGAGGTCTATCCTGGGTCTGAAGAGTCCACCCTGGTCTCCAGCCACTCATCATCTCAGCACACACTTTGCCTGCACACGTGGAATCCGCCTCTCTCCACGAATGCCTTCTCCTGCTAGGAAACACACGATGGCACTCAGCCAAAGGAGAGCACAGGCAAAGTCAACTGAAGCCTCCATTTTCAAGAGTTTGCCCTCTGCTGGGCCACAGCCTCCGCTGGCACAGTGCATGTGTGTCACTTCTCCGAAGACAAGGCCGCAATCCGGGCGTCCAGGGCCCCAGCAGTCCAGAGTCTGCGCATGGCGGCATATGGATCACCTCTTTGCCACGTACAGGAGGGAGGCCTGGGCCCTACACTGGCTCCGCTAGAGCTCCACGACCTCAGCTATTTTCCCTGACCTTTGGCCCGTGCCCTCGTGTGTGTGTCATCCCGAGTTACACTTCTTCTCCGACCACTCTGAATCCGCCACCTGCGGATACATGAGCATGAAAATCAACATCTCTCACTGCCTGCAGTGTCACAGGTCACCAGGTGTCTAGGCTCAGGCTGACCTTGGCTGTCTTCTGCCCAGGCAAGGAGCCTAATCCTTCAAAGGCAACGAGGACATGTGGTCATTGGCCGACATTCATTCTTTCATCCACACAGCGGTCTAGATGAGGCTAAAGAGGCCAGGTAGGCCAGGTGAAGGCTGAGTGCGGGGCCTAAGGCTTCTTTCCCAATCACCATGGAGACAGCCACCGCAAGGCTGGCCGGAACTTCTGACGGGGACGGGTCACAAACACCCAGCCAATAGGAGAGGTCCAGCCTAAGCGGCCACTTCCGCAGTGCCCTCCATTTTACCCATGGACACACGACGGCCCCTTCTCTTTTGGGCCACAAAATCCAGGGCACCCAGGGAATCACCTCACAGTAGGCAGCCCCTGATGTGGACACGTTCCACACACTGGGCCGGCAGGCAGGTTCCACTTTTCCACTTACGCTAGGATATCAGTAGGCAAGGCGCCCTTCCTCAGCATCTATGGCCCCTCTGTGTATGTGTTCATTCGGAGAAATCTCTTCCTTCTGCCCCTGAGACACATCACAAGTATGAGGGGCCTGAGAGAGAGCCTAGACATGAAACGGGGGAGGCTTCTGGCTGTAGTGCTTCCCCGTGGGTAGAGAAGAGCAGGTAGTCTCTCTGGAAGGTCTTAGCTTCTGTTGACTGACATGGACAATACAGTAGGGGCGGACTCTGGCCAGGTGGAGCTTGTGGGCAGATGCAACCCCTCCGGCGACGAATAATTCCGCTGCTGCTTTGTATGGTGAAAACCTCCCCCTGCCAAGTGGGATGGGTAGAGAACACTGACCCACACCCTCCAGGGGCCTCTCCTGGGACTAAAGATCCCAACATGGTCTCAACGTCGTCACCCTCTCAGCACACACTTTTCCCGCACACCTAATCCAGCCTTTCTCCGGCAGGGCCCTATCCTACCAGGAAAAAAAGCAAGCCGCTCAAAAAGGCCGATGCCAGGGAAATCGAGGAAACACTGCCATTTTCCAAATTTTGCCTGTCTACATGTCCCCGCCTCCGCTGCAAGGCCGCGTATGTGGCCGGGCTCAGAAGGCAAAGCCGAAATCCTGGCAGCCTGGGCCCCAGCAGTCCCATGCTTTATGGACGGGGGGACACGGATGACCTGTTCGCCACATACAGGAGGGATCCTTGGGCCCTTCACTGGCTCGCCATTCAGCTCCACGACGTCCACTACCGGCCCTGGCCTTTGCTTTGGCTGGTGCCCCACGGAACGTGTGCTCCGGAGCGATGTTTCTCCACCCATCACTATCATTCTGCCACCAGGGGATGTGTGAGTGTGGGAGTCACCATTTGTCACTGGCAGCAGTGTCACAAGGCAGTAGACTTCCAGGTACCCGCTGACCTAGGCTGCCTTCTGCCCCAGGCAAGGTCCCCAATCCTTTATCCCAGATGCTGACACCCGGGCACTGGCGGACATTCATTTGGAGCAACACACAGGTCTGAGTGAGGGTCAGCGGGCCAGGTAGGTGAAGTCAAGGCCAGGTGGGCGGGGCTGAGGCTCCTTTGCCATCACCATAGAGACAGTCCCCCCACCGCAAGAGTGGGCGGACCTTGTGATGGGCCTGCTGACAAGACTTGAGCCAATGGCAGAGATCCGGCCCGCCAGGCAGATGACACAGGGCCCTCCATTGTGACCTATGACACCTAGTGGCCACAGGATTTGAGCACACCCTGGGAAAGGCTACGCAGGCACAAGGGAGCCCCTGGTGCGGACTGCTTCAGGGCATTGGCACAGCAGGCCAGGTACCTCTTTCCCACTTTCCTCAGGATATCACTACGCAAGGCATCCCCACTCAGCATCTCTTGCCTCTCTCTGTCTCTCTCTGGATGTGTTCGTTCTCTGAAATCTCTTCCTTCTCCCCCTTGTCACTTCACACCTTGGAGTGCCTGACAGAGGGCCTAGAGACCAAAGAGCAAAGGGGGAAGGCCTCTGGCTCTACTGGTTGCCCATGGGCAGAGAAGATCTGCTAGTCTATCTGGAAGGTCTAGAGAGTAGCCATTGATTGGGGAGCCACATCACGGGCGGACCTGGCCAGGTGAAGCTTGCGGACATGCAGCAGCCTCTCCGGAGACTACTAATTCTGCAGAGAACATTCTATGCAAATACCCGGCTGAGTGCCATGGGCAGAAAACATTGACACATACCTGCCAGAGGTCTATCCTGGGTCTGAAGAGTCCACCCTGGTCTCCAGCCACTCATCATCTCAGCACACACTTTGCCTGCACACGTGGAATCCGCCTCTCTCCACGAATGCCTTCTCCTGCTAGGAAACACACGATGGCACTCAGCCAAAGGAGAGCACAGGCAAAGTCAACTGAAGCCTCCATTTTCAAGAGTTTGCCCTCTGCTGGGCCACAGCCTCCGCTGGCACAGTGCATGTGTGTCACTTCTCCGAAGACAAGGCCGCAATCCGGGCGTCCAGGGCCCCAGCAGTCCAGAGTCTGCGCATGGCGGCATATGGATCACCTCTTTGCCACGTACAGGAGGGAGGCCTGGGCCCTACACTGGCTCCGCTAGAGCTCCACGACCTCAGCTATTTTCCCTGACCTTTGGCCCGTGCCCTCGTGTGTGTGTCATCCCGAGTTACACTTCTTCTCCGACCACTCTGAATCCGCCACCTGCGGATACATGAGCATGAAAATCAACATCTCTCACTGCCTGCAGTGTCACAGGTCACCAGGTGTCTAGGCTCAGGCTGACCTTGGCTGTCTTCTGCCCAGGCAAGGAGCCTAATCCTTCAAAGGCAACGAGGACATGGGTCATTGGCCGACATTCATTCTTTCATCCACACAGCGGTCTAGATGAGGCTAAAGAGGCCAGGTAGGCCAGGTGAAGGCTGAGTGCGGGGCCTAAGGCTTCTTTCCCAATCACCATGGAGACAGCCACCGCAAGGCTGGCCGGAACTTCTGACGGGGACGGGTCACAAACACCCAGCCAATAGGAGAGGTCCAGCCTAAGCGGCCACTTCCGCAGTGCCCTCCATTTTACCCATGGACACACGACGGCCCCTTCTCTTTTGGGCCACAAAATCCAGGGCACCCAGGGAATCACCTCACAGTAGGCAGCCCCTGATGTGGACACGTTCCACACACTGGGCCGGCAGGCAGGTTCCACTTTTCCACTTACGCTAGGATATCAGTAGGCAAGGCGCCCTTCCTCAGCATCTATGGCCCCTCTGTGTATGTGTTCATTCGGAGAAATCTCTTCCTTCTGCCCCTGAGACACATCACAAGTATGAGGGGCCTGAGAGAGAGCCTAGACATGAAACGGGGGAGGCTTCTGGCTGTAGTGCTTCCCCGTGGGTAGAGAAGAGCAGGTAGTCTCTCTGGAAGGTCTTAGCTTCTGTTGACTGACACGGACAATACAGTAGGGGCGGACTCTGGCCAGGTGGAGCTTGTGGGCAGATGCAACCCCTCCGGCGACGAATAATTCCGCTGCTGCTTTGTATGGTGAAAACCTCCCCCGGCCAAGTGGGATGGGTAGAGAACACTGACCCACACCCTCCAGGGGCCTCTCCTGAGACTAAAGATCCCAACATGGTCTCAACGTCGACACCCTCTCAGCACACACCTTTCCTGCACACGTAATCCTGCCTTTCTCCGGCAGGGCCCTATCCTACCAGGAAAAAAAGCAAGCCGCTCAAAAAGGCCGATGCCAGGGAAATCGAGGAAACACTGCCATTTTCCAAATTTTGGCTGTCTACATGTCCCCGCCTCCGCTGCAAGGCCGCGTATGTGGCCGGGCTCCGAAGGCAAGGCCGAAATCCTGGCAGCCTGGGCCCCAGCAGTCCCATGCTTTATGGACGGGGGGACACGGATGACCTGTTCGCCACATACAGGAGGGATCCTTGGGCCCTTCACTGGCTCGCCATTCAGCTCCAGGACGTCCACTTCCGGCCCTGTCCTTTGCTTTGGCTGGTGCCCGACGGAACGTGTGCTCCGGAGCGATGTTTCTCCACCCATCACTATCATTCTGCCACCAGGGGATGTGTGAGTGTGGGAGTCACCATTTGTCACTGGCAGCAGTGTCACAAGGCAGTAGACTTCCAGGTACCCGCTGACCTAGGCTGCCTTCTGCCCCAGGCAAGGTCCCCAATCCTTTATCCCAGATGCTGACACCCGGGCACTGGCGGACATTCATTTGGAGCAACACACAGGTCTGAGTGAGGGTCAGCGGGCCAGGTAGGTGAAGTCAAGGCCAGGTGGGCGGGGCTGAGGCTCCTTTGCCATCACCATAGAGACAGTCCCCCCACCGCAAGAGTGGGCGGAGCTTGTGATGGGCCTGCTGACAAGACTTGAGCCAATGGCAGAGATCCGGCCCGCCAGGCAGATGACACAGGGCCCTCCATTGTGACCTATGACACCTAGTGGCCACAGGATTTGAGCACACCCTGGGAAAGGCTACGCAGGCACAAGGGAGCCCCTGGTGCGGACTGCTTCAGGGCATTGGCACAGCAGGCCAGGTACCTCTTTCCCACTTTCCTCAGGATATCACTACGCAAGGCATCCCCACTCAGCATCTCTTGCCTCTCTCTGTCTCTCTCTGCTTGTGTTCGTTCTCTGAAATCTCTTCCTTCTCCCCCTTGTCACTTCACACCTTGGAGTGCCTGACAGAGGGCCCAATGACCAAAGAGCAAAGGGGGAAGGCCTCTGGCTCTACTGGTTGCCCATGGGCAGAGAAGATCTGCTAGTCTATCTGGAAGGTCTAGAGAGTAGCCATTGATTGGGGAGCCACATCACGGGCGGACCTGGCCAGGTGAAGCTTGCTGACATGCAGCAGCCTCTCCGGAGACTACTAATTCCGCGGAGAACATTCTATGCAAATACCCGGCTGAGTGCCATGGGCAGAAAACATTGACACATACCTGCCAGAGGTCTATCCTGGGTCTGAAGAGTCCACCCTGGTCTCCAGCCACTCATCATCTCAGCACACACTTTGCCTGCACACGTGGAATCCGCCTCTCTCCACGAATGCCTTCTCCTGCTAGGAAACACACGATGGCACTCAGCCAAAGGAGAGCACAGGCAAAGTCAACTGAAGCCTCCATTTTCAAGAGTTTGCCCTCTGCTGGGCCACAGCCTCCGCTGGCACAGTGCATGTGTGTCACTTCTCCGAAGACAAGGCCGCAATCCGGGCGTCCAGGGCCCCAGCAGTCCAGAGTCTGCGCATGGCGGCATATGGATCACCTCTTTGCCACGTACAGGAGGGAGGCCTGGGCCCTACACTGGCTCCGCTAGAGCTCCACGACCTCAGCTATTTTCCCTGACCTTTGGCCCGTGCCCTCGTGTGTGTGTCATCCCGAGTTACACTTCTTCTCCGACCACTCTGAATCCGCCACCTGCGGATACATGAGCATGAAAATCAACATCTCTCACTGCCTGCAGTGTCACAGGTCACCAGGTGTCTAGGCTCAGGCTGACCTTGGCTGTCTTCTGCCCAGGCAAGGAGCCTAATCCTTCAAAGGCAACGAGGACATGTGGTCATTGGCCGACATTCATTCTTTCATCCACACAGCGGTCTAGATGAGGCTAAAGAGGCCAGGTAGGCCAGGTGAAGGCTGAGTGCGGGGCCTAAGGCTTCTTTCCCAATCACCATGGAGACAGCCACCGCAAGGCTGGCCGGAACTTCTGACGGGGACGGGTCACAAACACCCAGCCAATAGGAGAGGTCCAGCCTAAGCGGCCACTTCCGCAGTGCCCTCCATTTTACCCATGGACACACGACGGCCCCTTCTCTTTTGGGCCACAAAATCCAGGGCACCCAGGGAATCACCTCACAGTAGGCAGCCCCTGATGTGGACACGTTCCACACACTGGGCCGGCAGGCAGGTTCCACTTTTCCACTTACGCTAGGATATCAGTAGGCAAGGCGCCCTTCCTCAGCATCTATGGCCCCTCTGTGTATGTGTTCATTCGGAGAAATCTCTTCCTTCTGCCCCTGAGACACATCACAAGTATGAGGGGCCTGAGAGAGAGCCTAGACATGAAACGGGGGAGGCTTCTGGCTGTAGTGCTTCCCCGTGGGTAGAGAAGAGCAGGTAGTCTCTCTGGAAGGTCTTAGCTTCTGTTGACTGACACGGACAATACAGTAGGGGCGGACTCTGGCCAGGTGGAGCTTGTGGGCAGATGCAACCCCTCCGGCGACGAATAATTCCGCTGCTGCTTTGTATGGTGAAAACCTCCCCCGGCCAAGTGGGATGGGTAGAGAACACTGACCCACACCCTCCAGGGGCCTCTCCTGAGACTAAAGATCCCAACATGGTCTCAACGTCGACACCCTCTCAGCACACACCTTTCCTGCACACGTAATCCTGCCTTTCTCCGGCAGGGCCCTATCCTACCAGGAAAAAAAGCAAGCCGCTCAAAAAGGCCGATGCCAGGGAAATCGAGGAAACACTGCCATTTTCCAAATTTTGGCTGTCTACATGTCCCCGCCTCCGCTGCAAGGCCGCGTATGTGGCCGGGCTCCGAAGGCAAGGCCGAAATCCTGGCAGCCTGGGCCCCAGCAGTCCCATGCTTTATGGACGGGGGGACACGGATGACCTGTTCGCCACATACAGGAGGGATCCTTGGGCCCTTCACTGGCTCGCCATTCAGCTCCAGGACGTCCACTTCCGGCCCTGTCCTTTGCTTTGGCTGGTGCCCGACGGAACGTGTGCTCCGGAGCGATGTTTCTCCACCCATCACTATCATTCTGCCACCAGGGGATGTGTGAGTGTGGGAGTCACCATTTGTCACTGGCAGCAGTGTCACAAGGCAGTAGACTTCCAGGTACCCGCTGACCTAGGCTGCCTTCTGCCCCAGGCAAGGTCCCCAATCCTTTATCCCAGATGCTGACACCCGGGCACTGGCGGACATTCATTTGGAGCAACACACAGGTCTGAGTGAGGGTCAGCGGGCCAGGTAGGTGAAGTCAAGGCCAGGTGGGCGGGGCTGAGGCTCCTTTGCCATCACCATAGAGACAGTCCCCCCACCGCAAGAGTGGGCGGAGCTTGTGATGGGCCTGCTGACAAGACTTGAGCCAATGGCAGAGATCCGGCCCGCCAGGCAGATGACACAGGGCCCTCCATTGTGACCTATGACACCTAGTGGCCACAGGATTTGAGCACACCCTGGGAAAGGCTACGCAGGCACAAGGGAGCCCCTGGTGCGGACTGCTTCAGGGCATTGGCACAGCAGGCCAGGTACCTCTTTCCCACTTTCCTCAGGATATCACTACGCAAGGCATCCCCACTCAGCATCTCTTGCCTCTCTCTGTCTCTCTCTGCTTGTGTTCGTTCTCTGAAATCTCTTCCTTCTCCCCCTTGTCACTTCACACCTTGGAGTGCCTGACAGAGGGCCCAATGACCAAAGAGCAAAGGGGGAAGGCCTCTGGCTCTACTGGTTGCCCATGGGCAGAGAAGATCTGCTAGTCTATCTGGAAGGTCTAGAGAGTAGCCATTGATTGGGGAGCCACATCACGGGCGGACCTGGCCAGGTGAAGCTTGCTGACATGCAGCAGCCTCTCCGGAGACTACTAATTCCGCGGAGAACATTCTATGCAAATACCCGGCTGAGTGCCATGGGCAGAAAACATTGACACATACCTGCCAGAGGTCTATCCTGGGTCTGAAGAGTCCACCCTGGTCTCCAGCCACTCATCATCTCAGCACACACTTTGCCTGCACACGTGGAATCCGCCTCTCTCCACGAATGCCTTCTCCTGCTAGGAAACACACGATGGCACTCAGCCAAAGGAGAGCACAGGCAAAGTCAACTGAAGCCTCCATTTTCAAGAGTTTGCCCTCTGCTGGGCCACAGCCTCCGCTGGCACAGTGCATGTGTGTCACTTCTCCGAAGACAAGGCCGCAATCCGGGCGTCCAGGGCCCCAGCAGTCCAGAGTCTGCGCATGGCGGCATATGGATCACCTCTTTGCCACGTACAGGAGGGAGGCCTGGGCCCTACACTGGCTCCGCTAGAGCTCCACGACCTCAGCTATTTTCCCTGACCTTTGGCCCGTGCCCTCGTGTGTGTGTCATCCCGAGTTACACTTCTTCTCCGACCACTCTGAATCCGCCACCTGCGGATACATGAGCATGAAAATCAACATCTCTCACTGCCTGCAGTGTCACAGGTCACCAGGTGTCTAGGCTCAGGCTGACCTTGGCTGTCTTCTGCCCAGGCAAGGAGCCTAATCCTTCAAAGGCAACGAGGACATGTGGTCATTGGCCGACATTCATTCTTTCATCCACACAGCGGTCTAGATGAGGCTAAAGAGGCCAGGTAGGCCAGGTGAAGGCTGAGTGCGGGGCCTAAGGCTTCTTTCCCAATCACCATGGAGACAGCCACCGCAAGGCTGGCCGGAACTTCTGACGGGGACGGGTCACAAACACCCAGCCAATAGGAGAGGTCCAGCCTAAGCGGCCACTTCCGCAGTGCCCTCCATTTTACCCATGGACACACGACGGCCCCTTCTCTTTTGGGCCACAAAATCCAGGGCACCCAGGGAATCACCTCACAGTAGGCAGCCCCTGATGTGGACACGTTCCACACACTGGGCCGGCAGGCAGGTTCCACTTTTCCACTTACGCTAGGATATCAGTAGGCAAGGCGCCCTTCCTCAGCATCTATGGCCCCTCTGTGTATGTGTTCATTCGGAGAAATCTCTTCCTTCTGCCCCTGAGACACATCACAAGTATGAGGGGCCTGAGAGAGAGCCTAGACATGAAACGGGGGAGGCTTCTGGCTGTACTGCTTCCCCGTGGGTAGAGAAGAGCAGGTAGTCTCTCTGGAAGGTCTTAGCTTCTGTTGACTGACACGGACAATACAGTAGGGGCGGACTCTGGCCAGGTGGAGCTTGTGGGCAGATGCAACCCCTCCGGCGACGAATAATTCCGCTGCTGCTTTGTATGGTGAAAACCTCCCCCGGCCAAGTGGGATGGGTAGAGAACACTGACCCACACCCTCCAGGGGCCTCTCCTGAGACTAAAGATCCCAACATGGTCTCAACGTCGACACCCTCTCAGCACACACCTTTCCTGCACACGTAATCCTGCCTTTCTCCGGCAGGGCCCTATCCTACCAGGAAAAAAAGCAAGCCGCTCAAAAAGGCCGATGCCAGGGAAATCGAGGAAACACTGCCATTTTCCAAATTTTGCCTGTCTACATGTCCCCGCCTCCGCTGCAAGGCCGCGTATGTGGCCGGGCTCCGAAGGCAAGGCCGAAATCCTGGCAGCCTGGGCCCCAGCAGTCCCATGCTTTATGGACGGGGGGACACGGATGACCTGTTCGCCACATACAGGAGGGATCCTTGGGCCCTTCACTGGCTCGCCATTCAGCTCCACGACGTCCACTACCGGCCCTGGCCTTTGCTTTGGCTGGTGCCCCACGGAACGTGTGCTCCGGAGCGATGTTTCTCCACCCATCACTATCATTCTGCCACCAGGGGATGTGTGAGTGTGGGAGTCACCATTTGTCACTGGCAGCAGTGTCACAAGGCAGTAGACTTCCAGGTACCCGCTGACCTAGGCTGCCTTCTGCCCCAGGCAAGGTCCCCAATCCTTTATCCCAGATGCTGACACCCGGGCACTGGCGGACATTCATTTGGAGCAACACACAGGTCTGAGTGAGGGTCAGCGGGCCAGGTAGGTGAAGTCAAGGCCAGGTGGGCGGGGCTGAGGCTCCTTTGCCATCACCATAGAGACAGTCCCCCCACCGCAAGAGTGGGCGGAGCTTGTGATGGGCCTGCTGACAAGACTTGAGCCAATGGCAGAGATCCGGCCCGCCAGGCAGATGACACAGGGCCCTCCATTGTGACCTATGACACCTAGTGGCCACAGGATTTGAGCACACCCTGGGAAAGGCTACGCAGGCACAAGGGAGCCCCTGGTGCGGACTGCTTCAGGGCATTGGCACAGCAGGCCAGGTACCTCTTTCCCACTTTCCTCAGGATATCACTACGCAAGGCGTCCCCACTCAGCATCTCTTGCCTCTCTCTGTCTCTCTCTGCTTGTGTTCGTTCTCTGAAATCTCTTCCTTCTCCCCCTTGTCACTTCACACCTTGCAGTGCCTGACAGAGGGCCTAGAGACCAAAGAGCAAAGGGGGAAGGCCTCTGGCTCTACTGGTTGCCCATGGGCAGAGAAGATCTGCTAGTCTATCTGGAAGGTCTAGAGAGTAGCCATTGATTGGGGAGCCACATCACGGGCGGACCTGGCCAGGTGAAGCTTGCTGACATGCAGCAGCCTCTCCGGAGACTACTAATTCCGCGGAGAACATTCTATGCAAATACCCGGCTGAGTGCCATGGGCAGAAAACATTGACACATACCTGCCAGAGGTCTATCCTGGGTCTGAAGAGTCCACCCTGGTCTCCAGCCACTCATCATCTCAGCACACACTTTGCCTGCACACGTGGAATCTGCCTCTCTCCACAAATGCCTTCTCCTGCTAGGAAACACACGATGGCACTCAGCCAAAGGAGAGCACAGGCAAAGTCAACTGAAGCGTCCATTTTCAAGAGTTTGCCCTCTGCTGGGCCACAGCCTCCGCTGGCACAGTGCATGTGTGTCACTTCTCCGAAGACAAGGCCGCAATCCGGGCGTCCAGGGCCCCAGCAGTCCAGAGTCTGCGCATGGCGGCATATGGATCACCTCTTTGCCACGTACAGGAGGGAGGCCTGGGCCCTACACTGGCTCCGCTAGAGCTCCACGACCTCAGCTATTTTCCCTGACCTTTGGCCCGTGCCCTCGTGTGTGTGTCATCCCGAGTTACACTTCTTCTCCGACCACTCTGAATCCGCCACCTGCGGATACATGAGCATGAAAATCAACATCTCTCACTGCCTGCAGTGTCACAGGTCACCAGGTGTCTAGGCTCAGGCTGACCTTGGCTGTCTTCTGCCCAGGCAAGGAGCCTAATCCTTCAAAGGCAACGAGGACATGGGTCATTGGCCGACATTCATTCTTTCATCCACACAGCGGTCTAGATGAGGCTAAAGAGGCCAGGTAGGCCAGGTGAAGGCTGAGTGCGGGGCCTAAGGCTTCTTTCCCAATCACCATGGAGACAGCCACCGCAAGGCTGGCCGGAACTTCTGACGGGGACGGGTCACAAACACCCAGCCAATAGGAGAGGTCCAGCCTAAGCGGCCACTTCCGCAGTGCCCTCCATTTTACCCATGGACACACGACGGCCCCTTCTCTTTTGGGCCACAAAATCCAGGGCACCCAGGGAATCACCTCACAGTAGGCAGCCCCTGATGTGGACACGTTCCACACACTGGGCCGGCAGGCAGGTTCCACTTTTCCACTTACGCTAGGATATCAGTAGGCAAGGCGCCCTTCCTCAGCATCTATGGCCCCTCTGTGTATGTGTTCATTCGGAGAAATCTCTTCCTTCTGCCCCTGAGACACATCACAAGTATGAGGGGCCTGAGAGAGAGCCTAGACATGAAACGGGGGAGGCTTCTGGCTGTAGTGTTTCCCCGTGGGTAGAGAAGAGCAGGTAGTCTCTCTGGAAGGTCTTAGCTTCTGTTGACTGACATGGACAATACAGTAGGGGCGGACTCTGGCCAGGTGGAGCTTGTGGGCAGATGCAACCCCTCCGGCGACGAATAATTCCGCTGCTGCTTTGTATGGTGAAAACCTCCCCCCGCCAAGTGGGATGGGTAGAGAACACTGACCCACACCCTCCAGGGGCCTCTCCTGGGACTAAAGATCCCAACATGGTCTCAACGTCGTCACCCTCTCAGCACACACTTTTCCCGCACACGTAATCCAGCCTTTCTCCGGCAGGGCCCTATCCTACCAGGAAAAAAAGCAAGCCGCTCAAAAAGGCCGATGCCAGGGAAATCGAGGAAACACTGCCATTTTCCAAATTTTGGCTGTCTACATGTCCCCGCCTCCGCTGCAAGGCCGCGTATGTGGCCAGGCTCCGAAGGCAAGGCCGAAATCCTGGCAGCCTGGGCCCCAGCAGTCCCATGCTTTATGGACGGGAGGACACGGATGACCTGTTCGCCACATACAGGAGGGATCCTTGGGCCCTTCACTGGCTCGCCATTCAGCTCCACGACGTCCACTACCGGCCCTGGCCTTTGCTTTGGCTGGTGCCCCACGGAACGTGTGCTCCGGAGCGATGTTTCTCCACCCATCACTATCATTCTGCCACCAGGGGATGTGTGAGTGTGGGAGTCACCATTTGTCACTGGCAACAGTGTCACAAGGCAGTAGACTTCCAGGTACCCGCTGACCTAGGCTGCCTTCTGCCCCAGGCAAGGTCCCCAATCCTTTATCCCAGATGCTGACACCCGGGCACTGGCGGACATTCATTTGGAGCAACACACAGGTCTGAGTGAGGGTCAGCGGGCCAGGTAGGTGAAGTCAAGGCCAGGTGGGCGGGGCTGAGGCTCCTTTGCCATCACCATAGAGACAGTCCCCCCACCGCAAGAGTGGGCGGAGCTTGTGATGGGCCTGCTGACAAGACTTGAGCCAATGGCAGAGATCCGGCCCGCCAGGCAGATGACACAGGGCCCTCCATTGTGACCTATGACACCTAGTGGCCACAGGATTTGAGCACACCCTGGGAAAGGCTACGCAGGCACAAGGGAGCCCCTGGTGCGGACTGCTTCAGGGCATTGGCACAGCAGGCCAGGTACCTCTTTCCCACTTTCCTCAGGATATCACTACGCAAGGCGTCCCCACTCAGCATCTCTTGCCTCTCTCTGTCTCTCTCTGGATGTGTTCGTTCTCTGAAATCTCTTCCTTCTCCCCCTTGTCACTTCACACCTTGGAGTGCCTGAGAGGGCCTAGAGACCAAAGAGCAAAGGGGGAAGGCCTCTGGCTCTACTGGTTGCCCATGGGCAGAGAAGATCTGCTAGTCTATCTGGAAGGTCTAGAGAGTAGCCATTGATTGGGGAGCCACATCACGGGCGGACCTGGCCAGGTGAAGCTTGCTGACATGCAGCAGCCTCTCCGGAGACTACTAATTCCCCGGAGAACATTCTATGCAAATACCCGGCTGAGTGCCATGGGCAGAAAACATTGACACATACCTGCCAGAGGTCTATCCTGGGTCTGAAGAGTCCACCCTGGTCTCCAGCCACTCATCATCTCAGCACACACTTTGCCTGCACACGTGGAATCCGCCTCTCTCCACGAATGCCTTCTCCTGCTAGGAAACACACGATGGCACTCAGCCAAAGGAGAGCACAGGCAAAGTCAACTGAAGCCTCCATTTTCAAGAGTTTGCCCTCTGCTGGGCCACAGCCTCCGCTGGCACAGTGCATGTGTGTCACTTCTCCGAAGACAAGGCCGCAATCCGGGCGTCCAGGGCCCCAGCAGTCCAGAGTCTGCGCATGGCGGCATATGGATCACCTCTTTGCCACGTACAGGAGGGAGGCCTGGGCCCTACACTGGCTCCGCTAGAGCTCCACGACCTCAGCTATTTTCCCTGACCTTTGGCCCGTGCCCTCGTGTGTGTGTCATCCCGAGTTACACTTCTTCTCCGACCACTCTGAATCCGCCACCTGCGGATACATGAGCATGAAAATCAACATCTCTCACTGCCTGCAGTGTCACAGGTCACCAGGTGTCTAGGCTCAGGCTGACCTTGGCTGTCTTCTGCCCAGGCAAGGAGCCTAATCCTTCAAAGGCAACGAGGACATGTGGTCATTGGCCGACATTCATTCTTTCATCCACACAGCGGTCTAGATGAGGCTAAAGAGGCCAGGTAGGCCAGGTGAAGGCTGAGTGCGGGGCCTAAGGCTTCTTTCCCAATCACCATGGAGACAGCCACCGCAAGGCTGGCCGGAACTTCTGACGGGGACGGGTCACAAACACCCAGCCAATAGGAGAGGTCCAGCCTAAGCGGCCACTTCCGCAGTGCCCTCCATTTTACCCATGGACACACGACGGCCCCTTCTCTTTTGGGCCACAAAATCCAGGGCACCCAGGGAATCACCTCACAGTAGGCAGCCCCTGATGTGGACACGTTCCACACACTGGGCCGGCAGGCAGGTTCCACTTTTCCACTTACGCTAGGATATCAGTAGGCAAGGCGCCCTTCCTCAGCATCTATGGCCCCTCTGTGTATGTGTTCATTCGGAGAAATCTCTTCCTTCTGCCCCTGAGACACATCACAAGTATGAGGGGCCTGAGAGAGAGCCTAGACATGAAACGGGGGAGGCTTCTGGCTGTAGTGCTTCCCCGTGGGTAGAGAAGAGCAGGTAGTCTCTCTGGAAGGTCTTAGCTTCTGTTGACTGACATGGACAATACAGTAGGGGCGGACTCTGGCCAGGTGGAGCTTGTGGGCAGATGCAACCCCTCCGGCGACGAATAATTCCGCTGCTGCTTTGTATGGTGAAAACCTCCCCCCGCCAAGTGGGATGGGTAGAGAACACTGACCCACACCCTCCAGGGGCCTCTCCTGGGACTAAAGATCCCAACATGGTCTCAACGTCGTCACCCTCTCAGCACACACCTTTCCTGCACACGTAATCCTGCCTTTCTCCGGCAGGGCCCTATCCTACCAGGAAAAAAAGCAAGCCGCTCAAAAAGGCCGATGCCAGGGAAATCGAGGAAACACTGCCATTTTCCAAATTTTGGCTGTCTACATGTCCCCGCCTCCGCTGCAAGGCCGCGTATGTGGCCGGGCTCCGAAGGCAAGGCCGAAATCCTGGCAGCCTGGGCCCCAGCAGTCCCATGCTTTATGGACGGGGGGACACGGATGACCTGTTCGCCACATACAGGAGGGATCCTTGGGCCTTTCACTGGCTCGCCATTCAGCTCCACGACGTCAACTTCCGGCCCTGGCCTTTGCTTTGGCTGGTGCCCCACGGAACGTGTGCTCCGGAGCGATGTTTCTCCACCCATCACTATCATTCTGCCACCAGGGGATGTGTGAGTGTGGGAGTCACCATTTGTCACTGGCAACAGTGTCACAAGGCAGTAGACTTCCAGGTACCCGCTGACCTAGGCTGCCTTCTGCCCCAGGCAAGGTCCCCAATCCTTTATCCCAGATGCTGACACCCGGGCACTGGCGGACATTCATTTGGAGCAACACACAGGTCTGAGTGAGGGTCAGCGGGCCAGGTAGGTGAAGTCAAGGCCAGGTGGGCGGGGCTGAGGCTCCTTTGCCATCACCATAGAGACAGTCCCCCCACCGCAAGAGTGGGCGGAGCTTGTGATGGGCCTGCTGACAAGACTTGAGCCAATGGCAGAGATCCGGCCCGCCAGGCAGATGACACAGGGCCCTCCATTGTGACCTATGACACCTAGTGGCCACAGGATTTGAGCACACCCTGGGAAAGGCTACGCAGGCACAAGGGAGCCCCTGGTGCGGACTGCTTCAGGGCATTGGCACAGCAGGCCAGGTACCTCTTTCCCACTTTCCTCAGGATATCACTACGCAAGGCGTCCCCACTCAGCATCTCTTGCCTCTCTCTGTCTCTCTCTGCTTGTGTTCGTTCTCTGAAATCTCTTCCTTCTCCCCCTTGTCACTTCACACCTTGGAGTGCCTGACAGAGGGCCTAGAGACCAAAGAGCAAAGGGGGAAGGCCTCTGGCTCTACTGGTTGCCCATGGGCAGAGAAGATCTGCTAGTCTATCTGGAAGGTCTAGAGAGTAGCCATTGATTGGGGAGCCACATCACGGGCGGACCTGGCCAGGTGAAGCTTGCTGACATGCAGCAGCCTCTCCGGAGACTACTAATTCCCCGGAGAACATTCTATGCAAATACCCGGCTGAGTGCCATGGGCAGAAAACATTGACACATACCTGCCAGAGGTCTATCCTGGGTCTGAAGAGTCCACCCTGGTCTCCAGCCACTCATCATCTCAGCACACACTTTGCCTGCACACGTGGAATCCGCCTCTCTCCACGAATGCCTTCTCCTGCTAGGAAACACACGATGGCACTCAGCCAAAGGAGAGCACAGGCAAAGTCAACTGAAGCGTCCATTTTCAAGAGTTTGCCCTCTGCTGGGCCACAGCCTCCGCTGGCACAGTGCATGTGTGTCACTTCTCCGAAGACAAGGCCGCAATCCGGGCGTCCAGGGCCCCAGCAGTCCAGAGTCTGCGCATGGCGGCATATGGATCACCTCTTTGCCACGTACAGGAGGGAGGCCTGGGCCCTACACTGGCTCCGCTAGAGCTCCACGACCTCAGCTATTTTCCCTGACCTTTGGCCCGTGCCCTCGTGTGTGTGTCATCCCGAGTTACACTTCTTCTCCGACCACTCTGAATCCGCCACCTGCGGATACATGAGCATGAAAATCAACATCTCTCACTGCCTGCAGTGTCACAGGTCACCAGGTGTCTAGGCTCAGGCTGACCTTGGCTGTCTTCTGCCCAGGCAAGGAGCCTAATCCTTCAAAGGCAACGAGGACATGTGGTCATTGGCCGACATTCATTCTTTCATCCACACAGCGGTCTAGATGAGGCTAAAGAGGCCAGGTAGGCCAGGTGAAGGCTGAGTGCGGGGCCTAAGGCTTCTTTCCCAATCACCATGGAGAGAGCCACCACAAGGCTGGCCGGAACTTCTGACGGGGACGGGTCACAAACACCCAGCCAATAGGAGAGGTCCAGCCTAAGCGGCCACTTCCGCAGTGCCCTCCATTTTACCCATGGACACACGACGGCCCCTTCTCTTTTGGGCCACAAAATCCAGGGCACCCAGGGAATCACCTCACAGTAGGCAGCCCCTGATGTGGACACGTTCCACACACTGGGCCGGCAGGCAGGTTCCACTTTTCCACTTACGCTAGGATATCAGTAGGCAAGGCGCCCTTCCTCAGCATCTATGGCCCCTCTGTGTATGTGTTCATTCGGAGAAATCTCTTCCTTCTGCCCCTGAGACACATCACAAGTATGAGGGGCCTGAGAGAGAGCCTAGAGATGAAACGGGGGAGGCTTCTGGCTGTAGTGCTTCCCCGTGGGTAGAGAAGAGCAGGTAGTCTCTCTGGAAGGTCTTAGCTTCTGTTGACTGACATGGACAATACAGTAGGGGCGGACTCTGGCCAGGTGGAGCTTGTGGGCAGATGCAACCCCTCCGGCGACGAATAATTCCGCTGCTGCTTTGTATGGTGAAAACCTCCCCCCGCCAAGTGGGATGGGTAGAGAACACTGACCCACACCCTCCAGGGGCCTCTCCTGGGACTAAAGATCCCAACATGGTCTCAACGTCGTCACCCTCTCAGCACACACCTTTCCTGCACACGTAATCCTGCCTTTCTCCGGCAGGGCCCTATCCTACCAGGAAAAAAAGCAAGCCGCTCAAAAAGGCCGATGCCAGGGAAATCGAGGAAACACTGCCATTTTCCAAATTTTGGCTGTCTACATGTCCCCGCCTCCGCTGCAAGGCCGCGTATGTGGCCGGGCTCCGAAGGCAAGGCCGAAATCCTGGCAGCCTGGGCCCCAGCAGTCCCATGCTTTATGGACGGGGGGACACGGATGACCTGTTCGCCACATACAGGAGGGATCCTTGGGCCCTTCACTGGCTCGCCATTCAGCTCCACGACGTCCACTACCGGCCCTGGCCTTTGCTTTGGCTGGTGCCCCACGGAACGTGTGCTCCGGAGTGATGTTTCTCCACCCATCACTATCATTCTGCCACCAGGGGATGTGTGAGTGTGGGAGTCACCATTTGTCACTGGCAACAGTGTCACAAGGCAGTAGACTTCCAGGTACCCGCTGACCTAGGCTGCCTTCTGCCCCAGGCAAGGTCCCCAATCCTTTATCCCAGATGCTGACACCCGGGCACTGGCGGACATTCATTTGGAGCAACACACAGGTCTGAGTGAGGGTCAGCGGGCCAGGTAGGTGAAGTCAAGGCCAGGTGGGCGGGGCTGAGGCTCCTTTGCCATCACCATAGAGACAGTCCCCCTACCGCAAGAGTGGGCGGAGCTTGTGATGGGCCTGCTGACAAGACTTGAGCCAATGGCAGAGATCCGGCCCGCCAGGCAGATGACACAGGGCCCTCCATTGTGACCTATGACACCTAGTGGCCACAGGATTTGAGCACACCCTGGGAAAGGCTACGCAGGCACAAGGGAGCCCCTGGTGCGGACTGCTTCAGGGCATTGGCACAGCAGGCCAGGTACCTCTTTCCCACTTTCCTCAGGATATCACTACGCAAGGCGTCCCCACTCAGCATCTCTTGCCTCTCTCTGTCTCTCTCTGCTTGTGTTCGTTCTCTGAAATCTCTTCCTTCTCCCCCTTGTCACTTCACACCTTGGAGTGCCTGACAGAGGGCCTAGAGACCAAAGAGCAAAGGGGGAAGGCCTCTGGCTCTACTGGTTGCCCATGGGCAGAGAAGATCTGCTAGTCTATCTGGAAGGTCTAGAGAGTAGCCATTGATTGGGTAGCCACATCACGGGCGGACCTGGCCAGGTGAAGCTTGCTGACATGCAGCAGCCTCTCCGGAGACTACTAATTCCGCGGAGAACATTCTATGCAAATACCCGGCTGTGTGCCATGGGCAGAAAACATTGACACATACCTGCCAGAGGTCTATCCTGGGTCTGAAGAGTCCACCCTGGTCTCCAGCCACTCATCATCTCAGCACACACTTTGCCTGCACACGTGGAATCCGCCTCTCTCCACGAATGCCTTCTCCTGCTAGGAAACACACGATGGCACTCAGCCAAAGGAGAGCACAGGCAAAGTCAACTGAAGCGTCCATTTTCAAGAGTTTGCCCTCTGCTGGGCCACAGCCTCCGCTGGCACAGTGCATGTGTGTCACTTCTCCGAAGACAAGGCCGCAATCCGGGCGTCCAGGGCCCCAGCAGTCCAGAGTCTGCGCATGGCGGCATATGGATCACCTCTTTGCCACGTACAGGAGGGAGGCCTGGGCCCTACACTGGCTCCGCTAGAGCTCCACGACCTCAGCTATTTTCCCTGACCTTTGGCCCGTGCCCTCGTGTGTGTGTCATCCCGAGTTACACTTCTTCTCCGACCACTCTGAATCCGCCACCTGCGGATACATGAGCATGAAAATCAACATCTCTCACTGCCTGCAGTGTCACAGGTCACCAGGTGTCTAGGCTCAGGCTGACCTTGGCTGTCTTCTGCCCAGGCAAGGAGCCTAATCCTTCAAAGGCAACGAGGACATGTGGTCATTGGCCGACATTCATTCTTTCATCCACACAGCGGTCTAGATGAGGCTAAAGAGGCCAGGTAGGCCAGGTGAAGGCTGAGTGCGGGGCCTAAGGCTTCTTTCCCAATCACCATGGAGACAGCCACCACAAGGCTGGCCGGAACTTCTGACGGGGACGGGTCACAAACACCCAGCCAATAGGAGAGGTCCAGCCTAAGCGGCCACTTCCGCAGTGCCCTCCATTTTACCCATGGACACACGACGGCCCCTTCTCTTTTGGGCCACAAAATCCAGGGCACCCAGGGAATCACCTCACAGTAGGCAGCTCCTGATGTGGACACGTTCCACACACTGGGCCGGCAGGCAGGTTCCACTTTTCCACTTACGCTAGGATATCAGTAGGCAAGGCGCCCTTCCTCAGCATCTATGGCCCCTCTGTGTATGTGTTCATTCGGAGAAATCTCTTCCTTCTGCCCCTGAGACACATCACAAGTATGAGGGGCCTGAGAGAGAGCCTAGACATGAAACGGGGGAGGCTTCTGGCTGTAGTGCTTCCCCGTGGGTAGAGAAGAGCAGGTAGTCTCTCTGGAAGGTCTTAGCTTCTGTTGACTGACATGGACAATACAGTAGGGGCGGACCCTGGCCAGGTGGAGCTTGTGGGCAGATGCAACCCCTCCGGCGACGAATAATTCCGCTGCTGCTTTGTATGGTGAAAACCTCCCCCCGCCAAGTGGGATGGGTACAGAACACTGACCCACACCCTCCAGGGGCCTCTCCTGGGACTAAAGATCCCAACATGGTCTCAACGTCGTCACCCTCTCAGCACACACCTTTCCTGCACACGTAATCCTGCCTTTCTCCGGCAGGGCCCTATCCTACCAGGAAAAAAAGCAAGCCGCTCAAAAAGGCCGATGCCAGGGAAATCGAGGAAACACTGCCATTTTCCAAATTTTGGCTGTCTACATGTCCCCGCCTCCGCTGCAAGGCCGCGTATGTGGCCGGGCTCCGAAGGCAAGGCCGAAATCCTGGCAGCCTGGGCCCCAGCAGTCCCATGCTTTATGGACGGGGGGACACGGATGACCTGTTCGCCACATACAGGAGGGATCCTTGGGCCCTTCACTGGCTCGCCATTCAGCTCCACGACGTCCACTACCGGCCCTGGCCTTTGCTTTGGCTGGTGCCCCACGGAACGTGTGCTCCGGAGCGATGTTTCTCCACCCATCACTATCATTCTGCCACCAGGGGATGTGTGAGTGTGGGAGTCACCATTTGTCACTGGCAGCAGTGTCACAAGGCAGTAGACTTCCAGGTACCCGCTGACC
This sequence comes from Loxodonta africana, assembly GCF_030014295.1. Taxonomy (NCBI): domain Eukaryota; kingdom Metazoa; phylum Chordata; class Mammalia; order Proboscidea; family Elephantidae; genus Loxodonta; species Loxodonta africana. The sequence goes on along the minus strand of NW_026974926.1, from coordinate 244,731 downwards.
TAGGCTGCCTTCTGCCCCAGGCAAGGTCCCCAATCCTTTATCCCAGATGCTGACACCCGGGCACTGGCGGACATTCATTTGGAGCAACACACAGGTCTGAGTGAGGGTCAGCGGGCCAGGTAGGTGAAGTCAAGGCCAGGTGGGCGGGGCTGAGGCTCCTTTGCCATCACCATAGAGACAGTCCCCCCACCGCAAGAGTGGGCGGAGCTTGTGATGGGCCTGCTGACAAGACTTGAGCCAATGGCAGAGATCCGGCCCGCCAGGCAGATGACACAGGGCCCTCCATTGTGACCTATGACACCTAGTGGCCACAGGATTTGAGCACACCCTGGGAAAGGCTACGCAGGCACAAGGGAGCCCCTGGTGCGGACTGCTTCAGGGCATTGGCACAGCAGGCCAGGTACCTCTTTCCCACTTTCCTCAGGATATCACTACGCAAGGCGTCCCCACTCAGCATCTCTTGCCTCTCTCTGTCTCTCTCTGGATGTGTTCGTTCTCTGAAATCTCTTCCTTCTCCCCCTTGTCACTTCACACCTTGGAGTGCCTGACAGAGGGCCTAGAGACCAAAGAGCAAAGGGGGAAGGCCTCTGGCTCTACTGGTTGCCCATGGGCAGAGAAGATCTGCTAGTCTATCTGGAAGGTCTAGAGAGTAGCCATTGATTGGGGAGCCACATCACGGGCGGACCTGGCCAGGTGAAGCTTGCTGACATGCAGCAGCCTCTCTGGAGACTACTAATTCCGTGGAGAACATTCTATGCAAATACCCGGCTGAGTGCCATGGGCAGAAAACATTGACACATACCTGCCAGAGGTCTATCCTGGGTCTGAAGAGTCCACCCTGGTCTCCAGCCACTCATCATCTCAGCACACACTTTGCCTGCACACGTGGAATCCGCCTCTCTCCACGAATGCCTTCTCCTGCTAGGAAACACACGATGGCACTCAGCCAAAGGAGAGCACAGGCAAAGTCAACTGAAGCGTCCATTTTCAAGAGTTTGCCCTCTGCTGGGCCACAGCCTCCGCTGGCACAGTGCATGTGTGTCACTTCTCCGAAGACAAGGCCGCAATCCGGGCGTCCAGGGCCCCAGCAGTCCAGAGTCTGCGCATGGCGGCATATGGATCACCTCTTTGCCACGTACAGGAGGGAGGCCTGGGCCCTACACTGGCTCCGCTAGAGCTCCACGACCTCAGCTATTTTCCCTGACCTTTGGCCCGTGCCCTCGTGTGTGTGTCATCCCTAGTTACACTTCTTCTCCGACCACTCTGAATCCGCCACCTGCGGATACATGACCATGAAAATCAACATCTCTCACTGCCTGCAGTGTCACAGGTCACCAGGTGTCTAGGCTCAGGCTGACCTTGGCTGTCTTCTGCCCAGGCAAGGAGCCTAATCCTTCAAAGGCAACGAGGACATGTGGTCATTGGCCGACATTCATTCTTTCATCCGCACAGCGGTCTAGATGAGGCTAAAGAGGCCAGGTAGGCCAGGTGAAGGCTGAGTGCGGGGCCTAAGGCTTCTTTCCCAATCACCATGGAGACAGCCACCGCAAGGCTGGCCGGAACTTCTGACGGGGACGGGTCACAAACACCCAGCCAATAGGAGAGGTCCAGCCTAAGCGGCCACTTCCGCAGTGCCCTCCATTTTACCCATGGACACACGACGGCCCCTTCTCTTTTGGGCCACAAAATCCAGGGCACCCAGGGAATCACCTCACAGTAGGCAGCCCCTGATGTGGACACGTTCCACACACTGGGCCGGCAGGCAGGTTCCACTTTTCCACTTACGCTAGGATATCAGTAGGCAAGGCGCCCTTCCTCAGCATCTATGGCCCCTCTGTGTATGTGTTCATTTGGAGAAATCTCTTCCTTCTGCCCCTGAGACACATCACAAGTATGAGGGGCCTGAGAGAGAGCCTAGAGATGAAACGGGGGAGGCTTCTGGCTGTAGTGCTTCCCCGTGGGTAGAGAAGAGCAGGTAGTCTCTCTGGAAGGTCTTAGCTTCTGTTGACTGACATGGACAATACAGTAGGGGCGGACTCTGGCCAGGTGGAGCTTGTGGGCAGATGCAACCCCTCCGGCGACGAATAATTCCGCTGCTGCTTTGTATGGTGAAAACCTCCCCCCGCCAAGTGGGATGGGTAGAGAACACTGACCCACACCCTCCAGGGGCCTCTCCTGGGACTAAAGATCCCAACATGGTCTCAACGTCGTCACCCTCTCAGCACACACCTTTCCTGCACACGTAATCCTGCCTTTCTCCGGCAGGGCCCTATCCTACCAGGAAAAAAAGCAAGCCGCTCAAAAAGGCCGATGCCAGGGAAATCGAGGAAACACTGCCATTTTCCAAATTTTGGCTGTCTACATGTCCCCGCCTCCGCTGCAAGGCCGCGTATGTGGCCGGGCTCCGAAGGCAAGGCCGAAATCCTGGCAGCCTGGGCCCCAGCAGTCCCATGGTTTATGGACGGGGGGACACGGATGACCTGTTCGCCACATACAGGAGGGATCCTTGGGCCCTTCACTGGCTCGCCATTCAGCTCCACGACGTCCACTTCCGGCCCTGGCCTTTGCTTTGGCTGGTGCCCCACGGAACGTGTGCTCCGGAGCGATGTTTCTCCACCCATCACTATCATTCTGCCACCAGGGGATGTGTGAGTGTGGGAGTCACCATTTGTCACTGGCAGCAGTGTCACAAGGCAGTAGACTTCCAGGTACCCGCTGACCTAGGCTGCCTTCTGCCCCAGGCAAGGTCCCCAATCCTTTATCCCAGATGCTGACACCCGGGCACTGGCGGACATTCATTTGGAGCAACACACAGGTCTGAGTGAGGGTCAGCGGGCCAGGTAGGTGAAGTCAAGGCCAGGTGGGCGGGGCTGAGGCTCCTTTGCCATCACCATAGAGACAGTCCCCCCACCGCAAGAGTGGGCGGAGCTTGTGATGGGCCTGCTGACAAGACTTGAGCCAATGGCAGAGATCCGGCCCGCCAGGCAGATGACACAGGGCCCTCCATTGTGACCTATGACACCTAGTGGCCACAGGATTTGAGCACACCCTGGGAAAGGCTACGCAGGCACAAGGGAGCCCCTGGTGCGGACTGCTTCAGGGCATTGGCACAGCAGGCCAGGTACCTCTTTCCCACTTTCCTCAGGATATCACTACGCAAGGCGTCCCCACTCAGCATCTCTTGCCTCTCTCTGTCTCTCTCTGGATGTGTTCGTTCTCTCAAATCTCTTCCTTCTCCCCCTTGTCACTTCACACCTAGGAGTGCCTGACAGAGGGCCTAGAGACCAAAGAGCAAAGGGGGAAGGCCTCTGGCTCTACTGGTTGCCCATGGGCAGAGAAGATCTGCTAGTCTATCTGGAAGGTCTAGAGAGTAGCCATTGATTGGGGAGCCACATCACGGGCGGACCTGGCCAGGTGAAGCTTGCTGACATGCAGCAGCTTCTCCGGAGACTACTAATTCCGCGGAGAACATTCTATGCAAATACCCGGCTGAGTGCCATGGGCAGAAAACATTGACACATACCTGCCAGAGGTCTATCCTGGGTCTGAAGGGTCCACCCTGGTCTCCAGCCACTCATCATCTCAGCACACACTTTGCGTGCACGCATGGAATCCGCCTCTCTCCACGAATGCCTTCTCCTGCTAGGAAACACACGATGGCACTCAGCCAAAGGAGAGCACAGGCAAAGTCAACTGAAGCCTCCATTTTCAAGAGTTTGCCCTCTGCTGGGCCACAGCCTCCGCTGGCACAGTGCATGTGTGTCACTTCTCCGAAGACAAGGCCGCAATCCGGGCGTCCAGGGCCCCAGCAGTCCAGAGTCTGCGCATGGCGGCATATGGATCACCTCTTTGCCACGTACAGGAGGGAGGCCTGAGCCCTACACTGGCTCCGCTAGAGCTCCACGACCTCAGCTATTTTCCTTGACCTATGGCCCGAGCCCTCGTGTGTGTGTCATCCCTAGTTACACTTCTTCTCCGACCACTGTGAATCCGCCACCTGCAGATACATGAGCATGAAAATCAACATCTGTCACTGCCTGCAGTGTCACAGGTCACCAGGTATCTAGGCTCAGGCTGACCTTGGCTGTCTTCTGCCCAGGCAAGGAGCCTAATCCTTCAAAGGCAACGAGGACATGTGGTCATTGGCCGACATTCATTCTTTCATCCACACAGCGGTCTAGATGAGGCTAAAGAGGCCACGTAGGCCAGGTGAAGGCTGAGTGCGGGGCCTAAGGCTTCTTTCCCAATCACCATGGAGACAGCCACCGCAAGGCTGGCCGGAACTTCTGACGGGGACAGGTCACAAACACCGAGCCCATAGGAGAGGTCCAGCCTAAGCGGCCACTTCCGCAGTGCCCTCCATTTTACCCATGGACACACGAAGGCCCCTTCAGTTTTGGGCCACAAAATCCAGGGCACCCAGGGAATCACCTCACAGTAGGCAGCCCCTGATGTGGACACGTTCCACACACTGGGCCGGCAGGCAGGTTCCACTTTTCCACTTACGCTAGGATATCAGTAGGCAAGGCGCCCTTCCTCAGCATCTATGGCCCCTCTGTGTATGTGTTCATTCGGAGAAATCTCTTCCTTCTGCCCCTGAGACACATCACAAGTATGAGGGGCCTGAGAGAGAGCCTAGAGATGAAACGGGGAAGGCTTCTGGCTGTAGTGCTTCCCCGTGGGTAGAGAAGAGCAGGTAGTCTCTCTGGAAGGTCTTAGCTTCTGTTGACTGACACGGACAATACAGTAGGGGCGGACCCTGGCCAGGTGGAGCTTGTGGGCAGATGCAACCCCTCCGGCGACGAATAATTCCGCTGCTGCTTTGTATGGTGAAAACCTCCCCCCGCCAGGTGGGATGGGTAGAGAACAGTGACCCACACCCTCCAGGGGCCTCTCCTGGGACTAAAGATCCCAACATGGTCTCAACGTCGTCACCCTCTCAGCACACACCTTTCCCGCACACGTAATCCTGCCTTTCTCCTTCAGGGCCCTATCCTACAAGGAAAAAAAGCAAGCCGCTCAAAAAGGCCGATGCCAGGGAAATCGAGGAAACACTGCCATTTTCCAAATTTTGGCTGTCTACATGTCCCCGCCTCCGCTGCAAGGCCGCGTATGTGGCCGGGCTCCGAAGGCAAGGCCGAAATCCTGGCAGCCTGGGCCCCAGCAGTCCCATGCTTTATGGACGGGGGGACACGGATGACCTGTTCGCCACATACAGGAGGGATCCTTGGGCCCTTCACTGGCTCGCCATTCAGCTCCACGACGTCCACTACCGGCCCTGGTCTTTGCTTTGGCTGGTGCCCCACGGAACGTGTGCTCCGGAGCGATGTTTCTCCACCCATCACTATCATTCTGCCACCAGGGGATGTGTGAGTGTGGGAGTCACCATTTGTCACTGGCAGCAGTGTCACAAGGCAGTAGACTTCCAGGTACCCGCTGACCTAGGCTGCCTTCTGCCCCAGGCAAGGTCCCCAATCCTTTATCCCAGATGCTGACACCCGGGCACTGGCGGACATTCATTTGGAGCAACACACAGGTCTGAGTGAGGGTCAGCGGGCCAGGTAGGTGAAGTCAAGGCCAGGTGGGCGGGGCTGAGGCTCCTTTGCCATCACCATAGAGACAGTCCCCCCACCGCAAGAGTGGGCGGACCTTGTGATGGGCCTGCTGACAAGACTTGAGCCAATGGCAGAGATCCGGCCCGCCAGGCAGATGACACAGGGCCCTCCATTGTGACCTATGACACCTAGTGGCCACAGGATTTGAGCACACCCTGGGAAAGGCTACGCAGGCACAAGGGAGCCCCTGGTGCGGACTGCTTCAGGGCATTGGCACAGCAGGCCAGGTACCTCTTTCCCACTTTCCTCAGGATATCACTACGCAAGGCGTCCCCACTCAGCATCTCTTGCCTCTCTCTGTCCCCCTCTGCTTGTGTTCGTTCTCTGAAATCTCTTCCTTCTCCCCCTTGTCACTTCACACCTTGGAGTGCCTGACAGAGGGCCTAGAGACCAAAGAGCAAAGGGGGAAGGCCTCTGGCTCTACTGGTTGCCCATGGGCAGAGAAGATCTGCTAGTCTATCTGGAAGGTCTAGAGAGTAGCCATTGATTGGGGAGCCACATCACGGGCGGACCTGGCCAGGTGAAGCTTGCTGACATGCAGCAGCCTCTCCGGAGACTACTAATTCCCCGGAGAACATTCTATGCAAATACCCGGCTGAGTGCCATGGGCAGAAAACATTGACACATACCTGCCAGAGGTCTATCCTGGGTCTGAAGAGTCCACCCTGGTCTCCAGCCACTCATCATCTCAGCACACACTTTGCCTGCACACGTGGAATCCGCCTCTCTCCACGAATGCCTTCTCCTGCTAGGAAACACACGATGGCACTCAGCCAAAGGAGAGCACAGGCAAAGTCAACTGAAGCCTCCATTTTCAAGAGTTTGCCCTCTGCTGGGCCACAGCCTCCGCTGGCACAGTGCATGTGTGTCACTTCTCCGAAGACAAGGCCGCAATCCGGGCGTCCAGGGCCCCAGCAGTCCAGAGTCTGCGCATGGCGGCATATGGATCACCTCTTTGCCACGTACAGGAGGGAGGCCTGGGCCCTACACTGGCTCCGCTAGAGCTCCACGACCTCAGCTATTTTCCCTGACCTTTGGCCCGTGCCCTCGTGTGTGTGTCATCCCGAGTTACACTTCTTCTCCGACCACTCTGAATCCGCCACCTGCAGATACATGAGCATGAAAATCAACATCTCTCACTGCCTGCAGTGTCACAGGTCACCAGGTGTCTAGGCTCAGGCTGACCTTGGCTGTCTTCTGCCCAGGCAAGGAGCCTAATCCTTCAAAGGCAACGAGGACATGTGGTCATTGGCCGACATTCATTCTTTCATCCACACAGCGGTCTAGATGAGGCTAAAGAGGCCAGGTAGGCCAGGTGAAGGCTGAGTGCGGGGCCTAAGGCTTCTTTCCCAATCACCATGGAGACAGCCACCGCAAGGCTGGCCGGAACTTCTGACGGGGACGGGTCACAAACACCCAGCCAATAGGAGAGGTCCAGCCTAAGCGGCCACTTCCGCAGTGCCCTCCATTTTACCCATGGACACACGACGGCCCCTTCTCTTTTGGGCCACAAAATCCAGGGCACCCAGGGAATCACCTCACAGTAGGCAGCCCCTGATGTGGACACGTTCCACACACTGGGCCGGCAGGCAGGTTCCACTTTTCCACTTACGCTAGGATATCAGTAGGCAAGGCGCCCTTCCTCAGCATCTATGGCCCCTCTGTGTATGTGTTCATTCGGAGAAATCTCTTCCTTCTGCCCCTGAGACACATCACAAGTATGAGGGGCCTGAGAGAGAGCCTAGAGATGAAACGGGGGAGGCTTCTGGCTGTAGTGCTTCCCCGTGGGTAGAGAAGAGCAGGTAGTCTCTCTGGAAGGTCTTAGCTTCTGTTGACTGACATGGACAATACAGTAGGGGCGGACCCTGGCCAGGTGGAGCTTGTGGGCAGATGCAATCCCTCCGTCGACGAATAATTCCGCTGCTGCTTTGTATGGTGAAAACCTCCCCCCGCCAAGTGGGATGGGTACAGAACACTGACCCACACCCTCCAGGGGCCTCTCCTGGGACTAAAGATCCCAACATGGTCTCAACGTCGTCACCCTCTCAGCACACACCTTTCCTGCACACGTAATCCTGCCTTTCTCCGGCAGGGCCCTATCCTACCAGGAAAAAAAGCAAGCCGCTCAAAAAGGCCGATGCCAGGGAAATCGAGGAAACACTGCCATTTTCCAAATTTTGGCTGTCTACATGTCCCCGCCTCCACTGCAAGGCCGCGTATGTGCCCGGGCTCCGAAGGCAAGGCCGAAATCCTGGCAGCCTGGGCCCCAGCAGTCCCATGCTTTATGGACGGGGGGACACGGATGACCTGTTCGCCACATACAGGAGGGATCCTTGGGCCCTTCACTGGCTCGCCATTCAGCTCCACGACGTCCACTACCGGCCCTGGCCTTTGCTTTGGCTGGTGCCCCACGGAACGTGTGCTCCGGAGCGATGTTTCTCCACCCATCACTATCATTCTGCCACCAGGGGATGTGTGAGTGTGGGAGTCACCATTTGTCACTGGCAGCAGTGTCACAAGGCAGTAGACTTCCAGGTACCCGCTGACCTAGGCTGCCTTCTGCCCCAGGCAAGGTCCCCAATCCTTTATCCCAGATGCTGACACCCGGGCACTGGCGGACATTCATTTGGAGCAACACACAGGTCTGAGTGAGGGTCAGCGGGCCAGGTAGGTGAAGTCAAGGCCAGGTGGGCGGGGCTGAGGCTCCTTTGCCATCACCATAGAGACAGTCCCCCCACCGCAAGAGTGGGCGGAGCTTGTGATGGGCCTGCTGACAAGACTTGAGCCAATGGCAGAGATCCGGCCCGCCAGGCAGATGACACAGGGCCCTCCATTGTGACCTATGACACCTAGTGGCCACAGGATTTGAGCACACCCTGGGAAAGGCTACGCAGGCACAAGGGAGCCCCTGGTGTGGACTGCTTCAGGGCATTGGCACAGCAGGCCAGGTACCTCTTTCCCACTTTCCTCAGGATATCACTACGCAAGGCATCCCCACTCAGCATCTCTTGCCTCTCTCTGTCTCTCTCTGGATGTGTTCGTTCTCTCAAATCTCTTCCTTCTCCCCCTTGTCACTTCACACCTAGGAGTGCCTGACAGAGGGCCTAGAGACCAAAGAGCAAAGGGGGAAGGCCTCTGGCTCTACTGGTTGCCCATGGGCAGAGAAGATCTGCTAGTCTATCTGGAAGGTCTAGAGAGTAGCCATTGATTGGGGAGCCACATCACGGGCGGACCTGGCCAGGTGAAGCTTGCTGACATGCAGCAGCTTCTCCGGAGACTACTAATTCCGCGGAGAACATTCTATGCAAATACCCGGCTGAGTGCCATGGGCAGAAAACATTGACACATACCTGCCAGAGGTCTATCCTGGGTCTGAAGAGTCCACCCTGGTCTCCAGCCACTCATCATCTCAGCACACACTTTGCGTGCACGCATGGAATCCGCCTCTCTCCACGAATGCCTTCTCCTGCTAGGAAACACACGATGGCACTCAGCCAAAGGAGAGCACAGGCAAAGTCAACTGAAGCCTCCATTTTCAAGAGTTTGCCCTCTGCTGGGCCACAGCCTCCGCTGGCACAGTGCATGTGTGTCACTTCTCCGAAGACAAGGCCGCAATCCGGGCGTCCAGGGCCCCAGCAGTCCAGAGTCTGCGCATGGCGGCATATGGATCACCTCTTTGCCACGTACAGGAGGGAGGCCTGAGCCCTACACTGGCTCCGCTAGAGCTCCACGACCTCAGCTATTTTCCTTGACCTATGGCCCGAGCCCTCGTGTGTGTGTCATCCCTAGTTACACTTCTTCTCCGACCACTGTGAATCCGCCACCTGCAGATACATGAGCATGAAAATCAACATCTGTCACTGCCTGCAGTGTCACAGGTCACCAGGTATCTAGGCTCAGGCTGACCTTGGCTGTCTTCTGCCCAGGCAAGGAGCCTAATCCTTCAAAGGCAACGAGGACATGTGGTCATTGGCCGACATTCATTCTTTCATCCACACAGCGGTCTAGATGAGGCTAAAGAGGCCAGGTAGGCCAGGTGAAGGCTGAGTGCGGGGCCTAAGGCTTCTTTCCCAATCACCATGGAGACAGCCACCGCAAGGCTGGCCGGAACTTCTGACGGGGACAGGTCACAAACACCGAGCCCATAGGAGAGGTCCAGCCTAAGCGGCCACTTCCGCAGTGCCCTCCATTTTACCCATGGACACACGAAGGCCCCTTCACTTTTGGGCCACAAAATCCAGGGCACCCAGGGAATCACCTCACAGTAGGCAGCCCCTGATGTGGACACGTTCCACACACTGGGCCGGCAGGCAGGTTCCACTTTTCCACTTACGCTAGGATATCAGTAGGCAAGGCGCCCTTCCTCAGCATCTATGGCCCCTCTGTGTATGTGTTCATTCGGAGAAATCTCTTCCTTCTGCCCCTGAGACACATCACAAGTATGAGGGGCCTGAGAGAGAGCCTAGAGATGAAACGGGGAAGGCTTCTGGCTGTAGTGCTTCCCCGTGGGTAGAGAAGAGCAGGTAGTCTCTCTGGAAGGTCTTAGCTTCTGTTGACTGACACGGACAATACAGTAGGGGCGGACCCTGGCCAGGTGGAGCTTGTGGGCAGATGCAACCCCTCCGGCGACGAATAATTCCGCTGCTGCTTTGTATGGTGAAAACCTCCCCCCGCCAGGTGGGATGGGTAGAGAACAGTGACCCACACCCTCCAGGGGCCTCTCCTGGGACTAAAGATCCCAACATGGTCTCAACGTCGTCACCCTCTCAGCACACACCTTTCCCGCACACGTAATCCTGCCTTTCTCCTTCAGGGCCCTATCCTACAAGGAAAAAAAGCAAGCCGCTCAAAAAGGCCGATGCCAGGGAAATCGAGGAAACACTGCCATTTTCCAAATTTTGGCTGTCTACATGTCCCCGCCTCCGCTGCAAGGCCGCGTATGTGGCCGGGCTCCGAAGGCAAGGCCGAAATCCTGGCAGCCTGGGCCCCAGCAGTCCCATGCTTTATGGACGGGGGGACACGGATGACCTGTTCGCCACATACAGGAGGGATCCTTGGGCCCTTCACTGGCTCGCCATTCAGCTCCACGACGTCCACTACCGGCCCTGGCCTTTGCTTTGGCTGGTGCCCCACGGAACGTGTGCTCCGGAGCGATGTTTCTCCACCCATCACTATCATTCTGCCACCAGGGGATGTGTGAGTGTGGGAGTCACCATTTGTCACTGGCAGCAGTGTCACAAGGCAGTAGACTTCCAGGTACCCGCTGACCTAGGCTGCCTTCTGCCCCAGGCAAGGTCCCCAATCCTTTATCCCAGATGCTGACACCCGGGCACTGGCGGACATTCATTTGGAGCAACACACAGGTCTGAGTGAGGGTCAGCGGGCCAGGTAGGTGAAGTCAAGGCCAGGTGGGCGGGGCTGAGGCTCCTTTGCCATCACCATAGAGACAGTCCCCCCACCGCAACAGTGGGCGGAGCTTGTGATGGGCCTGCTGACAAGACTTGAGCCAATGGCAGAGATCCGGCCCGCCAGGCAGATGACACAGGGCCCTCCATTGTGACCTATGACACCTAGTGGCCACAGGATTTGAGCACACCCTGGGAAAGGCTACGCAGGCACAAGGGAGCCCCTGGTGCGGACTGCTTCAGGGCATTGGCACAGCAGGCCAGGTACCTCTTTCCCACTTTCCTCAGGATATCACTACGCAAGGCGTCCCCACTCAGCATCTCTTGCCTCTCTCTGTCTCTCTCTGCTTGTGTTCGTTCTCTCAAATCTCTTCCTTCTCCCCCTTGTCACTTCACACCTTGGAGTGCCTGACAGAGGGCCTAGAGACCAAAGAGCAAAGGGGGAAGCCCTCTGGCTCTACTGGTTGCCCATGGGCAGAGAAGATCTGCTAGTCTATCTGGAAGGTCTAGAGAGTAGCCATTGATTGGGGAGCCACATCACGGGCGGACCTGGCCAGGTGAAGCTTGCTGACATGCAGCAGCCTCTCCGGAGACTACTAATTCCGCGGAGAACATTCTATGCAAATACCCGGCTGAGTGCCATGGGCAGAAAACATTGACACATACCTGCCAGAGGTCTATCCTGGGTCTGAAGAGTCCACCCTGGTCTCCAGCCACTCATCATCTCAGCACACACTTTGCCTGCACACGTGGAATCCGCCTCTCTCCACGAATGCCTTCTCCTGCTAGGAAACACACGATGGCACTCAGCCAAAGGAGAGCACAGGCAAAGTCAACTGAAGCGTCCATTTTCAAGAGTTTGCCCTCTGCTGGGCCACAGCCTCCGCTGGCACAGTGCATGTGTGTCACTTCTCCGAAGACAAGGCCGCAATCCGGGCGTCCAGGGCCCCAGCAGTCCAGAGTCTGCGCATGGCGGCATATGGATCACCTCTTTGCCACGTACAGGAGGGAGGCCTGGGCCCTACACTGGCTCCGCTAGAGCTCCACGACCTCAGCTATTTTCCCTGACCTTTGGCCCGTGCCCTCGTGTGTGTGTCATCCCGAGTTACACTTCTTCTCCGACCACTCTGAATCCGCCACCTGCGGATACATGAGCATGAAAATCAACATCTCTCACTGCCTGCAGTGTCACAGGTCACCAGGTGTCTAGGCTCAGGCTGACCTTGGCTGTCTTCTGCCCAGGCAAGGAGCCTAATCCTTCAAAGGCAACGAGGACATGTGGTCATTGGCCGACATTCATTCTTTCATCCACACAGCGGTCTAGATGAGGCTAAAGAGGCCAGGTAGGCCAGGTGAAGGCTGAGTGCGGGGCCTAAGGCTTCTTTCCCAATCACCATGGAGACAGCCACCGCAAGGCTGGCCGGAACTTCTGACGGGGACGGGTCACAAACACCCAGCCAATAGGAGAGGTCCAGCCTAAGCGGCCACTTCCGCAGTGCCCTCCATTTTACCCATGGACACACGACGGCCCCTTCTCTTTTGGGCCACAAAATCCAGGGCACCCAGGGAATCACCTCACAGTAGGCAGCCCCTGATGTGGACACGTTCCACACACTGGGCCGGCAGGCAGGTTCCACTTTTCCACTTACGCTAGGATATCAGTAGGCAAGGCGCCCTTCCTCAGCATCTATGGCCCCTCTGTGTATGTGTTCATTCGGAGAAATCTCTTCCTTCTGCCCCTGAGACACATCACAAGTATGAGGGGCCTGAGAGAGAGCCTAGAGATGAAACGGGGGAGGCTTCTGGCTGTAGTGCTTCCCCGTGGGTAGAGAAGAGCAGGTAGTCTCTCTGGAAGGTCTTAGCTTCTGTTGACTGACATGGACAATACAGTAGGGGCGGACCCTGGCCAGGTGGAGCTTGTGGGCAGATGCAATCCCTCCGTCGACGAATAATTCCGCTGCTGCTTTGTATGGTGAAAACCTCCCCCCGCCAAGTGGGATGGGTACAGAACACTGACCCACACCCTCCAGGGGCCTCTCCTGGGACTAAAGATCCCAACATGGTCTCAACGTCGTCACCCTCTCAGCACACACCTTTCCTGCACACGTAATCCTGCCTTTCTCCGGCAGGGCCCTATCCTACCAGGAAAAAAAGCAAGCCGCTCAAAAAGGCCGATGCCAGGGAAATCGAGGAAACACTGCCATTTTCCAAATTTTGGCTGTCTACATGTCCCCGCCTCCACTGCAAGGCCGCGTATGTGCCCGGGCTCCGAAGGCAAGGCCGAAATCCTGGCAGCCTGGGCCCCAGCAGTCCCATGCTTTATGGACGGGGGGACACGGATGACCTGTTCGCCACATACAGGAGGGATCCTTGGGCCCTTCACTGGCTCGCCATTCAGCTCCACGACGTCCACTACCGGCCCTGGTCTTTGCTTTGGCTGGTGCCCCACGGAACGTGTGCTCCGGAGCGATGTTTCTCCACCCATCACTATCATTCTGCCACCAGGGGATGTGTGAGTGTGGGAGTCACCATTTGTCACTGGCAGCAGTGTCACAAGGCAGTAGACTTCCAGGTACCTGCTGACCTAGGCTGCCTTCTGCCCCAGGCAAGGTCCCCAATCCTTTATCCCAGATGCTGACACCCGGGCACTGGCGGACATTCATTTGGAGCAACACACAGGTCTGAGTGAGGGTCAGCGGGCCAGGTAGGTGAAGTCAAGGCCAGGTGGGCGGGGCTGAGGCTCCTTTGCCATCACCATAGAGACAGTCCCTCCACCGCAAGAGTGGGCGGAGCTTGTGATGGGCCTGCTGACAAGACTTGAGCCAATGGCAGAGATCCGGCCCGCCAGGCAGATGACACAGGGCCCTCCATTGTGACCTATGACACCTAGTGGCCACAGGATTTGAGCACACCCTGGGAAAGGCTACGCAGGCACAAGGGAGCCCCTGGTGTGGACTGCTTCAGGGCATTGGCACAGCAGGCCAGGTACCTCTTTCCCACTTTCCTCAGGATATCACTACGCAAGGCATCCCCACTCAGCATCTCTTGCCTCTCTCTGTCTCTCTCTGGATGTGTTCGTTCTCTCAAATCTCTTCCTTCTCCCCCTTGTCACTTCACACCTAGGAGTGCCTGACAGAGGGCCTAGAGACCAAAGAGCAAAGGGGGAAGGCCTCTGGCTCTACTGGTTGCCCATGGGCAGAGAAGATCTGCTAGTCTATCTGGAAGGTCTAGAGAGTAGCCATTGATTGGGGAGCCACATCACGGGCGGACCTGGCCAGGTGAAGCTTGCTGACATGCAGCAGCTTCTCCGGAGACTACTAATTCCGCGGAGAACATTCTATGCAAATACCCGGCTGAGTGCCATGGGCAGAAAACATTGACACATACCTGCCAGAGGTCTATCCTGGGTCTGAAGAGTCCACCCTGGTCTCCAGCCACTCATCATCTCAGCACACACTTTGCGTGCACGCATGGAATCCGCCTCTCTCCACGAATGCCTTCTCCTGCTAGGAAACACACGATGGCACTCAGCCAAAGGAGAGCACAGGCAAAGTCAACTGAAGCCTCCATTTTCAAGAGTTTGCCCTCTGCTGGGCCACAGCCTCCGCTGGCACAGTGCATGTGTGTCACTTCTCCGAAGACAAGGCCGCAATCCGGGCGTCCAGGGCCCCAGCAGTCCAGAGTCTGCGCATGGCGGCATATGGATCACCTCTTTGCCACGTACAGGAGGGAGGCCTGAGCCCTACACTGGCTCCGCTAGAGCTCCACGACCTCAGCTATTTTCCTTGACCTATGGCCCGAGCCCTCGTGTGTGTGTCATCCCTAGTTACACTTCTTCTCCGACCACTGTGAATCCGCCACCTGCAGATACATGAGCATGAAAATCAACATCTGTCACTGCCTGCAGTGTCACAGGTCACCAGGTATCTAGGCTCAGGCTGACCTTGGCTGTCTTCTGCCCAGGCAAGGAGCCTAATCCTTCAAAGGCAACGAGGACATGTGGTCATTGGCCGACATTCATTCTTTCATCCACACAGCGGTCTAGATGAGGCTAAAGAGGCCAGGTAGGCCAGGTGAAGGCTGAGTGCGGGGCCTAAGGCTTCTTTCCCAATCACCATGGAGACAGCCACCGCAAGGCTGGCCGGAACTTCTGACGGGGACAGGTCAAAAACACCGAGCCCATAGGAGAGGTCCAGCCTAAGCGGCCACTTCCGCAATGCCCTCCATTTTACCCATGGACACACGAAGGCCCCTTCACTTTTGGGCCTCAAAATCCAGGGCACCCAGGGAATCACCTCACAGTAGGCAGCCCCTGATGTGGACACGTTCCACACACTGGGCCGGCAGGCAGGTTCCACTTTTCCACTTACGCTAGGATATCAGTAGGCAAGGCGCCCTTCCTCAGCATCTATGGCCCCTCTGTGTATATGTTCATTCGGAGAAATCTCTTCCTTCTGCCCCTGAGACACATCACAAGTATGAGGGGCCTGAGAGAGAGCCTAGAGATGAAACGGGGAAGGCTTCTGGCTGTAGTGCTTCCCCGTGGGTAGAGAAGAGCAGGTAGTCTCTCTGGAAGGTCTTAGCTTCTGTTCACTGACACGGACAATACAGTAGGGGCGGACCCTGGCCAGGTGGAGCTTGTGGGCAGATGCAACCCCTCCGGCGACGAATAATTCCGCTGCTGCTTTGTATGGTGAAAACCTCCCCCCGCCAGGTGGGATGGGTAGAGAACAGTGACCCACACCCTCCAGGGGCCTCTCCTGGGACTAAAGATCCCAACATGGTCTCAACGTCGTCACCCTCTCAGCACACACCTTTCCCGCACACGTAATCCTGCCTTTCTCCTTCAGGGCCCTATCCTACAAGGAAAAAAAGCAAGCCGCTCAAAAAGGCCGATGCCAGGGAAATCGAGGAAACACTGCCATTTTCCAAATTTTGGCTGTCTACATGTCCCAGCCTCCGCTGCAAGGCCGCGTATGTGGCCGGGCTCCGAAGGCAAGGCCGAAATCCTGGCAGCCTGGGCCCCAGCAGTCCCATGCTTTATGGACGGGGGGACACGGATGACCTGTTCGCCACATACAGGAGGGATCCTTGGGCCCTTCACTGGCTCGCCATTCAGCTCCACGACGTCCACTACCGGCCCTGGCCTTTGCTTTGGCTGGTGCCCCACGGAACGTGTGCTCCGGAGCGATGTTTCTCCACCCATCACTATCATTCTGCCACCAGGGGATGTGTGAGTGTGGGAGTCACCATTTGTCACTGGCAGCAGTGTCACAAGGCAGTAGACTTCCAGGTACCCGCTGACCTAGGCTGCCTTCTGCCCCAGGCAAGGTCCCCAATCCTTTATCCCAGATGCTGACACCCGGGCACTGGCGGACATTCATTTGGAGCAACACACAGGTCTGAGTGAGGGTCAGCGGGCCAGGTAGGTGAAGTCAAGGCCAGGTGGGCGGGGCTGAGGCTCCTTTGCCATCACCATAGAGACAGTCCCCCCACCGCAAGAGTGGGCGGAGCTTGTGATGGGCCTGCTGACAAGACTTGAGCCAATGGCAGAGATCCGGCCCGCCAGGCAGATGACACAGGGCCCTCCATTGTGACCTATGACACCTAGTGGCCACAGGATTTGAGCACACCCTGGGAAAGGCTACGCAGGCACAAGGGAGCCCCTGGTGCGGACTGCTTCAGGGCATTGGCACAGCAGGCCAGGTACCTCTTTCCCACTTTCCTCAGGATATCACTACGCAAGGCGTCCCCACTCAGCATCTCTTGCCTCTCTCTGTCTCTCTCTGCTTGTGTTCGTTCTCTGAAATCTCTTCCTTCTCCCCCTTGTCACTTCACACCTTGGAGTGCCTGACAGAGGGCCTAGAGACCAAAGAGCAAAGGGGGAAGGCCTCTGGCTCTACTGGTTGCCCATGGGCAGAGAAGATCTGCTAGTCTATCTGGAAGGTCTAGAGAGTAGCCATTGATTGGGGAGCCACATCACGGGCGGACCTGGCCAGGTGAAGCTTGCTGACATGCAGCAGCCTCTCCGGAGACTACTAATTCCCCGGAGAACATTCTATGCAAATACCCGGCTGAGTGCCATGGGCAGAAAACATTGACACATACCTGCCAGAGGTCTATCCTGGGTCTGAAGAGTCCACCCTGGTCTCCAGCCACTCATCATCTCAGCACACACTTTGCCTGCACACGTGGAATCCGCCTCTCTCCACGAATGCCTTCTCCTGCTAGGAAACACACGATGGCACTCAGCCAAAGGAGAGCACAGGCAAAGTCAACTGAAGCCACCATTTTCAAGAGTTTGCCCTCTGCTGGGCCACAGCCTCCGCTGGCACAGTGCATGTGTGTCACTTCTCCGAAGACAAGGCCGCAATCCGGGCGTCCAGGGCCCCAGCAGTCCAGAGTCTGCGCATGGCGGCATATGGATCACCTCTTTGCCACGTACAGGAGGGAGGCCTGGGCCCTACACTGGCTCCGCTAGAGCTCCACGACCTCAGCTATTTTCCCTGACCTTTGGCCCGTGCCCTCGTGTGTGTGTCATCCCGAGTTACACTTCTTCTCCGACCACTCTGAATCCGCCACCTGCGGATACATGAGCATGAAAATCAACATCTCTCACTGCCTGCAGTGTCACAGGTCACCAGGTGTCTAGGCTCAGGCTGACCTTGGCTGTCTTCTGCCCAGGCAAGGAGCCTAATCCTTCAAAGGCAACGAGGACATGTGGTCATTGGCCGACATTCATTCTTTCATCCACACAGCGGTCTAGATGAGGCTAAAGAGGCCAGGTAGGCCAGGTGAAGGCTGAGTGCGGGGCCTAAGGCTTCTTTCCCAATCACCATGGAGACAGCCACCGCAAGGCTGGCCGGAACTTCTGACGGGGACGGGTCACAAACACCCAGCCAATAGGAGAGGTCCAGCCTAAGCGGCCACTTCCGCAGTGCCCTCCATTTTACCCATGGACACACGACGGCCCCTTCTCTTTTGGGCCACAAAATCCAGGGCACCCAGGGAATCACCTCACAGTAGGCAGCCCCTGATGTGGACACGTTCCACACACTGGGCCGGCAGGCAGGTTCCACTTTTCCACTTACGCTAGGATATCAGTAGGCAAGGCGCCCTTCCTCAGCATCTATGGCCCCTCTGTGTATGTGTTCATTCGGAGAAATCTCTTCCTTCTGCCCCTGAGACACATCACAAGTATGAGGGGCCTGAGAGAGAGCCTAGAGATGAAACGGGGGAGGCTTCTGGCTGTAGTGCTTCCCCGTGGGTAGAGAAGAGCAGGTAGTCTCTCTGGAAGGTCTTAGCTTCTGTTGACTGACATGGACAATACAGTAGGGGCGGACCCTGGCCAGGTGGAGCTTGTGGGCAGATGCAATCCCTCCGTCGACGAATAATTCCGCTGCTGCTTTGTATGGTGAAAACCTCCCCCCGCCAAGTGGGATGGGTACAGAACACTGACCCACACCCTCCAGGGGCCTCTCCTGGGACTAAAGATCCCAACATGGTCTCAACGTCGTCACCCTCTCAGCACACACCTTTCCTGCACACGTAATCCTGCCTTTCTCCGGCAGGGCCCTATCCTACCAGGAAAAAAAGCAAGCCGCTCAAAAAGGCCGATGCTAGGGAAATCGAGGAAACACTGCCATTTTCCAAATTTTGGCTGTCTATATGTCCCCGCCTCCACTGCAAGGCCGCGTATGTGCCCGGGCTCCGAAGGCAAGGCCGAAATCCTGGCAGCCTGGGCCCCAGCAGTCCCATGCTTTATGGACGGGGGGACACGGATGACCTGTTCGCCACATACAGGAGGGATCCTTGGGCCCTTCACTGGCTCGCCATTCAGCTCCACGACGTCCACTACCGGCCCTGGTCTTTGCTTTGGCTGGTGCCCCACGGAACGTGTGCTCCGGAGCGATGTTTCTCCACCCATCACTATCATTCTGCCACCAGGGGATGTGTGAGTGTGGGAGTCACCATTTGTCACTGGCAGCAGTGTCACAAGGCAGTAGACTTCCAGGTACCCGCTGACCTAGGCTGCCTTCTGCCCCAGGCAAGGTCCCCAATCCTTTATCCCAGATGCTGACACCCGGGCACTGGCGGACATTCATTTGGAGCAACACACAGGTCTGAGTGAGGGTCAGCGGGCCAGGTAGGTGAAGTCAAGGCCAGGTGGGCGGGGCTGAGGCTCCTTTGCCATCACCATAGAGACAGTCCCTCCACCGCAAGAGTGGGCGGAGCTTGTGATGGGCCTGCTGACAAGACTTGAGCCAATGGCAGAGATCCGGCCCGCCAGGCAGATGACACAGGGCCCTCCATTGTGACCTATGACACCTAGTGGCCACAGGATTTGAGCACACCCTGGGAAAGGCTACGCAGGCACAAGGGAGCCCCTGGTGTGGACTGCTTCAGGGCATTGGCACAGCAGGCCAGGTACCTCTTTCCCACTTTCCTCAGGATATCACTACGCAAGGCATCCCCACTCAGCATCTCTTGCCTCTCTCTGTCTCTCTCTGGATGTGTTCGTTCTCTCAAATCTCTTCCTTCTCCCCCTTGTCACTTCACACCTAGGAGTGCCTGACAGAGGGCCTAGAGACCAAAGAGCAAAGGGGGAAGCCCTCTGGCTCTACTGGTTGCCCATGGGCAGAGAAGATCTGCTAGTCTATCTGGAAGGTCTAGAGAGTAGCCATTGATTGGGGAGCCACATCACGGGCGGACCTGGCCAGGTGAAGCTTGCTGACATGCAGCAGCTTCTCCGGAGACTACTAATTCCGCGGAGAACATTCTATGCAAATACCCGGCTGAGTGCCATGGGCAGAAAACATTGACACATACCTGCCAGAGGTCTATCCTGGGTCTGAAGAGTCCACCCTGGTCTCCAGCCACTCATCATCTCAGCACACACTTTGCGTGCACGCATGGAATCCGCCTCTCTCCACGAATGCCTTCTCCTGCTAGGAAACACACGATGGCACTCAGCCAAAGGAGAGCACAGGCAAAGTCAACTGAAGCCTCCATTTTCAAGAGTTTGCCCTCTGCTGGGCCACAGCCTCCGCTGGCACAGTGCATGTGTGTCACTTCTCCGAAGACAAGGCCGCAATCCGGGCGTCCAGGGCCCCAGCAGTCCAGAGTCTGCGCATGGCGGCATATGGATCACCTCTTTGCCACGTACAGGAGGGAGGCCTGAGCCCTACACTGGCTCCGCTAGAGCTCCACGACCTCAGCTATTTTCCTTGACCTATGGCCCGAGCCCTCGTGTGTGTGTCATCCCTAGTTACACTTCTTCTCCGACCACTGTGAATCCGCCACCTGCAGATACATGAGCATGAAAATCAACATCTGTCACTGCCTGCAGTGTCACAGGTCACCAGGTATCAAGGCTCAGGCTGACCTTGGCTGTCTTCTGCCCAGGCAAGGAGCCTAATCCTTCAAAGGCAACGAGGACATGTGGTCATTGGCCGACATTCATTCTTTCATTCACACAACGGTCTAGATGAGGCTAAAGAGGCCACGTAGGCCAGGTGAAGGCTGAGTGCGGGGCCTAAGGCTTCTTTCCCAATCACCATGGAGACAGCCACCGCAAGGCTGGCCGGAACTTCTGACGGGGACAGGTCACAAACACCGAGCCCATAGGAGAGGTCCAGCCTAAGCGGCCACTTCCGCAGTGCCCTCCATTTTACCCATGGACACACGAAGGCCCCTTCACTTTTGGGCCACAAAATCCAGGGCACCCAGGGAATCACCTCACAGTAGGCAGCCCCTGATGTGGACACGTTCCACACACTGGGCCGGCAGGCAGGTTCCACTTTTCCACTTACGCTAGGATATCAGTAGGCAAGGCGCCCTTCCTCAGCATCTATGGCCCCTCTGTGTATGTGTTCATTCGGAGAAATCTCTTCCTTCTGCCCCTGAGACACATCACAAGTATGAGGGGCCTGAGAGAGAGCCTAGAGATGAAACGGGGAAGGCTTCTGGCTGTAGTGCTTCCCCGTGGGTAGAGAAGAGCAGGTAGTCTCTCTGGAAGGTCTTAGCTTCTGTTCACTGACACGGACAATACAGTAGGGGCGGACCCTGGCCAGGTGGAGCTTGTGGGCAGATGCAACCCCTCCGGCGACGAATAATTCCGCTGCTGCTTTGTATGGTGAAAACCTCCCCCCGCCAGGTGGGATGGGTAGAGAACAGTGACCCACACCCTCCAGGGGCCTCTCCTGGGACTAAAGATCCCAACATGGTCTCAACGTCGTCACCCTCTCAGCACACACCTTTCCCGCACACGTAATCCTGCCTTTCTCCTTCAGGGCCCTATCCTACAAGGAAAAAAAGCAAGCCGCTCAAAAAGGCCGATGCCAGGGAAATCGAGGAAACACTGCCATTTTCCAAATTTTGGCTGTCTACATGTCCCAGCCTCCGCTGCAAGGCCGCGTATGTGGCCGGGCTCCGAAGGCAAGGCCGAAATCCTGGCAGCCTGGGCCCCAGCAGTCCCATGCTTTATGGACGGGGGGACACGGATGACCTGTTCGCCACATACAGGAGGGATCCTTGGGCCCTTCACTGGCTCGCCATTCAGCTCCACGACGTCCACTACCGGCCCTGGCCTTTGCTTTGGCTGGTGCCCCACGGAACGTGTGCTCCGGAGCGATGTTTCTCCACCCATCACTATCATTCTGCCACCAGGGGATGTGTGAGTGTGGGAGTCACCATTTGTCACTGGCAGCAGTGTCACAAGGCAGTAGACTTCCAGGTACCCGCTGACCTAGGCTGCCTTCTGCCCCAGGCAAGGTCCCCAATCCTTTATCCCAGATGCTGACACCCGGGCACTGGCGGACATTCATTTGGAGCAACACACAGGTCTGAGTGAGGGTCAGCGGGCCAGGTAGGTGAAGTCAAGGCCAGGTGGGCGGGGCTGAGGCTCCTTTGCCATCACCATAGAGACAGTCCCCCCACCGCAAGAGTGGGCGGAGCTTGTGATGGGCCTGCTGACAAGACTTGAGCCAATGGCAGAGATCCGGCCCGCCAGGCAGATGACACAGGGCCCTCCATTGTGACCTATGACACCTAGTGGCCACAGGATTTGAGCACACCCTGGGAAAGGCTACGCAGGCACAAGGGAGCCCCTGGTGCGGACTGCCTCAGGGCATTGGCACAGCAGGCCAGGTACCTCTTTCCCACTTTCCTCAGGATATCACTACGCAAGGCATCCCCACTCAGCATCTCTTGCCTCTCTCTGTCTCTCTCTGCTTGTGTTCCTTCTCTGAAATCTCTTCCTTCTCCCCCTTGTCACTTCACACCTAGGAGTGCCTGACAGAGGGCCTAGAGACCAAAGAGCAAAGGGGGAAGGCCTCTGGCTCTACTGGTTGCCCATGGGCAGAGAAGATCTGCTAGTCTATCTGGAAGGTCTAGAGAGTAGCCATTGATTGGGGAGCCACATCACGGGCGGACCTGGCCAGGTGAAGCTTGCTGACATGCAGCAGCCTCTCCGGAGACTACTAATTCCCCGGAGAACATTCTATGCAAATACCCGGCTGAGTGCCATGGGCAGAAAACATTGACACATACCTGCCAGAGGTCTATCCTGGGTCTGAAGAGTCCACCCTGGTCTCCAGCCACTCATCATCTCAGCACACACTTTGCCTGCACACGTGGAATCCGCCTCTCTCCACGAATGCCTTCTCCTGCTAGGAAACCCACGATGGCACTCAGCCAAAGGAGAGCACAGGCAAAGTCAACTGAAGCCTCCATTTTCAAGAGTTTGCCCTCTGCTGGGCCACAGCCTCCGCTGGCACAGTGCATGTGTGTCACTTCTCCGAAGACAAGGCCGCAATCCGGGCGTCCAGGGCCCCAGCAGTCCAGAGTCTGCGCATGGCGGCATATGGATCACCTCTTTGCCACATACAGGAGGGAGGCCTGGGCCCTACACTGGCTCCGCTAGAGCTCCACGACCTCAGCTATTTTCCCTGACCTTTGGCCCGTGCCCTCGTGTGTGTGTCATCCCGAGTTACACTTCTTCTCCGACCACTCTGAATCCGCCACCTGCGGATACATGAGCATGAAAATCAACATCTCTCACTGCCTGCAGTGTCACAGGTCACCAGGTGTCTAGGCTCAGGCTGACCTTGGCTGTCTTCTGCCCAGGCAAGGAGCCTAATCCTTCAAAGGCAACGAGGACATGTGGTCATTGGCCGACATTCATTCTTTCATCCACACAGCGGTCTAGATGAGGCTAAAGAGGCCAGGTAGGCCAGGTGAAGGCTGAGTGCGGGGCCTAAGGCTTCTTTCCCAATCACCATGGAGACAGCCACCGCAAGGCTGGCCGGAACTTCTGACGGGGACGGGTCACAAACACCCAGCCAATAGGAGAGGTCCAGCCTAAGCGGCCACTTCCGCAGTGCCCTCCATTTTACCCATGGACACACGACGGCCCCTTCTCTTTTGGGCCACAAAATCCAGGGCACCCAGGGAATCACCTCACAGTAGGCAGCCCCTGATGTGGACACGTTCCACACACTGGGCCGGCAGGCAGGTTCCACTTTTCCACTTACGCTAGGATATCAGTAGGCAAGGCGCCCTTCCTCTGCATCTATGGCCCCTCTGTGTATGTGTTCATTCGGAGAAATCTCTTCCTTCTGCCCCTGAGACACATCACAAGTATGAGGGGCCTGAGAGAGAGCCTAGAGATGAAACGGGGTAGGCTTCTGGCTGTAGTGCTTCCCCGTGGGTAGAGAAGAGCAGGTAGTCTCTCTGGAAGGTCTTAGCTTCTGTTGACTGACACGGACAATACAGTAGGGGCGGACCCTGGCCAGGTGGAGCTTGTGGGCAGATGCAACCCCTCCGGCGACGAATAATTCCGCTGCTGCTTTGTATGGTGAAAACCTCCCCCCGCCAAGTGGGATGGGTAGAGAACACTGACCCACACCCTCCAGGGGCCTCTCCTGGGACTAAAGATCCCAACATGGTCTCAGCGTCGTCACCCTCTCAGCACACACCTTTCCTGCACACGTAATCCTGCCTTTCTCCGGCAGGGCCCTATCCTACCAGGAAAAAAAGCAAGCCGCTCAAAAAGGCCGATGCCAGGGAAATCAAGGAAACACTGCCATTTTCCAAATTTTGGCTGTCTACATGTCCCCGCCTCCGCTGCAAGGCCGCGTATGTGGCCGGGCTCCGAAGGCAAGGCCGAAATCCTGGCAGCCTGGGCCCCAGCAGTCCCATGCTTTATGGACGGGGGGACACGGATGACCTGTTCGCCACATACAGGAGGGATCCTTGGGCCCTTCACTGGCTCGCCATTCAGCTCCACGACGTCCACTACCGGCCCTGGCCTTTGCTTTGGCTGGTGCCCCACGGAACGTGTGCTCCGGAGCAATGTTTCTCCACCCATCACTATCATTCTGCCACCAGGGGATGTGTGAGTGTGGGAGTCACCATTTGTCACTGGCAGCAGTGTCACAAGGCAGTAGACTTCCAGGTACCCGCTGACCTAGGCTGCCTTCTGCCCCAGGCAAGGTCCCCAATCCTTTATCCCAGATGCTGACACCCGGGCACTGGCGGACATTCATTTGGAGCAACACATAGGTCTGAGTGAGGGTCAGCGGGCCAGGTAGGTGAAGTCAAGGCCAGGTGGGCGGGGCTGAGGCTCCTTTGCCATCACCATAGAGACAGTCCCCCCACCGCAAGAGTGGGCGGACCTTGTGATGGGCCTGCTGACAAGACTTGAGCCAATGGCAGAGATCCGGCCCGCCAGGCAGATGACACAGGGCCCTCCATTGTGACCTATGACACCTAGTGGCCACAGGATTTGAGCACACCCTGGGAAAGGCTACGCAGGCACAAGGGAGCCCCTGGTGCGGACTGCTTCAGGGCATTGGCACAGCAGGCCAGGTACCTCTTTCCCACTTTCCTCAGGATATCACTACGCAAGGCATCCCCACTCAGCATCTCTTGCCTCTCTCTGTCTCTCTCTGCTTGTGTTCGTTCTCTGAAATCTCTTCCTTCTCCCCCTTGTCACTTCACACCTTGGAGTGCCTGACAGAGGGCCCAATGACCAAAGAGCAAAGGGGGAAGGCCTCTGGCTCTACTGGTTGCCCATGGGCAGAGAAGATCTGCTAGTCTATCTGGAAGGTCTAGAGAGTAGCCATTGATTGGGGAGCCACATCACGGGCGGACCTGGCCAGGTGAAGCTTGCTGACATGCAGCAGCCTCTCCGGAGACTACTAATTCCGCGGAGAACATTCTATGCAAATACCCGGCTGAGTGCCATGGGCAGAAAACATTGACACATACCTGCCAGAGGTCTATCCTGGGTCTGAAGAGTCCACCCTGGTCTCCAGCCACTCATCATCTCAGCACACACTTTGCCTGCACACGTGGAATCCGCCTCTCTCCACGAATGCCTTCTCCTGCTAGGAAACCCACGATGGCACTCAGCCAAAGGAGAGCACAGGCAAAGTCAACTGAAGCCTCCATTTTCAAGAGTTTGCCCTCTGCTGGGCCACAGCCTCCGCTGGCACAGTGCATGTGTGTCACTTCTCCGAAGACAAGGCCGCAATCCGGGCGTCCAGGGCCCCAGCAGTCCAGAGTCTGCGCATGGCGGCATATGGATCACCTCTTTGCCACGTACAGGAGGGAGGCCTGGGCCCTACACTGGCTCCGCTAGAGCTCCACGACCTCAGCTATTTTCCCTGACCTTTGGCCCGTGCCCTCGTGTGTGTGTCATCCCGAGTTACACTTCTTCTCCGACCACTCTGAATCCGCCACCTGCGGATACATGAGCATGAAAATCAACATCTCTCACTGCCTGCAGTGTCACAGGTCACCAGGTGTCTAGGCTCAGGCTGACCTTGGCTGTCTTCTGCCCAGGCAAGGAGCCTAATCCTTCAAAGGCAACGAGGACATGTGGTCATTGGCCGACATTCATTCTTTCATCCACACAGCGGTCTAGATGAGGCTAAAGAGGCCAGGTAGGCCAGGTGAAGGCTGAGTGCGGGGCCTAAGGCTTCTTTCCCAATCACCATGGAGACAGCCACCGCAAGGCTGGCCGGAACTTCTGACGGGGACGGGTCACAAACACCCAGCCAATAGGAGAGGTCCAGCCTAAGCGGCCACTTCCGCAGTGCCCTCCATTTTACCCATGGACACACGACGGCCCCTTCTCTTTTGGGCCACAAAATCCAGGGCACCCAGGGAATCACCTCACAGTAGGCAGCCCCTGATGTGGACACGTTCCACACACTGGGCCGGCAGGCAGGTTCCACTTTTCCACTTACGCTAGGATATCAGTAGGCAAGGCGCCCTTCCTCTGCATCTATGGCCCCTCTGTGTATGTGTTCATTCGGAGAAATCTCTTCCTTCTGCCCCTGAGACACATCACAAGTATGAGGGGCCTGAGAGAGAGCCTAGAGATGAAACGGGGGAGGCTTCTGGCTGTACTGCTTCCCCGTGGGTAGAGAAGAGCAGGTAGTCTCTCTGGAAGGTCTTAGCTTCTGTTGACTGACATGGACAATACAGTAGGGGCGGACCCTGGCCAGGTGGAGCTTGTGGGCAGATGCAACCCCTCCGGCGACGAATAATTCCGCTGCTGCTTTGTATGGTGAAAACCTCCCCCCGCCAAGTGGGATGGGTAGAGAACACTGACCCACACCCTCCAGGGGCCTCTCCTGGGACTAAAGATCCCAACATGGTCTCAACGTCGTCACCCTCACAGCACACACCTTTCCTGCACACGTAATCCTGCCTTTCTCCGGCAGGGCCCTATCCTACCAGGAAAAAAAGCAAGCCGCTCAAAAAGGCCGATGCCAGGGAAATCGAGGAAACACTGCCATTTTCCAAATTTTGGCTGTCTACATGTCCCCGCCTCCGCTGCAAGGCCGCGTATGTGGCCGGGCTCCGAAGGCAAGGCCGAAATCCTGGCAGCCTGGGCCCCAGCAGTCCCATGCTTTATGGACGGGGGGACACGGATGACCTGTTCGCCACATACAGGAGGGATCCTTGGGCCCTTCACTGGCTCGCCATTCAGCTCCACGACGTCCACTACCGGCCCTGGCCTTTGCTTTGGCTGGTGCCCCACGGAACGTGTGCTCCGGAGCGATGTTTCTCCACCCATCACTATCATTCTGCCACCAGGGGATGTGTGAGTGTGGGAGTCACCATTTGTCACTGGCAGCAGTGTCACAAGGCAGTAGACTTCCAGGTACCCGCTGACCTAGGCTGCCTTCTGCCCCAGGCAAGGTCCCCAATCCTTTATCCCAGATGCTGACACCCGGGCACTGGCGGACATTCATTTGGAGCAACACACAGGTCTGAGTGAGGGTCAGCGGGCCAGGTAGGTGAAGTCAAGGCCAGGTGGGCGGGGCTGAGGCTCCTTTGCCATCACCATAGAGACAGTCCCCCCACCGCAAGAGTGGGCGGACCTTGTGATGGGCCTGCTGACGAGACTTGAGCCAATGGCAGAGATCCGGCCCGCCAGGCAGATGACACAGGGCCCTCCATTGTGACCTATGACACCTAGTGGCCACAGGATTTGAGCACACCCTGGGAAAGGCTACGCAGGCACAAGGGAGCCCCTGGTGCGGACTGCTTCAGGGCATTGGCACAGCAGGCCAGGTACCTCTTTCCCACTTTCCTCAGGATATCACTACGCAAGGCATCCCCACTCAGCATCTCTTGCCTCTCTCTGTCTCTCTCTGGATGTGCTCGTTCTCTGAAATCTCTTCCTTCTCCCCGTTGTCACTTCACACCTAGGAGTGCCTGACAGAGGGCCTAGAGACCAAAGAGCAAAGGGGGAAGGCCTCTGGCTCTACTGGTTGCCCATGGGCAGAGAAGATCTGCTAGTCTATCTGGAAGGTCTAGAGAGTAGCCATTGATTGGGGAGCCACATCACGGGCGGACCTGGCCAGGTGAAGCTTGCTGACATGCAGCAGCCTCTCCGGAGACTACTAATTCCCCGGAGAACATTCTATGCAAATACCCGGCTGAGTGCCATGGGCAGAAAACATTGACACATACCTGCCAGAGGTCTATCCTGGGTCTGAAGAGTCCACCCTGGTCTCCAGCCACTCATCATCTCAGCACACACTTTGCCTGCACACGTGGAATCCGCCTCTCTCCACGAATGCCTTCTCCTGCTAGGAAACCCACGATGGCACTCAGCCAAAGGAGAGCACAGGCAAAGTCAACTGAAGCCTCCATTTTCAAGAGTTTGCCCTCTGCTGGGCCACAGCCTCCGCTGGCACAGTGCATGTGTGTCACTTCTCCGAAGACAAGGCCGCAATCCGGGCGTCCAGGGCCCCAGCAGTCCAGAGTCTGCGCATGGCGGCATATGGATCACCACTTTGCCACGTACAGGAGGGAGGCCTGGGCCCTACACTGGCTCCGCTAGAGCTCCACGACCTCAGCTATTTTCCCTGACCTTTGGCCCGTGCCCTCGTGTGTGTGTCATCCCGAGTTACACTTCTTCTCCGACCACTCTGAATCCGCCACCTGCGGATACATGAGCATGAAAATCAACATCTCTCACTGCCTGCAGTGTCACAGGTCACCAGGTGTCTAGGCTCAGGCTGACCTTGGCTGTCTTCTGCCCAGGCAAGGAGCCTAATCCTTCAAAGGCAACAAGGACATGTGGTCATTGGCCGACATTCATTCTTTCATCCACACAGCGGTCTAGATGAGGCTAAAGAGGCCAGGTAGGCCAGGTGAAGGCTGAGTGCGGGGCCTAAGGCTTCTTTCCCAATCACCATGGAGACAGCCACCGCAAGGCTGGCCGGAACTTCTGACGGGGACGGGTCACAAACACCGAGCCAATAGGAGAGGTCTAGCCTAAGCGGCCACTTCCGCAGTGCTCTCCATTTTACCCATGGACACACGACGGCCCCTTCTCTTTTGGGCCACAAAATCCAGGGCACCCAGGGAATCACCTCACAGTAGGCAGCCCCTGATGTGGACACGTTCCACACACTGGGCCGGCAGGCAGGTTCCACTTTTCCACTTACGCTAGGATATCAGTAGGCAAGGCGCCCTTCCTCTGCATCTATGGCCCCTCTGTGTATGTGTTCATTCGGAGAAATCTCTTCCTTCTGCCCCTGAGACACATCACAAGTATGAGGGGCCTGAGAGAGAGCCTAGAGATGAAATGGGGGAGGCTTCTGGCTGTACTGCTTCCCCGTGGGTAGAGAAGAGCAGGTAGTCTCTCTGGAAGGTCTTAGCTTCTGTTGACTGACATGGACAATACAGTAGGGGCGGACCCTGGCCAGGTGGAGCTTGTGGGCAGATGCAACCCCTCCGGCGACGAATAATTCCGCTGCTGCTTTGTATGGTGAAAACCTCCCCCCGCCAAGTGGGATGGGTACAGAACACTGACCCACACCCTCCAGGGGCCTCTCCTGGGACTAAAGATCCCAACATGGTCTCAACGTCGTCACCCTCTCAGCACACACCTTTCCTGCACACGTAATCCTGCCTTTCTCCGGCAGGGCCCTATCCTACCAGGAAAAAAAGCAAGCCGCTCAAAAAGGCCGATGCCAGGGAAATCGAGGAAACACTGCCATTTTCCAAATTTTGGCTGTCTACATGTCCCCGCCTCCGCTGCAAGGCCGCGTATGTGGCCGGGCTCCGAAGGCAAGGCCGAAATCCTGGCAGCCTGGGCCCCAGCAGTCCCATGGTTTATGGACGGGGGGACACGGATGACCTGTTCGCCACATACAGGAGGGATCCTTGGGCCCTTCACTGGCTCGCCATTCAGCTCCACGACGTCCACTACCGGCCCTGGCCTTTGCTTTGGCTGGTGCCCCACGGAACGTGTGCTCCGGAGCGATGTTTCTCCACCCATCACTATCATTCTGCCACCAGGGGATGTGTGAGTGTGGGAGTCACCATTTGTCACTGGCAGCAGTGTCACAAGGCAGTAGACTTCCAGGTACCCGCTGACCTAGGCTGCCTTCTGCCCCAGGCAAGGTCCCCAATCCTTTATCCCAGATGCTGACACCCGGGCACTGGCGGACATTCATTTGGAGCAACACACAGGTCTGAGTGAGGGTCAGCGGGCCAGGTAGGTGAAGTCAAGGCCAGGTGGGCGGGGCTGAGGCTCCTTTGCCATCACCATAGAGACAGTCCCCCCACCGCAAGAGTGGGCGGACCTTGTGATGGGCCTGCTGACGAGACTTGAGCCAATGGCAGAGATCCGGCCCGCCAGGCAGATGACACAGGGCCCTCCATTGTGACCTATGACACCTAGTGGCCACAGGATTTGAGCACACCCTGGGAAAGGCTACGCAGGCACAAGGGAGCCCCTGGTGCGGACTGCTTCAGGGCATTGGCACAGCAGGCCAGGTACCTCTTTCCCACTTTCCTCAGGATATCACTACGCAAGGCATCCCCACTCAGCATCTCTTGCCTCTCTCTGTCTCTCTCTGGATGTGCTCGTTCTCTGAAATCTCTTCCTTCTCCCCGTTGTCACTTCACACCTAGGAGTGCCTGACAGAGGGCCTAGAGACCAAAGAGCAAAGGGGGAAGGCCTCTGGCTCTACTGGTTGCCCATGGGCAGAGAAGATCTGCTAGTCTATCTGGAAGGTCTAGAGAGTAGCCATTGATTGGGGAGCCACATCACGGGCGGACCTGGCCAGGTGAAGCTTGCTGACATGCAGCAGCCTCTCCGGAGACTACTAATTCCCCGGAGAACATTCTATGCAAATACCCGGCTGAGTGCCATGGGCAGAAAACATTGACACATACCTGCCAGAGGTCTATCCTGGGTCTGAAGAGTCCACCCTGGTCTCCAGCCACTCATCATCTCAGCACACACTTTGCCTGCACACGTGGAATCCGCCTCTCTCCACGAATGCCTTCTCCTGCTAGGAAACCCACGATGGCACTCAGCCAAAGGAGAGCACAGGCAAAGTCAACTGAAGCCTCCATTTTCAAGAGTTTGCCCTCTGCTGGGCCACAGCCTCCGCTGGCACAGTGCATGTGTGTCACTTCTCCGAAGACAAGGCCGCAATCCGGGCGTCCAGGGCCCCAGCAGTCCAGAGTCTGCGCATGGCGGCATATGGATCACCTCTTTGCCACGTACAGGAGGGAGGCCTGGGCCCTACACTGGCTCCGCTAGAGCTCCACGACCTCAGCTATTTTCCCTGACCTTTGGCCCGTGCCCTCGTGTGTGTGTCATCCCGAGTTACACTTCTTCTCCGACCACTCTGAATCCGCCACCTGCGGATACATGAGCATGAAAATCAACATCTCTCACTGCCTGCAGTGTCACAGGTCACCAGGTGTCTAGGCTCAGGCTGACCTTGGCTGTCTTCTGCCCAGGCAAGGAGCCTAATCCTTCAAAGGCAACAAGGACATGTGGTCATTGGCCGACATTCATTCTTTCATCCACACAGCGGTCTAGATGAGGCTAAAGAGGCCAGGTAGGCCAGGTGAAGGCTGAGTGCGGGGCCTAAGGCTTCTTTCCCAATCACCATGGAGACAGCCACCGCAAGGCTGGCCGGAACTTCTGACGGGGACGGGTCACAAACACCGAGCCAATAGGAGAGGTCTAGCCTAAGCGGCCACTTCCGCAGTGCCCTCCATTTTACCCATGGACACACGACGGCCCCTTCTCTTTTGGGCCACAAAATCCAGGGCACCCAGGGAATCACCTCACAGTAGGCAGCCCCTGATGTGGACACGTTCCACACACTGGGCCGGCAGGCAGGTTCCACTTTTCCACTTACGCTAGGATATCAGTAGGCAAGGCGCCCTTCCTCTGCATCTATGGCCCCTCTGTGTATGTGTTCATTCGGAGAAATCTCTTCCTTCTGCCCCTGAGACACATCACAAGTATGAGGGGCCTGAGAGAGAGCCTAGAGATGAAATGGGGGAGGCTTCTGGCTGTACTGCTTCCCCGTGGGTAGAGAAGAGCAGGTAGTCTCTCTGGAAGGTCTTAGCTTCTGTTGACTGACATGGACAATACAGTAGGGGCGGACCCTGGCCAGGTGGAGCTTGTGGGCAGATGCAACCCCTCCGGCGACGAATAATTCCGCTGCTGCTTTGTATGGTGAAAACCTCCCCCCGCCAAGTGGGATGGGTACAGAACACTGACCCACACCCTCCAGGGGCCTCTCCTGGGACTAAAGATCCCAACATGGTCTCAACGTCGTCACCCTCTCAGCACACACCTTTCCTGCACACGTAATCCTGCCTTTCTCCGGCAGGGCCCTATCCTACCAGGAAAAAAAGCAAGCCGCTCAAAAAGGCCGATGCCAGGGAAATCGAGGAAACACTGCCATTTTCCAAATTTTGGCTGTCTACATGTCCCCGCCTCCGCTGCAAGGCCGCGTATGTGGCCGGGCTCCGAAGGCAAGGCCGAAATCCTGGCAGCCTGGGCCCCAGCAGTCCCATGGTTTATGGACGGGGGGACACGGATGACCTGTTCGCCACATACAGGAGGGATCCTTGGGCCCTTCACTGGCTCGCCATTCAGCTCCACGACGTCCACTACCGGCCCTGGCCTTTGCTTTGGCTGGTGCCCCACGGAACGTGTGCTCCGGAGCGATGTTTCTCCACCCATCACTATCATTCTGCCACCAGGGGATGTGTGAGTGTGGGAGTCACCATTTGTCACTGGCAGCAGTGTCACAAGGCAGTAGACTTCCAGGTACCCGCTGACCTAGGCTGCCTTCTGCCCCAGGCAAGGTCCCCAATCCTTTATCCCAGATGCTGACACCCGGGCACTGGCGGACATTCATTTGGAGCAACACACAGGTCTGAGTGAGGGTCAGCGGGCCAGGTAGGTGAAGTCAAGGCCAGGTGGGCGGGGCTGAGGCTCCTTTGCCATCACCATAGAGACAGTCCCCCCACCGCAAGAGTGGGCGGACCTTGTGATGGGCCTGCTGACGAGACTTGAGCCAATGGCAGAGATCCGGCCCGCCAGGCAGATGACACAGGGCCCTCCATTGTGACCTATGACACCTAGTGGCCACAGGATTTGAGCACACCCTGGGAAAGGCTACGCAGGCACAAGGGAGCCCCTGGTGCGGACTGCTTCAGGGCATTGGCACAGCAGGCCAGGTACCTCTTTCCCACTTTCCTCAGGATATCACTACGCAAGGCATCCCCACTCAGCATCTCTTGCCTCTCTCTGTCTCTCTCTGGATGTGCTCGTTCTCTGAAATCTCTTCCTTCTCCCCGTTGTCACTTCACACCTAGGAGTGCCTGACAGAGGGCCTAGAGACCAAAGAGCAAAGGGGGAAGGCCTCTGGCTCTACTGGTTGCCCATGGGCAGAGAAGATCTGCTAGTCTATCTGGAAGGTCTAGAGAGTAGCCATTGATTGGGGAGCCACATCACGGGCGGACCTGGCCAGGTGAAGCTTGCTGACATGCAGCAGCCTCTCCGGAGACTACTAATTCCCCGGAGAACATTCTATGCAAATACCCGGCTGAGTGCCATGGGCAGAAAACATTGACACATACCTGCCAGAGGTCTATCCTGGGTCTGAAGAGTCCACCCTGGTCTCCAGCCACTCATCATCTCAGCACACACTTTGCCTGCACACGTGGAATCCGCCTCTCTCCACGAATGCCTTCTCCTGCTAGGAAACCCACGATGGCACTCAGCCAAAGGAGAGCACAGGCAAAGTCAACTGAAGCCTCCATTTTCAAGAGTTTGCCCTCTGCTGGGCCACAGCCTCCGCTGGCACAGTGCATGTGTGTCACTTCTCCGAAGACAAGGCCGCAATCCGGGCGTCCAGGGCCCCAGCAGTCCAGAGTCTGCGCATGGCGGCATATGGATCACCACTTTGCCACGTACAGGAGGGAGGCCTGGGCCCTACACTGGCTCCGCTAGAGCTCCACGACCTCAGCTATTTTCCCTGACCTTTGGCCCGTGCCCTCGTGTGTGTGTCATCCCGAGTTACACTTCTTCTCCGACCACTCTGAATCCGCCACCTGCGGATACATGAGCATGAAAATCAACATCTCTCACTGCCTGCAGTGTCACAGGTCACCAGGTGTCTAGGCTCAGGCTGACCTTGGCTGTCTTCTGCCCAGGCAAGGAGCCTAATCCTTCAAAGGCAACAAGGACATGTGGTCATTGGCCGACATTCATTCTTTCATCCACACAGCGGTCTAGATGAGGCTAAAGAGGCCAGGTAGGCCAGGTGAAGGCTGAGTGCGGGGCCTAAGGCTTCTTTCCCAATCACCATGGAGACAGCCACCGCAAGGCTGGCCGGAACTTCTGACGGGGACGGGTCACAAACACCGAGCCAATAGGAGAGGTCTAGCCTAAGCGGCCACTTCCGCAGTGCCCTCCATTTTACCCATGGACACACGACGGCCCCTTCTCTTTTGGGCCACAAAATCCAGGGCACCCAGGGAATCACCTCACAGTAGGCAGCCCCTGATGTGGACACGTTCCACACACTGGGCCGGCAGGCAGGTTCCACTTTTCCACTTACGCTAGGATATCAGTAGGCAAGGCGCCCTTCCTCTGCATCTATGGCCCCTCTGTGTATGTGTTCATTCGGAGAAATCTCTTCCTTCTGCCCCTGAGACACATCACAAGTATGAGGGGCCTGAGAGAGAGCCTAGAGATGAAACGGGGGAGGCTTCTGGCTGTACTGCTTCCCCGTGGGTAGAGAAGAGCAGGTAGTCTCTCTGGAAGGTCTTAGCTTCTGTTGACTGACATGGACAATACAGTAGGGGCGGACCCTGGCCAGGTGGAGCTTGTGGGCAGATGCAACCCCTCCGGCGACGAATAATTCCGCTGCTGCTTTGTATGGTGAAAACCTCCCCCCGCCAAGTGGGATGGGTAGAGAACACTGACCCACACCCTCCAGGGGCCTCTCCTGGGACTAAAGATCCCAACATGGTCTCAACGTCGTCACCCTCTCAGCACACACCTTTCCTGCACACGTAATCCTGCCTTTCTCCGGCAGGGCCCTATCCTACCAGGAAAAAAAGCAAGCCGCTCAAAAAGGCCGATGCCAGGGAAATCGAGGAAACACTGCCATTTTCCAAATTTTGGCTGTCTACATGTCCCCGCCTCCGCTGCAAGGCCGCGTATGTGGCCGGGCTCCGAAGGCAAGGCCGAAATCCTGGCAGCCTGGGCCCCAGCAGTCCCATGGTTTATGGACGGGGGGACACGGATGACCTGTTCGCCACATACAGGAGGGATCCTTGGGCCCTTCACTGGCTCGCCATTCAGCTCCACGACGTCCACTACCGGCCCTGGCCTTTGCTTTGGCTGGTGCCCCACGGAACGTGTGCTCCGGAGCGATGTTTCTCCACCCATCACTATCATTCTGCCACCAGGGGATGTGTGAGTGTGGGAGTCACCATTTGTCACTGGCAGCAGTGTCACAAGGCAGTAGACTTCCAGGTACCCGCTGACCTAGGCTGCCTTCTGCCCCAGGCAAGGTCCCCAATCCTTTATCCCAGATGCTGACACCCGGGCACTGGCGGACATTCATTTGGAGCAACACACAGGTCTGAGTGAGGGTCAGCGGGCCAGGTAGGTGAAGTCAAGGCCAGGTGGGCGGGGCTGAGGCTCCTTTGCCATCACCATAGAGACAGTCCCCCCACCGCAAGAGTGGGCGGAGCTTGTGATGGGCCTGCTGACAAGACTTGAGCCAATGGCAGAGATCCGGCCCGCCAGGCAGATGACACAGGGCCCTCCATTGTGACCTATGACACCTAGTGGCCACAGGATTTGAGCACACCCTGGGAAAGGCTACGCAGGCACAAGGGAGCCCCTGGTGCGGACTGCTTCAGGGCATTGGCACAGCAGGCCAGGTACCTCTTTCCCACTTTCCTCAGGATATCACTACGCAAGGCATCCCCACTCAGCATCTCTTGCCTCTCTCTGTCTCTCTCTGGATGTGTTCATTCTCTCAAATCTCTTCCTTCTCCCCCTTGTCACTTCACACCTTGGAGTGCCTGACAGAGGGCCTAGAGACCAAAGAGCAAAGGGGGAAGGCCTCTGGCTCTACTGGTTGGCCATGGGCAGAGAAAATCTGCTAGTCTATCTGGAAGGTCTAGAGAGTGGCCATTGATTGGGGAGCCACATCACGGGCGGACCTGGCCAGGTGAAGCTTGCTGACATGCAGCAGCCTCTCCGGAGACTACTAATTCCGTGGAGAACAATCTATGCAAATACCCGGCTGAGTGCCATGGGCAGAAAACATTGACACATACCTGCCAGAGGTCTATCCTGGGTCTGAAGAGTCCACCCTGGTCTCCAGCTACTCATCATCTCAGCACACACTTTGCCTGCACACGTGGAATCCGCCTCTCTCCACGAATGCCTTCTCCTGCTAGGAAACACACGATGGCACTCAGCCAAAGGAGAGCACAGGCAAAGTCAACTGAAGCCTCCATTTTCAAGAGTTTGCCCTCTGCTGGGCCACAGCCTCCGCTGGCACAGCGCATGTGTGTCACTTCTCCGAAGACAAGGCCCCAATCCGGGCGTCCAGGGCCCCAGCAGTCCAGAGTCTGCGCATGGCGGCATATGGATCACCTCTTTGCTACGTACAGGAGGGAGGCCTGGGCCCTACACTGGCTCCGCTAGAGCTCCACGACCTCAGCTATTTTCCCTGACCTTTGGCCCGTGCCCTCGTGTGTGTGTCATCCCGAGTTACACTTCTTCTCCGACCACTCTGAATCCGCCACCTGCGGATACATGAGCATGAAAATCAACATCTCTGACTGCCTGCAGTGTCACAGGTCACCAGGTGTCTAGGCTCAGGCTGACCTTGGCTGTCTTCTGCCCAGGCAAGGAGCCTAATCCTTCAAAGGCAACGAGAACATGTGGTCATTGGCCGACATTCATTCTTTCATCCGCAAAGCGGTCTAGATGAGGCTAAAGAGGCCACG
Organism: Loxodonta africana; assembly: GCF_030014295.1. NCBI lineage: Eukaryota > Metazoa > Chordata > Mammalia > Proboscidea > Elephantidae > Loxodonta > Loxodonta africana. Next base: position 207,878 of record NW_026974926.1, on the reverse strand, counting down.
TAGGCCAGGTGAAGGCTGAGTGCGGGGCCTAAGGCTTCTTTCCCAATCACCATGGAGACAGCCACCGCAAGGCTGGCCGGAACTTCTGACGGGGACGGGTCACAAACACCCAGCCAATAGGAGAGGTCCAGCCTAAGCGGCCACTTCCGCAGTGCCCTCCATTTTACCCATGGACACACGACGGCCCCTTCTCTTTTGGGCCACAAAATCCAGGGCACCCAGGGAATCACCTCACAGTAGGCAGCCCCTGATGTGGACACGTTCCACACACTGGGCCGGCAGGCAGGTTCCACTTTTCCACTTACGCTAGGATATCAGTAGGCAAGGCGCCCTTCCTCAGCATCTATGGCCCCTCTGTGTATGTGTTCATTCGGAGAAATCTCTTCCTTCTGCCCCTGAGACACATCACAAGTATGAGGGGCCTGAGAGAGAGCCTAGACATGAAACGGGGGAGGCTTCTGGCTGTAGTGCTTCCCCGTGGGTAGAGAAGAGCAGGTAGTCTCTCTGGAAGGTCTTAGCTTCTGTTGACTGACATGGACAATACAGTAGGGGCGGACCCTGGCCAGGTGGAGCTTGTGGGCAGATGCAACCCCTCCGGCGACGAATAATTCCGCTGCTGCTTTGTATGGTGAAAACCTCCCCCCGCCAGGTGGGATGGGTAGAGAACACTGACCCACACCCTCCAGGGGCCTCTCCTGGGACTAAAGATCCCAACATGGTCTCAACGTCGTCACCCTCTCAGCACAAACCTTTCCCGCACACGTAATCCTGCCTTTCTCCGGCAGGGCCCTATCCTACCAGGAAAAAAAGCAAGCCGCTCAAAAAGGCCGATGCCAGGGAAATCGAGGAAACACTGCCATTTTCCAAATTTTGGCTGTCTACATGTCCCCGCCTCCGCTGCAAGGCCGCGTATGTGGCCGGGCTCCGAAGGCAAGGCCGAAATCCTGGCAGCCTGGGCCCCAGCAGTCCCATGGTTTATGGACGGGGGGACACGGATGACCTGTTCGCCACATACAGGAGGGATCCTTGGGCCCTTCACTGGCTCGCCATTCAGCTCCACGACGTCCACTACCGGCCCTGGCCTTTGCTTTGGCTGGTGCCCCACGGAACGTGTGCTCCGGAGCGATGTTTCTCCACCCATCACTATCATTCTGCCACCAGGGGATGTGTGAGTGTGGGAGTCACCATTTGTCACTGGCAGCAGTGTCACAAGGCAGTAGACTTCCAGGTACCCGCTGACCTAGGCTGCCTTCTGCCCCAGGCAAGGTCCCCAATCCTTTATCCCAGATGCTGACACCCGGGCACTGGCGGACATTCATTTGGAGCAACACACTGGTCTGAGTGAGGGTCAGCGGGCCAGGTAGGTGAAGTCAAGGCCAGGTGGGCGGGGCTGAGGCTCCTTTGCCATCACCATAGAGACAGTCCCCCCACCGCAAGAGTGGGCGGAGCTTGTGATGGGCCTGCTGACAAGACTTGAGCCAATGGCAGAGATCCGGCCCGCCAGGCAGATGACACAGGGCCCTCCATTGTGACCTATGACACCTAGTGGCCACAGGATTTGAGCACACCCTGGGAAAGGCTACACAGGCACAAGGGAGCCCCTGGTGCGGACTGCTTCAGGGCATTGGCACAGCAGGCCAGGTACCTCTTTCCCACTTTCCTCAGGATATCACTACGCAAGGCATCCCCACTCAGCATCTCTTGCCTCTCTCTGTCTCTCTCTGCTTGTGTTCGTTCTCTCAAATCTCTTCCTTCTCCCCCTTGTCACTTCACACCTTGGAGTGCCTGACAGAGGGCCTAGAGACCAAAGAGCAAAGGGGGAAGGCCTCTGGCTCTACTGGTTGGCCATGGGCAGAGAAAATCTGCTAGTCTATCTGGAAGGTCTAGAGAGTAGCCATTGATTGGGGAGCCACATCACGGGCGGACCTGGCCAGTTGAAGCTTGCTGACATGCAGCAGCCTCTCCGGAGACTACTAATTCCGTGGAGAACAATCTATGCAAATACCCGGCTGAGTGCCATGGGCAGAAAACATTGACACATACCTGCCAGAGGTCTATCCTGGGTCTGAAGAGTCCACCCTGGTCTCCAGCTACTCATGATCTCAGCACACACTTTGCCTGCACACGTGGAATCCGCCTCTCTCCACGAATGCCTTCTCCTGCTAGGAAACACACGATGGCACTCAGCCAAAGGAGAGCACAGGCAAAGTCAACTGAAGCCTCCATTTTCAAGAGTTTGCCCTCTGCTGGGCCACAGCCTCCGCTGGCACAGCGCATGTGTGTCACTTCTCCGAAGACAAGGCCCCAATCCGGGCGTCCAGGGCCCCAGCAGTCCAGAGTCTGCGCATGGCGGCATATGGATCACCTCTTTGCTACGTACAGGAGGGAGGCCTGGGCCCTACACTGGCTCCGCTAGAGCTCCACGACCTCAGCTATTTTCCCTGACCTTTGGCCCGTGCCCTCGTGTGTGTGTCATCCCGAGTTACACTTCTTCTCCGACCACTCTGAATCCGCCACCTGCGGATACATGAGCATGAAAATCAACATCTCTCACTGCCTGCAGTGTCACAGGTCACCAGGTGTCTAGGCTCAGGCTGACCTTGGCTGTCTTCTGCCCAGGCAAGGAGCCTAATCCTTCAAAGGCAACGAGGACATGTGGTCATTGGCCGACATTCATTCTTTCATCCACACAGCGGTCTAGATGAGGCTAAAGAGGCCACGTAGGCCAGGTGAAGGCTTAGTGCGGGGCCTAAGGCTTCTTTCCCAATCACCATGGAGACAGCCACCGCAAGGCTGGCCGGAACTTCTGACGGGGACGGGTCACAAACACCCAGCCAATAGGAGAGGTCCAGCCTAAGCGGCCACTTCCGCAGTGCCCTCCATTTTACCCATGGACACACGACGGCCCCTTCTCTTTTGGGCCACAAAATCCAGGGCACCCAGGGAATCACCTCACAGTAGGCAGCCCCTGATGTGGACACGTTCCACACACTGGGCCGGCAGGCAGGTTCCACTTTTCCACTTACGCTAGGATATCAGTAGGCAAGGCGCCCTTCCTCAGCATCTATGGCCCCTCTGTGTATGTGTTCATTCGGAGAAATCTCTTCCTTCTGCCCCTGAGACACATCACAAGTATGAGGGGCCTGAGAGAGAGCCTAGAGATGAAACGGGGGAGGCTTCTGGCTGTAGTGCTTCCCCGTGGGTAGAGAAGAGCAGGTAGTCTCTCTGGAAGGTCTTAGCTTCTGTTGACTAACACGGACAATACAGTAGGGGCGGACTCTGGCCAGGTGGAGCTTGTGGGCAGATGCAACCCCTCCGGCGACGAATAATTCCGCTGCTGCTTTGTATGGTGAAAACCTCCCCCCGCCAGGTGGGATGGGTAGAGAACACTGACCCACACCCTCCAGGGGCCTCTCCTGGGACTAAAGATCCCAACATGGTCTCAACGTCGTCACCCTCTCAGCACACACCTTTCCCGCACACGTAATCCTGCCTTTCTCCGGCAGGGCCCTATCCTACCAGGAAAAAAAGCAAGCCGCTCAAAAAGGCCGATGCCAGGGAAATCGAGGAAACACTGCCATTTTCCAAATTTTGGCTGTCTACCTGTCCCCGCCTCCGCTGCAAGGCCGCGTATGTGGCCGGGCTCCGAAGGCAAGGCCGAAATCCTGGCAGCCTGGGCCCCAGCAGTCCCATGGTTTATGGACGGGGGGACACGGATGACCTGTTCGCCACATACAGGAGGGATCCTTGGGCCCTTCACTGGCTCGCCATTCAGCTCCACGACGTCCACTACCGGCCCTGGCCTTTGCTTTGGCTGGTGCCCCACGGAACGTGTGCTCCGGAGCGATGTTTCTCCACCCATCACTATCATTCTGCCACCAGGGGATGTGTGAATGTGGGAGTCACCATTTGTCACTGGCAGCAGTGTCACAAGGCAGTAGACTTCCAGGTACCCGCTGACCTAGGCTGCCTTCTGCCCCAGGCAAGGTCCCCAATCCTTTATCCCAGATGCTGACACCCGGGCACTGGCGGACATTCATTTGGAGCAACACACAGGTCTGAGTGAGGGTCAGCGGGCCAGGTAGGTGAAGTCAAGGCCAGGTGGGCGGGGCTGAGGCTCCTTTGCCATCACCATAGAGACAGTCCCCCCACCGCAAGAGTGGGCGGAGCTTGTGATGGGCCTGCTGACAAGACTTGAGCCAATGGCAGAGATCCGGCCCGCCAGGCAGATGACACAGGGCCCTCCATTGTGACCTATGACACCTAGTGGCCACAGGATTTGAGCACACCCTGGGAAAGGCTACGCAGGCACAAGGGAGCCCCTGGTGCGGACTGCTTCAGGGCATTGGCACAGCAGGCCAGGTATCTCTTTCCCACTTTCCTCAGGATATCACTACGCAAGGCATCCCCACTCAGCATCTCTTGCCTCTCTCTGTCTCTCTCTGGATGTGTTCGTTCTCTCAAATCTCTTCCTTCTCCCCCTTGTCACTTCACACCTTGGAGTGCCTGACAGAGGGCCTAGAGACCAAAGAGCAAAGGGGGAAGGCCTCTGGCTCTACTGGTTGCCCATGGGCAGAGAAGATCTGCTAGTCTATCTGGAAGGTCTAGAGAGTAGCCATTGATTGGGGAGCCACATCACGGGCGGACCTGGCCAGGTGAAGCTTGCTGACATGCAGCAGCCTCTCCGGAGACTACTAATTCCGCGGAGAACATTCTATGCAAATACCCGGCTGAGTGCCATGGGCAGAAAACATTGACACATACCTGCCAGAGGTCTATCCCGGGTCTGAAGAGTCCACCCTGGTCTCCAGCCACTCATCATCTCAGCACACACTTTGCCTGCACACGTGGAATCCGCCTCTCTCCACGAATGCCTTCTCCTGCTAGGAAACACACGATGGCACTCAGCCAAAGGAGAGCACAGGCAAAGTCAACTGAAGCCTCCATTTTCAAGAGTTTGCCCTCTGCTGGGCCACAGCCTCCGCTGGCACAGTGCATGTGTGTCACTTCTCCGAAGACAAGGCCGCAATCCGGGCGTCCAGGGCCCCAGCAGTCCAGAGTCTGTGCATGGCGGCATATGGATCACCTCTTTGCCACGTACAGGAGGGAGGCCTAGGCCCTACACTGGCTCCGCTAGAGCTCCACGACCTCAGCTATTTTCCTTGACCTATGACCCGTGCCCCCGTGTGTGTGTCATCCCTAGTTACACTTCTTCTCCGACCACTCTGAATCCGCCACCTACAGATACATGAGCATGAAAATGAACATCTGTCACTGCCTGCAGTGTCACAGGTCACCAGGTATCTAGGCTCAGGCTGACCTTGGCTGTCTTCTGCCCAGGCAAGGAGCCTAATCCTTCAAAGGCAACGAGGACATGTGGTCATTGGCCGACATTCATTCTTTCATCCACACAGCGGTCTAGATGAGGCTAAAGAGGCCAGGTAGGCCAGGTGAAGGCTGAGTGCGGGGCCTAAGGCTTCTTTCCCAATCACCATGGAGACAGCCACCGCAAGGCTGGCCGGAACTTCTGACGGGGACGGGTCACAAACACCCAGCCAATAGGAGAGGTCCAGCCTAAGCGGCCACTTCCGCAGTGCCCTCCATTTTACCCATGGACACACGACGGCCCCTTCTCTTTTGGGCCACAAAATCCAGGGCACCCAGGGAATCACCTCACAGTAGGCAGCCCCTGATGTGGACACGTTCCACACACTGGGCCGGCAGGCAGGTTCCACTTTTCCACTTACGCTAGGATATCAGTAGGCAAGGCGCCCTTCCTCAGCATCTATGGCCCCTCTGTGTATGTGTTCATTCGGAGAAATCTCTTCCTTCTGCCCCTGAGACACATCACAAATATGAGGGGCCTGAGAGAGAGCCTAGAGATGAAACGGGGGAGGCTTCTGGCTGTAGTGCTTCCCCGTGGGTAGAGAAGAGCAGGTAGTCTCTCTGGAAGGTCTTAGCTTCTGTTGACTGACACGGACAATACAGTAGGGGCGGACCCTGGCCAGGTGGAGCTTGTGGGCAGATGCAACCCCTCCGGCGACGAATAATTCCGCTGCTGCTTTGTATGGTGAAAACCTCCCCCCGCCAAGTGGGATGGGTACAGAACACTGACCCACACCCTCCAGGGGCCTCTCCTGGGACTAAAGATCCCAACATGGTCTCAACGTCGTCACCCTCTCAGCACACACCTTTCCTGCACACGTAATCCTGCCTTTCTCCGGCAGGGCCCTATCCTACCAGGAAAAAAAGCAAGCCGCTCAAAAAGGCCGATGCCAGGGAAATCGAGGAAACACTGCCATTTTCCAAATTTTGGCTGTCTATCTGTCCCCGCCTCCGCTGCAAGGCCGCGTATGTGGCCGGGCTCCGAAGGCAAGGCCGAAATCCTGGCAGCCTGGGCCCCAGCAGTCCCATGGTTTATGGACGGGGGGACACGGATGACCTGTTCGCCACATACAGGAGGGATCCTTGGGCCCTTCACTGGCTCGCCATTCAGCTCCACGACGTCCACTACCGGCCCTGGCCTTTGCTTTGGCTGGTGCCCCACGGAACGTGTGCTCCGGAGCGATGTTTCTCCACCCATCACTATCATTCTGCCACCAGGGGATGTGTGAGTGTGGGAGTCACCATTTGTCACTGGCAGCAGTGTCACAAGGCAGTAGACTTCCAGGTACCCGCTGACCTAGGCTGCCTTCTGCCCCAGGCAAGGTCCCCAATCCTTTATCCCAGATGCTGACACCCGGGCACTGGCGGACATTCATTTGGAGCAACACACAGGTCTGAGTGAGGGTCAGCGGGCCAGGTAGGTGAAGTCAAGGCCAGGTGGGCGGGGCTGAGGCTCCTTTGCCATCACCATAGAGACAGTCCCCCCACCGCAAGAGTGGGCGGAGCTTGTGATGGGCCTGCTGACAAGACTTGAGCCAATGGCAGAGATCCGGCCCGCCAGGCAGATGACACAGGGCCCTCCATTGTGACCTATGACACCTAGTGGCCACAGGATTTGAGCACACCCTGGGAAAGGCTACGCAGGCACAAGGGAGCCCCTGGTGCGGACTGCTTCAGGGCATTGGCACAGCAGGCCAGGTACCTCTTTCCCACTTTCCTCAGGATATCACTACGCAAGGCGTCCCCACTCAGCATCTCTTGCCTCTCTCTGTCTAACTCTGCTTGTGTTCGTTCTCTCAAATCTCTTCCTTCTCCCCCTTGTCACTTCACACCTTGGAGTGCCTGACAGAGGGCCTAGAGACCAAAGAGCAAAGGGGGAAGCCCTCTGGCTCTACTGGTTGCCCATGGGCAGAGAAGATCTGCTAGTCTATCTGGAAGGTCTAGAGAGTAGCCATTGATTGGGGAGCCACATCACGGGCGGACCTGGCCAGGTGAAGCTTGCTGACATGCAGCAGCCTCTCCGGAGACTACTAATTCCCCGGAGAACATTCTATGCAAATACCCGGCTGAGTGCCATGGGCAGAAAACATTGACACATACCTGCCAGAGGTCTATCCTGGGTCTGAAGAGTCCACCCTGGTCTCCAGCCACTCATCATCTCAGGACACACTTTGCCTGCACACGTGGAATCCGCCTCTCTCCACGAATGCCTTCTCCTGCTAGGAAACACACGATGGCACTCAGCCAAAGGAGAGCACAGGCAAAGTCAACTGAAGCCTCCATTTTCAAGAGTTTGCCCTCTGCTGGGCCACAGCCTCCGCTGGCACAGTGCATGTGTGTCACTTCTCCGAAGACAAGGCCGCAATCCGGGCGTCCAGGGCCCCAGCAGTCCAGAGTCTGCGCATGGCGGCATATGGATCACCTCTTTGCCACGTACAGGAGGGAGGCCTGGGCCCTACACTGGCTCCGCTAGTGCTCCACGACCTCAGCTATTTTCCCTGACCTTTGGCCCGTGCCCTCGTGTGTGTGTCATCCCTAGTTACACTTCTTCTCCGACCACTCTGAATCTGCCACCTGCGGATACATGAGCATGAAAATCAACATCTCTCACTGCCTGCAGTGTCACAGGTCACCAGGTGTCTAGGCTCAGTCTGACCTTGGCTGTCTTCTGCCCAGGCAAGGAGCCTAATCCTTCAAAGGCAACGAGGACATGTGGTCATTGGCCGACATTCATTCTTTCATCCACACAGCGGTCTAGATGAGGCTAAAGAGGCCAGGTAGGCCAGGTGAAGGCTGAGTGCGGGGCCTAAGGCTTCTTTCCCAATCACCATGGAGACAGCCACCGCAAGGCTGGCCGGAACTTCTGACGGGGACGGGTCACAAACACCCAGCCAATACGAGAGGTCCAGCCTAAGCGGCCACTTCCGCAGTGCCCTCCATTTTACCCATGGACACACGACGGCCCCTTCTCTTTTGGGCCACAAAATCCAGGGCACCCAGGGAATCACCTCACAGTAGGCAGCCCCTGATGTGGACACGTTCCACACACTGGGCCAGCAGGCAGGTTCCACTTTTCCACTTACGCTAGGATATCAGTAGGCAAGGCGCCCTTCCTCAGCATCTATGGCCCCTCTGTGTATGTGTTCATTCGGAGAAATCTCTTCCTTCTGCCCCTGAGACACATCACAAGTATGAGGGGCCTGAGAGAGAGCCTAGACATGAAACGGGGGAGGCTTCTGGCTGTAGTGCTTCCCCGTGGGTAGAGAAGAGCAGGTAGTCTCTCTGGAAGGTCTTAGCTTCTGTTGACTGACACGGACAATACAGTAGGGGCGGACCCTGGCCAGGTGGAGCTTGTGGGCAGATGCAACCCCTCCGGCGACGAATAATTCCGCTGCTGCTTTGTATGGTGAAAACCTCCCCCCGCCAAGTGGGATGGGTAGAGAACACTGACCCACACCCTCCAGGGGCCTCTCCTGGGACTAAAGATCCCAACATGGTCTCAACGTCGTCACCCTCTCAGCACACACCTTTCCCGCACACGTAATCCTGCCTTTCTCCTGCAGGGCCCTATCCTACCAGGAAAAAAAGCAAGCCGCTCAAAAAGGCCGATGCCAGGGAAATCGAGGAAACACTGCCATTTTCCAAATTTTGGCTCTCTACATGTCCCCGCCTCCGCTGCAAGGCCGCGTATGTGGCCGGGCTCCGAAGGCAAGGCCGAAATCCTGGCAGCCTGGGCCCCAGCAGTCCCATGGTTTATGGACGGGGGGACACGGATGACCTGTTCGCCACATACAGGAGGGATCCTTGGGCCCTTCACTGGCTCGCCATTCAGCTCCACGACGTCCACTACCGGCCCTGGCCTTTGCTTTGGCTGGTGCCCCACGGAACGTGTGCTCCGGAGCGATGTTTCTCCACCCATCACTATCATTCTGCCACCAGGGGATGTGTGAGTGTGGGAGTCACCATTTGTCACTGGCAGCAGTGTCACAAGGCAGTAGACTTCCAGGTACCCGCTGACCTAGGCTGCCTTCTGCCCCAGGCAAGGTCCCCAATCCTTTATCCCAGATGCTGACACCCGGGCACTGGCGGACATTCATTTGGAGCAACACACAGGTCTGAGTGAGGGTCAGCGGGCCAGGTAGGTGAAGTCAAGGCCAGGTGGGCGGGGCTGAGGCTCCTTTGCCATCACCATAGAGACAGTCCCCCCACCGCAAGAGTGGGCGGACCTTGTGATGGGCCTGCTGACAAGACTTGAGCCAATGGCAGAGATCCGGCCCGCCAGGCAGATGACACAGGGCCCTCCATTGTGACCTATGACACCTAGTGGCCACAGGATTTGAGCACACCCTGGGAAAGGCTACGCAGGCACAAGGGAGCCCCTGGTGCGGACTGCTTCAGGGCATTGGCACAGCAGGCCAGGTACCTCTTTAACACTTTCCTCAGGATATCACTACGCAAGGCGTCCCCACTCAGCATCTCTTGCCTCTCTCTGTCTCCCTCTGCTTGTGTTCGTTCTCTCAAATCTCTTCCTTCTCCCCCTTGTCACTTCACACCTTGGAGTGCCTGACAGAGGGCCTAGAGACCAAAGAGCAAAGGGGGAAGGCCTCTGGCTCTACTGGTTGCCCATGGGCAGAGAAGATCTGCTAGTCTATCTGGAAGGTCTAGAGAGTAGCCATTGATTGGGGAGCCACATCACGGGCGGACCTGGCCAGGTGAAGCTTGCTGACATGCAGCAGCCTCTCCGGAGACTACTAATTCCGCGGAGAACATTCTATGCAAATACCCGGCTGAGTGCCATGGGCAGAAAACATTGACACATACCTGCCAGAGGTCTATCCTGGGTCTGAAGAGTCCACCCTGGTCTCCAGCCACTCATCATCTCAGCACACACTTTGCCTGCACACGTGGAATCCGCCTCTCTCACGAATGCCTTCTCCTGCTAGGAAACACACGATGGCACTCAGCCAAAGGAGAGCACAGGCAAAGTCAACTGAAGCCTCCATTTTCAAGAGTTTGCCCTCTGCTGGGCCACAGCCTCCGCTGGCACAGTGCATGTGTGTCACTTCTCCGAAGACAAGGCCGCAATCCGGGCGTCCAGGGCCCCAGCAGTCCAGAGTCTGCGCATGGCGGCATATGGATCACCTCTTTGCCACGTACAGGAGGGAGGCCTGGGCCCTACACTGGCTCCGCTAGAGCTCCACGACCTCAGCTATTTTCCCTGACCTTTGGCCCGTGCCCTCGTGTGTGTGTCATCCCGAGTTACACTTCTTCTCCGACCACTCTGAATCCGCCACCTGCGGATACATGAGCATGAAAATCAACATCTCTCACTGCCTGCAGTGTCACAGGTCACCAGGTGTCTAGGCTCAGGCTGACCTTGGCTGTCTTCTGCCCAGGCAAGGAGCCTAATCCTTCAAAGGCAACGAGGACATGTGGTCATTGGCCGACATTCATTCTTTCATCCACACAGCAGTCTAGATGAGGCTAAAGAGGCCAGGTAGGCCAGGTGAAGGCTGAGTGCGGGGCCTAAGGCTTCTTTCCCAATCACCATGGAGACAGCCACCGCAAGGCTGGCCGGAACTTCTGACGGGGACGGGTCACAAACACCCAGCCAATAGGAGAGGTCCAGCCTAAGCGGCCACTTCCGCAGTGCCCTCCATTTTACCCATGGACACACGACGGCCCCTTCTCTTTTGGGCCACAAAATCCAGGGCACCCAGGGAATCACCTCACAGTAGGCAGCCCCTGATGTGGACACGTTCCACACACTGGGCCGGCAGGCAGGTTCCACTTTTCCACTTACGCTAGGATATCAGTAGGCAAGGCGCCCTTCCTCAGCATCTATGGCCCCTCTGTGTATGTGTTCATTCGGAGAAATCTCTTCCTTCTGCCCCTGAGACACATCACAAGTATGAGGGGCCTGAGAGAGAGCCTAGAGATGAAACAGGGGAGGCTTCTGGCTGTAGTGCTTCCCCGTGGGTAGAGAAGAGCAGGTAGTCTCTCTGGAAGGTCTTAGCTTCTGTTGACTGACATGGACAATACAGTAGGGGCGGACCCTGGCCAGGTGGAGCTTGTGGGCAGATGCAACCCCTCCGGCGACGAATAATTCCGCTGCTGCTTTGTATGGTGAAAACCTCCCCCCGCCAAGTGGGATGGGTAGAGAACACTGACCCACACCCTCCAGGGGCCTCTCCTGGGACTAAAGATCCCAACATGGTCTCAACGTCGTCACCCTCTCAGCACACACCTTTCCCGCACACGTAATCCTGCCTTTCTCCGGCAGGGCCCTATCCTACCAGGAAAAAAAGCAAGCCGCTCAAAAAGGCCGATGCCAGGGAAATCGAGGAAACACTGCCATTTTCCAAATTTTGGCTGTCTACATGTCCCCGCCTCCGCTGCAAGGCCGCGTATGTGGCCGGGCTCCGAAGGCAAGGCCGAAATCCTGGCAGCCTGGGCCCCAGCAGTCCCATGGTTTATGGACGGGGGGACACGGATGACCTGTTCGCCACATACAGGAGGGATCCTTGGGCCCTTCACTTGCTCGCCATTCAGCTCCACGACGTCCACTACCGGCCCTGGCCTTTGCTTTGGCTGGTGCCCCACGGAACGTGTGCTCCGGAGCGATGTTTCTCCACCCATCACTATCATTCTGCCACCAGGGGATGTGTGAGTGTGGGAGTCACCATTTGTCACTGGCAGCAGTGTCACAAGGCAGTAGACTTCCAGGTACCCGCTGACCTAGGCTGCCTTCTGCCCCAGGCAAGGTCCCCAATCCTTTATCCCAGATGCTGACACCCGGGCACTGGCGGACATTCATTTGGAGCAACACACAGGTCTGAGTGAGGGTCAGCGGGCCAGGTAGGTGAAGTCAAGGCCAGGTGGGCGGGGCTGAGGCTCCTTTGCCATCACCATAGAGACAGTCCCCCCACCGCAAGAGTGGGCGGAGCTTGTGATGGGCCTGCTGACAAGACTTGAGCCAATGGCAGAGATCCGGCCCGCCAGGCAGATGACACAGGGCCCTCCATTGTGACCTATGACACCTAGTGGCCACAGGATTTGAGCACACCCTGGGAAAGGCTACGCAGGCACAAGGGAGCCCCTGGTGCGGACTGCTTCAGGGCATTGGCACAGCAGGCCAGGTACCTCTTTCCCACTTTCCTCAGGATATCACTACGCAAGGCATCCCCACTCAGCGTCTCTTGCCTCTCTCTGTCTCTCTCTGCTTGTGTTCGTTCTCTGAAATCTCTTCCTTTTCCCCTTGTCACTTCACACCTTGGAGTGCCTGACAGAGGGCCTAGAGACCAAAGAGCAAAGGGGGAAGGCCTCTGGCTCTACTGGTTGCCCATGGGCAGAGAAGATCTGCTAGTCTATCTGGAAGGTCTAGAGAGTAGCCACTGATTGGGGAGCCACATCACGGGCGGAACTGGCCAGGTGAAGCTTCCTGACATGCAGCAGCCTCTCCGGAGACTACTAATTCCACGGAGAACATTCTATGCAAATACCCGGCTGAGTGCCATGGGCAGAAAACATTGACACATACCTGCCAGAGGTCTATCCCGGGTCTGAAGACTCCACCGTGGTCTCCAGCCACTCATCATCTCAGCACACACTTTGCCTGCACACGTGGAATCCGCCTCTCTCCACGAATGCCTTCTCCTGCTAGGAAACACACGATGGCACTCAGCCAAAGGAGAGCACAGGCAAAGTCAACTGAAGCGTCCATTTTCAAGAGTTTGCCCTCTGCTGGGCCACAGCCTCCGCTGGCACAGTGCATGTGTGTCACTTCTCCGAAGACAAGGCCGCAATCCGGGCGTCCAGGGCCCCAGCAGTCCAGAGTCTGCGCATGGCGGCATATGGATCACCTCTTTGCCACGTACAGGAGGGAGGCCTGGGCCCTACACTGGCTCCGCTAGAGCTCCACGACCTCAGCTATTTTCCCTGACCTTTGGCCCGTGCCCTCGTGTGTGTGTCATCCCGAGTTACACTTCTTCTCCGACCACTCTGAATCCGCCACCTGCGGATACATGAGCATGAAAATCAACATCTCTCACTGCCTGCAGTGTCACAGGTCACCAGGTGTCTAGGCTCAGGCTGACCTTGGCTGTCTTCTGCCCAGGCAAGGAGCCTAATCCTTCAAAGGCAACGAGGACATGTGGTCATTGGCCGACATTCATTCTTTCATCCACACAGCAGTCTAGATGAGGCTAAAGAGGCCAGGTAGGCCAGGTGAAGGCTGAGTGCGGGGCCTAAGGCTTCTTTCCCAATCACCATGGAGACAGCCACCGCAAGGCTGGCCGGAACTTCTGACGGGGACGGGTCACAAACACCCAGCCAATAGGAGAGGTCCAGCCTAAGCGGCCACTTCCGCAGTGCCCTCCATTTTACCCATGGACACACGACGGCCCCTTCTCTTTTGGGCCACAAAATCCAGGGCACCCAGGGAATCACCTCACAGTAGGCAGCCCCTGATGTGGACACGTTCCACACACTGGGCCGGCAGGCAGGTTCCACTTTTCCACTTACGCTAGGATATCAGTAGGCAAGGCGCCCTTCCTCAGCATCTATGGCCCCTCTGTGTATGTGTTCATTCGGAGAAATCTCTTCCTTCTGCCCCTGAGACACATCACAAGTATGAGGGGCCTGAGAGAGAGCCTAGAGATGAAACGGGGGAGGCTTCTGGCTGTAGTGCTTCCCCGTGGGTAGAGAAGAGCAGGTAGTCTCTGTGGAAGGTCTTAGCTTCTGTTGACTGACATGGACAATACAGTAGGGGCGGACCCTGGCCAGGTGGAGCTTGTGGGCAGATGCAATCCCTCCGGCGACGAATACTTCCGCTGCTGCTTTGTATGGTGAAAACCTCCCCCCGCCAAGTGGGATGGGTAGAGAACACTGACCCACACCCTCCAGGGGCCTCTCCTGGGACTAAAGATCCCAACATGGTCTCAACGTCGTCACCCTCTCAGCACACACCTTTCCTGCACACGTAATCCTGCCTTTCTCCGGCAGGGCCCTATCCTACCAGGAAAAAAAGCAAGCCGCTCAAAAAGGCCGATGCCAGGGAAATCGAGGAAACACTGCCATTTTCCAAATTTTGGCTGTCTACATGTCCCCGCCTCCGCTGCAAGGCCGCGTATGTGGCCGGGCTCCGAAGGCAAGGCCGAAATCCTGGCAGCCTGGGCCCCAGCAGTCCCATGGTTTATGGACGGGGGGACACGGATGACCTGTTCGCCACATACAGGAGGGATCCTTGGGCCCTTCACTGGCTCGCCATTCAGCTCCACGACGTCCACTACCGGCCCTGGCCTTTGCTTTGGCTGGTGCCCCACGGAACGTGTGCTCCGGAGCGATGTTTCTCCACCCATCACTATCATTCTGCCACCAGGGGATGTGTGAGTGTGGGAGTCACCATTTGTCACTGGCAGCAGTGTCACAAGGCAGTAGACTTCCAGGTACCCGCTGACCTAGGCTGCCTTCTGCCCCAGGCAAGGTCCCCAATCCTTTATCCCAGATGCTGACACCCGGGCACTGGCGGACATTCATTTGGAGCAACACACAGGTCTGAGTGAGGGTCAGCGGGCCAGGTAGGTGAAGTCAAGGCCAGGTGGGCGGGGCTGAGGCTCCTTTGCCATCACCATAGAGACAGTCCCCCCACCGCAAGAGTGGGCGGACCTTGTGATGGGCCTGCTGACAAGACTTGAGCCAATGGCAGAGATCCGGCCCGCCAGGCAGATGACACAGGGCCCTCCATTGTGACCTATGACACCTAGTGGCCACAGGATTTGAGCACACCCTGGGAAAGGCTACGCAGGCACAAGGGAGCCCCTGGTGCGGACTGCTTCAGGGCATTGGCACAGCAGGCCAGGTATCTCTTTCCCACTTTCCTCAGGATATCACTACGCAAGGCATCCCCACTCAGCATCTCTTGCCTCTCTCTGTCTCTCTCTGGATGTGTTCGTTCTCTCAAATCTCTTCCTTCTCCCCCTTGTCACTTCACACCTTGGAGTGCCTGACAGAGGGCCTAGAGACCAAAGAGCAAAGGGGGAAGGCCTCTGGCTCTACTGGTTGCCCATGGGCAGAGAAGATCTGCTAGTCTATCTGGAAGGTCTAGAGAGTAGCCATTGATTGGGGAGCCACATCACGGGCGGACCTGGCCAGGTGAAGCTTGCTGACATGCAGCAGCCTCTCCGGAGACTACTAATTCCACGGAGAACATTCTATGCAAATACCCGGCTGAGTGCCATGGGCAGAAAACATTGACACATACCTGCCAGAGGTCTATCCCGGGTCTGAAGAGTCCACCCTGGTCTCCAGCCACTCATCATCTCAGCACACACTTTGCCTGCACACGTGGAATCCGCCTCTCTCCACGAATGCCTTCTCCTGCTAGGAAACACACGATGGCACTCAGCCAAAGGAGAGCACAGGCAAAGTCAACTGAAGCCTCCATTTTCAAGAGTTTGCCCTCTGCTGGGCCACAGCCTCCGCTGGCACAGTGCATGTGTGTCACTTCTCCGAAGACAAGGCCGCAATCCGGGCGCCCAGGGCCCCAGCAGTCCAGAGTCTGCGCATGGCGGCATATGGATCACCTCTTTGCCACGTACAGGAGGGAGGCCTGGGCCCTACACTGGCTCCGCTAGAGCTCCACGACCTCAGCTATTTTCCCTGACCTTTGGCCCGTGCCCTCGTGTGTGTGTCATCCCGAGTTACACTTCTTCTCCGACCACTCTGAATCCGCCACCTGCGGATACATGAGCATGAAAATCAACATCTCTCACTGCCTGCAGTGTCACAGGTCACCAGGTGTCTAGGCTCAGGCTGACCTTGGCTGTCTTCTGCCCAGGCAAGGAGCCTAATCCTTCAAAGGCAACGAGGACATGTGGTCATTGGCCGACATTCATTCTTTCATCCGCAAAGCGGTCTAGATGAGGCTAAAGAGGCCAGGTAGGCCAGGTGAAGGCTGAGTGCGGGGCCTAAGGCTTCTTTCCCAATCACCATGGAGACAGCCACCGCAAGGCTGGCCGGAACTTCTGACGGGGACGGGTCACAAACACCCAGCCAATAGGAGAGGTCCAGCCTAAGCGGCCACTTCCGCAGTGCCCTCCATTTTACCCATGGACACACGACGGCCCCTTCTCTTTTGGGCCACAAAATCCAGGGCACCCAGGGAATCACCTCACAGTAGGCAGCCCCTGATGTGGACACGTTCCACACACTGGGCCGGCAGGCAGGTTCCACTTTTCCACTTACGCTAGGATATCAGTAGGCAAGGCGCCCTTCCTCTGCATCTATGGCCCCTCTGTGTATGTGTTCATTCGGAGAAATCTCTTCCTTCTGCCCCTGAGACACATCACAAGTATGAGGGGCCTGAGAGAGAGCCTAGAGATGAAACGGGGGAGGCTTCTGGCTGTAGTGCTTCCCCGTGGGTAGAGAAGAGCAGGTAGTCTCTCTGGAAGGTCTTAGCTTCTGTTGACTGACACGGACAATACAGTAGGGGCGGACCCTGGCCAGGTGGAGCTTGTGGGCAGATGCAACCCCTCCGGCGACGAATAATTCCGCTGCTGCTTTGTATGGTGAAAACCTCCCCCCGCCACGTGGGATGGGTAGAGAACACTGACCCACACCCTCCAGGGGCCTCTCCTGGGACTAAAGATCCCAACATGGTCTCAACGTCGTCACCCTCTCAGCACACACCTTTCCTGCACACGTAATCCTGCCTTTCTCCGGCAGGGCCCTATCCTACCAGGAAAAAAAGCAAGCCGCTCAAAAAGGCCGATGCCAGGGAAATCGAGGAAACACTGCCATTTTCCAAATTTTGGCTGTCTACATGTCCCCGCCTCCGCTGCAAGGCCGCGTATGTGGCCGGGCTCCGAAGGCAAGGCCGAAATCCTGGCAGCCTGGGCCCCAGCAGTCCCATGGTTTATGGACGGGGGGACACGGATGACCTGTTCGCCACATACAGGAGGGATCCTTGGGCCCTTCACTGGCTCGCCATTCAGCTCCACGACGTCCACTACCGGCCCTGGCCTTTGCTTTGGCTGGTGCCCCACGGAACGTGTGCTCCGGAGCGATGTTTCTCCACCCATCACTATCATTCTGCCACCAGGGGATGTGTGAGTGTGGGAGTCACCATTTGTCACTGGCAGCAGTGTCACAAGGCAGTAGACTTCCAGGTACCCGCTGACCTAGGCTGCCTTCTGCCCCAGGCAAGGTCCCCAATCCTTTATCCCAGATGCTGACACCCGGGCACTGGCGGACATTCATTTGGAGCAACACACAGGTCTGAGTGAGGGTCAGCGGGCCAGGTAGGTGAAGTCAAGGCCAGGTGGGCGGGGCTGAGGCTCCTTTGCCATCACCATAGAGACAGTCCCCCCACCGCAAGAGTGGGCGGAGCTTGTGATGGGCCTGCTGACAAGACTTGAGCCAATGGCAGAGATCCGGCCCGCCAGGCAGATGACACAGGGCCCTCCATTGTGACCTATGACACCTAGTGGCCACAGGATTTGAGCACACCCTGGGAAAGGCTACGCAGGCACAAGGGAGCCCCTGGTGCGGACTGCTTCAGGGCATTGGCACAGCAGGCCAGGTATCTCTTTCCCACTTTCCTCAGGATATCACTACGCAAGGCATCCCCACTCAGCATCTCTTGCCTCTCTCTGTCTCTCTCTGCTTGTGTTCGTTCTCTGAAATCTCTTCCTTCTCCCCCTTGTCACTTCACACCTTGGAGTGCCTGACAGAGGGCCTAGAGACCAAAGAGCAAAGGGGGAAGGCCTCTGGCTCTACTGGTTGCCCATGGGCAGAGAAGATCTGCTAGTCTATCTGGAAGGTCTAGAGAGTAGCCATTGATTGGGGAGCCACATCACGGGCGGACCTGGCCAGGTGAAGCTTGCTGACATGCAGCAGCCTCTCCGGAGACTACTAATTCCGTGGAGAACATTCTATGCAAATACCCGGCTGAGTGCCATGGGCAGAAAACATTGACACATACCTGCCAGAGGTCTATCCCGGGTCTGAAGAGTCCACCCTGGTCTCCAGCCACTCATCATCTCAGCACACACTTTGCCTGCACACGTGGAATCCGCCTCTCTCCACGAATGCCTTCTCCTGCTAGGAAACACGATGGCACTCAGCCAAAGGAGAGCACAGGCAAAGTCAACTGAAGCCTCCATTTTCAAGAGTTTGCCCTCTGCTGGGCCACAGCCTCCGCTGGCACAGTGCATGTGTGTCACTTCTCCGAAGACAAGGCCGCAATCCGGGCGTCCAGGGCCCCAGCAGTCCAGAGTCTGCGCATGGCGGCATATGGATCACCTCTTTGCCACGTACAGGAGGGAGGCCTGGGCCCTACACTGGCTCCGCTAGAGCTCCACGACCTCAGCTATTTTCCCTGACCTTTGGCCCGTGCCCTCGTGTGTGTGTCATCCCGAGTTACACTTCTTCTCCGACCACTCTGAATCCGCCACCTGCGGATACATGAGCATGAAAATCAACATCTCTCACTGCCTGCAGTGTCACAGGTCACCAGGTGTCTAGGCTCAGGCTGACCTTGGCTGTCTTCTGCCCAGGCAAGGAGCCTAATCCTTCAAAGGCAACGAGGACATGTGGTCATTGGCCGACATTCATTCTTTCATCCACACAGCGGTCTAGATGAGGCTAAAGAGGCCAGGTAGGCCAGGTGAAGGCTGAGTGCGGGGCCTAAGGCTTCTTTCCCAATCACCATGGAGACAGCCACCGCAAGGCTGGCCGGAACTTCTGACGGGGACGGGTCACAAACACCCAGCCAATAGGAGAGGTCCAGCCTAAGCGGCCACTTCCGCAGTGCCCTCCATTTTACCCATGGACACACGACGGCCCCTTCTCTTTTGGGCCACAAAATCCAGGGCACCCAGGGAATCACCTCACAGTAGGCAGCCCCTGATGTGGACACGTTCCACACACTGGGCCAGCAGGCAGGTTCCACTTTTCCACTTACGCTAGGATATCAGTAGGCAAGGCGCCCTTCCTCTGCATCTATGGCCCCTCTGTGTATGTGTTCATTCGGAGAAATCTCTTCCTTCTGCCCCTGAGACACATCACAAGTATGAGGGGCCTGAGAGAGAGCCTAGAGATGAAACGGGGGAGGCTTCTGGCTGTAGTGCTTCCCCGTGGGTAGAGAAGAGCAGGTAGTCTCTCTGGAAGGTCTTAGCTTCTGTTGACTGACATGGACAATACAGTAGGGGCGGACCCTGGCCAGGTGGAGCTTGTGGGCAGATGCAATCCCTCCGGCGACGAATACTTCCGCTGCTGCTTTGTATGGTGAAAACCTCCCCCCGCCAAGTGGGATGGGTAGAGAACACTGACCCACACCCTCCAGGGGCCTCTCCTGGGACTAAAGATCCCAACATGGTCTCAACGTCGTCACCCTCTCAGCACACACCTTTCCTGCACACGTAATCCTGCCTTTCTCCGGCAGGGCCCTATCCTACCAGGAAAAAAAGCAAGCCGCTCAAAAAGGCCGATGCCAGGGAAATCGAGGAAACACTGCCATTTTCCAAATTTTGGCTCTCTACATGTCCCCGCCTCCGCTGCAAGGCCGCGTATGTGGCCGGGCTCCGAAGGCAAGGCCGAAATCCTGGCAGCCTGGGCCCCAGCAGTCCCATGGTTTATGGACGGGGGGACACGGATGACCTGTTCGCCACATACAGGAGGGATCCTTGGGCCCTTCACTGGCTCGCCATTCAGCTCCACGACGTCCACTACCGGCCCTGGCCTTTGCTTTGGCTGGTGCCCCACGGAACGTGTGCTCCGGAGCGATGTTTCTCCACCCATCACTATCATTCTGCCACCAGGGGATGTGTGAGTGTGGGAGTCACCATTTGTCACTGGCAGCAGTGTCACAAGGCAGTAGACTTCCAGGTACCCGCTGACCTAGGCTGCCATCTGCCCCAGGCAAGGTCCCCAATCCTTTATCCCAGATGCTGACACCCGGGCACTGGCGGACATTTATTTGGAGCAACACACAGGTCTGAGTGAGGGTCAGCGGGCCAGGTAGGTGAAGTCAAGGCCAGGTGGGCGGCGCTGAGGCTCCTTTGCCATCACCATAGAGACAGTCCCCCCACCGCAAGAGTGGGCGGAGCTTGTGATGGGCCTGCTGACAAGACTTGAGCCAATGGCAGAGATCCGGCCCGTCAGGCAGATGACACAGGGCCCTCCATTGTGACCTATGACACCTAGTGGCCACAGGATTTGAGCACACCCTGGGAAAGGCTACGCAGGCACAAGGGAGCCCCTGGTGCGGACTGCTTCAGGGCATTGGCACAGCAGGCCAGGTACCTCTTTCCCACTTTCCTCAGGATATCACTACGCAAGGCATCCCCACTCAGCGTCTCTTGCCTCTCTCTGTCTCTCTCTGCTTGTGTTCGTTCTCTGAAATCTCTTCCTTCTCCCCCTTGTCACTTCACACCTTGGAGTGCCTGACAGAGGGCCTAGAGACCAAAGAGCAAAGGGGGAAGGCCTCTGGCTCTACTGGTTGCCCATGGGCAGAGAAGATCTGCTAGTCTATCTGGAAGGTCTAGAGAGTAGCCATTGATTGGGGAGCCACATCACGGGCGGAACTGGCCAGGTGAAGGTTGCTGACATGCAGCAGCCTCTCCGGAGACTACTAATTCCGTGGAGAACATTCTATGCAAATACCCGGCTGAGTGCCATGGGCAGAAAACATTGACACATACCTGCCAGAGGTCTATCCCGGGTCTGAAGAGTCCACCGTGGTCTCCAGCCACTCATCATCTCAGCACACACTTTGCCTGCACACGTGGAATCCGCCTCTCTCCACGAATGCCTTCTCCTGCTAGGAAACACACGATGGCACTCAGCCAAAGGAGAGCACAGGCAAAGTCAACTGAAGCCTCCATTTTCAAGAGTTTGCCCTCTGCTGGGCCACAGCCTCCGCTGGCACAGTGCATGTGTGTCACTTCTCCGAAGACAAGGCCGCAATCCGGGCGTCCAGGGCCCCAGCAGTCCAGAGTCTGCGCATGGCGGCATATGGATCACCTCTTTGCCACGTACAGGAGGGAGGCCTGGGCCCTACACTGGCTCCGCTAGAGCTCCACGACCTCAGCTATTTTCCCTGACCTTTGGCCCGTGCCCTCGTGTGTGTGTCATCCCGAGTTACACTTCTTCTCCGACCACTCTGAATCCGCCACCTGCGGATACATGAGCATGAAAATCAACATCTCTCACTGCCTGCAGTGTCACAGGTCACCAGGTGTCTAGGCTCAGGCTGACCTTGGCTGTCTTCTGCCCAGGCAAGGAGCCTAATCCTTCAAAGGCAACGAGGACATGTGGTCATTGGCCGACATTCATTCTTTCATCCACACAGCAGTCTAGATGAGGCTAAAGAGGCCAGGTAGGCCAGGTGAAGGCTGAGTGCGGGGCCTAAGGCTTCTTTCCCAATCACCATGGAGACAGCCACCGCAAGGCTGGCCGGAACTTCTGACGGGGACGGGTCACAAACACCCAGCCAATAGGAGAGGTCCAGCCTAAGCGGCCACTTCCGCAGTGCCCTCCATTTTACCCATGGACACACGACGGCCCCTTCTCTTTTGGGCCACAAAATCCAGGGCACCCAGGGAATCACCTCACAGTAGGCAGCCCCTGATGTGGACACGTTCCACACACTGGGCCGGCAGGCAGGTTCCACTTTTCCACTTACGCTAGGATATCAGTAGGCAAGGCGCCCTTCCTCAGCATCTATGGCCCCTCTGTGTATGTGTTCATTCGGAGAAATCTCTTCCTTCTGCCCCTGAGACACATCACAAGTATGAGGGGCCTGAGAGAGAGCCTAGAGATGAAACGGGGGAGGCTTCTGGCTGTAGTGCTTCCCCGTGGGTAGAGAAGAGCAGGTAGTCTCTCTGGAAGGTCTTAGCTTCTGTTGACTGACATGGACAATACAGTAGGGGCGGACCCTGGCCAGGTGGAGCTTGTGGGCAGATGCAACCCCTCCGGCGACGAATAATTCCGCTGCTGCTTTGTATGGTGAAAACCTCCCCCCGCCAAGTGGGATGGGTAGAGAACACTGACCCACACCCTCCAGGGGCCTCTCCTGGGACTAAAGATCCCAACATGGTCTCAACGTCGTCACCCTCTCAGCACACACCTTTCCCGCACACGTAATCCTGCCTTTCTCCGGCAGGGCCCTATCCTACCAGGAAAAAAAGCAAGCCGCTCAAAAAGGCCGATGCCAGGGAAATCGAGGAAACACTGCCATTTTCCAAATTTTGGCTCTCTACATGTCCCCGCCTCCGCTGCAAGGCCGCGTATGTGGCCGGGCTCCGAAGGCAAGGCCGAAATCCTGGCAGCCTGGGCCCCAGCAGTCCCATGCTTTATGGACGGGGGGACACGGATGACCTGTTCGCCACATACAGGAGGGATCCTTGGGCCCTTCACTGCCTCGCCATTCAGCTCCACGACGTCCACTACCGGCCCTGGCCTTTGCTTTGGCTGGTGCCCCACGGAACGTGTGCTCCGGAGCGATGTTTCTCCACCCATCACTATCATTCTGCCACCAGGGGATGTGTGAGTGTGGGAGTCACCATTTGTCACTGGCAGCAGTGTCACAAGGCAGTAGACTTCCAGGTACCCGCTGACCTAGGCTGCCTTCTGCCCCAGGCAAGGTCCCCAATCCTTTATCCCAGATGCTGACACCCGGGCACTGGCGGACATTCATTTGGAGCAACACACAGGTCTGAGTGAGGGTCAGCGGGCCAGGTAGGTGAAGTCAAGGCCAGGTGGGCGGCGCTGAGGCTCCTTTGCCATCACCATAGAGACAGTCCCCCCACCGCAAGAGTGGGCGGAGCTTGTGATGGGCCTGCTGACAAGACTTGAGCCAATGGCAGAGATCCGGCCCGCCAGGCAGATGACACAGGGCCCTCCATTGTGACCTATGACACCTAGTGGCCACAGGATTTGAGCACACCATGGGAATTTTTTTTTTTGGGAAAGGCTACGCAGGCACAAGGGAGCCCCTGGTGCGGACTGCTTCAGGGCATTGGCACAGCAGGCCAGGTACCTCTTTCCCACTTTCCTCAGGATATCACTACGCAAGGCGTCCCCACTCAGCATCTCTTGCCTCTCTCTGTCTCTCTCTGCTTGTGTTCCTTCTCTGAAATCTCTTCCTTCTCCCCCTTGTCACTTCACACCTTGGAGTGCCTGACAGAGGGCCTAGAGACCAAAGAGCAAAGGGGGAAGGCCTCTGGCTCTACTGGTTGCCCATGGGCAGAGAAGATCTGCTAGTCTATCTGGAAGGTCTAGAGAGTAGCCATTGATTGGGGAGCCACATCACGGGCGGACCTGGCCAGGTGAAGCTTGCTGACATGCAGCAGCCTCTCCGGAGACTACTAATTCCGCGGAGAACATTCTATGCAAATACCCGGCTGAGTGCCATGGGCAGAAAACATTGACACATACCTGCCAGAGGTCTATCCTGGGTCTGAAGAGTCCACCCTGGTCTCCAGCCACTCATCATCTCAGCACACACTTTGCCTGCACACGTGGAATCCGCCTCTCTCCACGAATGCCTTCTCCTGCTAGGAAACACACGATGGCACTCAGCCAAAGGAGAGCACAGGCAAAGTCAACTGAAGCCTCCATTTTCAAGAGTTTGCCCTCTGCTGGGCCACAGCCTCCGCTGGCACAGTGCATGTGTGTCACTTCTCCGAAGACAAGGCCGCAATCCGGGCGTCCAGGGCCCCAGCAGTCCAGAGTCTGCGCATGGCGGCATATGGATCACCTCTTTGCCACGTACAGGAGGGAGGCCTGGGCCCTACACTGGCTCCGCTAGAGCTCCACGACCTCAGCTATTTTCCCTGACCTTTGGCCCGGGCCCTCGTGTGTGTGTCATCCCTAGTTACACTTCTTCTCCGACCACTCTGAATCCGCCACCTGCGGATACATGAGCATGAAAATCAACATCTCTCACTGCCTGCAGTGTCACAGGTCACCAGGTGTCTAGGCTCAGGCTGACCTTGGCTGTCTTCTGCCCAGGCAAGGAGCCTAATCCTTCAAAGGCAACGAGGACATGTGGTCATTGGCCGACATTCATTCTTTCATCCACACAGCGGTCTAGATGAGGCTAAAGAGGCCAGGTAGGCCAGGTGAAGGCTGAGTGCGGGGCCTAAGGCTTCTTTCCCAATCACCATGGAGACAGCCACCGCAAGGCTGGCCGGAACTTCTGACGGGGACGGGTCACAAACACCCAGCCAATAGGAGAGGTCCAGCCTAAGCGGCCACTTCCGCAGTGCCCTCCATTTTACCCATGGACACACGACGGCCCCTTCTCTTTTGGGCCACAAAATCCAGGGCACCCAGGGAATCACCTCACAGTAGGCAGCCCCTGATGTGGACACGTTCCACACACTGGGCCGGCAGGCAGTTTCCACTTTTCCACTTACGCTAGGATATCAGTAGGCAAGGCGCCCTTCCTCAGCATCTATGGCCCCTCTGTGTATGTGTTCATTCGGAGAAATCTCTTCCTTCTGCCCCTGAGACACATCACAAGTATGAGGGGCCTGAGAGAGAGCCTAGAGATGAAACGGGGGAGGCTTCTGGCTGTAGTGCTTCCCCGTGGGTAGAGAAGAGCAGGTAGTCTCTCTGGAAGGTCTTAGCTTCTGCTGACTGACACGGACAATACAGTAGGGGCGGACCCTGGCCAGGTGGAGCTTGTGGGCAGATGCAACCCCTCCGGCGACGAATAATTCCGCTGCTGCTTTGTATGGTGAAAACCTCCCCCCGCCAAGTGGGATGGGTAGAGAACACTGACCCACACCCGCCAGGGGCCTCTCCTGGGACTAAAGATCCCAACATGGTCTCAACGTCGTCACCCTCTCAGCACACACCTTTCCCGCACACGTAATCCTGCCTTTCTCCGGCAGGGCCCTATCCTACCAGGAAAAAAAGCAAGCCGCTCAAAAAGGCCGATGCCAGGGAAATCGAGGAAACACTGCCATTTTCCAAATTTTGGCTGTCTACATGTCCCCGCCTCCGCTGCAAGGCCGCGTATGTGGCCGGGCTCCGAAGGCAAGGCCGAAATCCTGGCAGCCTGGGCCCCAGCAGTCCCATGGTTTATGGACGGGGGGACACGGATGACCTGTTCGCCACATACAGGAGGGATCCTTGGGCCCTTCACTGGCTCGCCATTCAGCTCCACGACGTCCACTACCGGCCCTGGCCTTTGCTTTGGCTGGTGCCCCACGGAACGTGTGCTCCGGAGCGATGTTTCTCCACCCATCACTATCATTCTGCCACCAGGGGATGTGTGAGTGTGGGAGTCACCATTTGTCACTGGCAGCAGTGTCACAAGGCAGTAGACTTCCAGGTACCCGCTGACCTAGGCTGCCATCTGCCCCAGGCAATGTCCCCAATCCTTTATCCCAGATGCTGACACCCGGGCACTGGCGGACATTCATTTGGAGCAACACACAGGTCTGAGTGAGGGTCAGCGGGCCAGGTAGGTGAGGTCAAGGCCAGGTGGGCGGGGCTGAGGCTCCTTTGCCATCACCATAGAGACAGTCCCCCCACCGCAAGAGTGGGCGGAGCTTGTGATGGGCCTGCTGACAAGACTTGAGCCAATGGCAGAGATCCGGCCCGCCAGGCAGATGACACAGGGCCCTCCATTGTGACCTATGACACCTAGTGGCCACAGGATTTGAGCACACCCTGGGAAAGGCTACGCAGGCACAAGGGAGCCCCTGGTGCGGACTGCTTCAGGGCATTGGCACAGCAGGCCAGGTACCTCTTTCCCACTTTCCTCAGGATATCACTACGCAAGGCATCCCCACTCAGCATCTCTTGCCTCTCTCTGTCTCTCTCTGCTTGTGTTCCTTCTCTGAAATCTCTTCCTTCTCCCCCTTGTCACTTCACACCTTGGAGTGCCTGACAGAGGGCCTAGAGACCAAAGAGCAAAGGGGGAAGGCCTCTGGCTCTACTGGTTGCCCATGGGCAGAGAAGATCTGCTAGTCTATCTGGAAGGTCTAGAGAGTAGCCATTGATTGGGGAGCCACATCACGGGCGGACCTGGCCAGGTGAAGCTTGCTGACATGCAGCAGCCTCTCCGGAGACTACTAATTCCGCGGAGAACCTTCTATGCAAATACCCGGCTGAGTGCCATGGGCAGAAAACATTGACACATACCTGCCAGAGGTCTATCCTGGGTCTGAAGAGTCCACCCTGGTCTCCAGCCACTCATCATCTCAGCACACACTTTGCCTGCACACGTGGAATCCGCCTCTCTCCACGAATGCCTTCTCCTGCTAGGAAACACACGATGGCACTCAGCCAAAGGAGAGCACAGGCAAAGTCAACTGAAGCCTCCATTTTCAAGAGTTTGCCCTCTGCTGGGCCACAGCCTCCGCTGGCACAGTGCATGTGTGTCACTTCTCCGAAGACAAGGCCGCAATCCGGGCGTCCAGGGCCCCAGCAGTCCAGAGTCTGCGCATGGCGGCATATGGATCACCTCTTTGCCACGTACAGGAGGGAGGCCTGGGCCCTACACTGGCTCCGCTAGAGCTCCACGACCTCAGCTATTTTCCCTGACCTTTGGCCCGTGCCCTCGTGTGTGTGTCATCCCCAGTTACACTTCTTCTCCGACCACTCTGAATCCGCCACCTGCGGATACATGAGCATGAAAATCAACATCTCTCACTGCCTGCAGTGTCACAGGTCACCAGGTGTCTAGGCTCAGGCTGACCTTGGCTGTCTTCTGCCCAGGCAAGGAGCCTAATCCTTCAAAGGCAACGAGGACATGTGGTCATTGGCCGACATTCATTCTTTCATCCACACAGCGGTCTAGATGAGGCTAAAGAGGCCAGGTAGGCCAGGTGAAGGCTGAGTGCGGGGCCTAAGGCTTCTTTCCCAATCACCATGGAGACAGCCACCGCAAGGCTGGCCGGAACTTCTGACGGGGACGGGTCACAAACACCCAGCCAATAGGAGAGGTCCAGCCTAAGCGGCCACTTCCGCAGTGCCCTCCATTTTACCCATGGACACACGACGGCCCCTTCTCTTTTGGGCCACAAAATCCAGGGCACCCAGGGAATCACCTCACAGTAGGCAGCCCCTGATGTGGACACGTTCCACACACTGGGCCGGCAGGCAGGTTCCACTTTTCCACTTACGCTAGGATATCAGTAGGCAAGGCGCCCTTCCTCTGCATCTATGGCCCCTCTGTGTATGTGTTCATTCGGAGAAATCTCTTCCTTCTGCCCCTGAGACACATCACAAGTATGAGGGGCCTGAGAGAGAGCCTAGAGATGAAACGGGGGAGGCTTCTGGCTGTAGTGCTTCCCCGTGGGTAGAGAAGAGCAGGTAGTCTCTCTGGAAGGTCTTAGCTTCTGCTGACTGACACGGACAATACAGTAGGGGCGGACCCTGGCCAGGTGGAGCTTGTGGGCAGATGCAACCCCTCCGGCGACGAATAATTCCGCTGCTGCTTTGTATGGTGAAAACCTCCCCCCGCCAAGTGGGATGGGTAGAGAACACTGACCCACACCCGCCAGGGGCCTCTCCTGGGACTAAAGATCCCAACATGGTCTCAACGTCGTCACCCTCTCAGCACACACCTTTCCCGCACACGTAATCCTGCCTTTCTCCGGCAGGGCCCTATCCTACCAGGAAAAAAAGCAAGCCGCTCAAAAAGGCCGATGCCAGGGAAATCGAGGAAACACTGCCATTTTCCAAATTTTGGCTGTCTACATGTCCCCGCCTCCGCTGCAAGGCCGCGTATGTGGCCGGGCTCCGAAGGCAAGGCCGAAATCCTGGCAGCCTGGGCCCCAGCAGTCCCATGCTTTATGGACGGGGGGACACGGATGACCTGTTCGCCACATACAGGAGGGATCCTTGGGCCCTTCACTGGCTCGCCATTCAGCTCCACGACGTCCACTACCGGCCCTGGCCTTTGCTTTGGCTGGTGCCCCACGGAACGTGTGCTCCGGAGCGATGTTTCTCCACCCATCACTATCATTCTGCCACCAGGGGATGTGTGAGTGTGGGAGTCACCATTTGTCACTGGCAGCAGTGTCACAAGGCAGTAGACTTCCAGGTACCCGCTGACCTAGGCTGCCATCTGCCCCAGGCAATGTCCCCAATCCTTTATCCCAGATGCTGACACCCGGGCACTGGCGGACATTCATTTGGAGCAACACACAGGTCTGAGTGAGGGTCAGCGGGCCAGGTAGGTGAGGTCAAGGCCAGGTGGGCGGGGCTGAGGCTCCTTTGCCATCACCATAGAGACAGTCCCCCCACCGCAAGAGTGGGCGGAGCTTGTGATGGGCCTGCTGACAAGACTTGAGCCAATGGCAGAGATCCGGCCCGCCAGGCAGATGACACAGGGCCCTCCATTGTGACCTATGACACCTAGTGGCCACAGGATTTGAGCACACCCTGGGAAAGGCTACGCAGGCACAAGGGAGCCCCTGGTGCGGACTGCTTCAGGGCATTGGCACAGCAGGCCAGGTACCTCTTTCCCACTTTCCTCAGGATATCACTACGCAAGGCATCCCCACTCAGCATCTCTTGCCTCTCTCTGTCTCTCTCTGCTTGTGTTCCTTCTCTGAAATCTCTTCCTTCTCCCCCTTGTCACTTCACACCTTGGAGTGCCTGACAGAGGGCCTAGAGACCAAAGAGCAAAGGGGGAAGGCCTCTGGCTCTACTGGTTGCCCATGGGCAGACAAGATCTGCTAGTCTATCTGGAAGGTCTAGAGAGTAGCCATTGATTGGGGAGCCACATCACGGGCGGACCTGGCCAGGTGAAGCTTGCTGACATGCAGCAGCCTCTCCGGAGACTACTAATTCCGCGGAGAACATTCTATGCAAATACCCGGCTGAGTGCCATGGGCAGAAAACATTGACACATACCTGCCAGAGGTCTATCCTGGGTCTGAAGAGTCCACCCTGGTCTCCAGCCACTCATCATCTCAGCACACACTTTGCCTGCACACGTGGAATCCGCCTCTCTCCACGAATGCCTTCTCCTGCTAGGAAACACACGATGGCACTCAGCCAAAGGAGAGCACAGGCAAAGTCAACTGAAGCCTCCATTTTCAAGAGTTTGCCCTCTGCTGGGCCACAGCCTCCGCTGGCACAGTGCATGTGTGTCACTTCTCCGAAGACAAGGCCGCAATCCGGGCGTCCAGGGCCCCAGCAGTCCAGAGTCTGCCTATGGCGGCATATGGATCACCACTTTGCCACGTACAGGAGGGAGGCCTGGGCCCTACACTGGCTCCGCTAGAGCTCCACGACCTCAGCTATTTTCCCTGACCTTTGGCCCGTGCCCTCGTGTGTGTGTCATCCCGAGTTACACTTCTTCTCCGACCACTCTGAATCCGCCACCTGCGGATACATGAGCATGAAAATCAACATCTCTCACTGCCTGCAGTGTCACAGGTCACCAGGTGTCTAGGCTCAGGCTGACCTTGGCTGTCTTCTGCCCAGGCAAGGAGCCTAATCCTTCAAAGGCAACGAGGACATGTGGTCATTGGCCGACATTCATTCTTTCATCCACACAGCGGTCTAGATGAGGCTAAAGAGGCCAGGTAGGCCAGGTGAAGGCTGAGTGCGGGGCCTAAGGCTTCTTTCCCAATCACCATGGAGACAGCCACCGCAAGGCTGGCCGGAACTTCTGACGGGGACGGGTCACAAACACCCAGCCAATAGGAGAGGTCCAGCCTAAGCGGCCACTTCCGCAGTGCCCTCCATTTGACCCATGGACACACAACGGCCCCTTCTCTTTTGGGCCACAAAATCCAGGGCACCCAGGGAATCACCTCACAGTAGGCAGCCCCTGATGTGGACACGTTCGACACACTGGGCCGGCAGGCAGGTTCCACTTTTCCACTTACGCTAGGATATCAGTAGGCAAGGCGCCCTTCCTCAGCATCTATGGCCCCTCTGTGTATGTGTTCATTCGGAGAAATCTCTTCCTTCTGCCCCTGAGACACATCACAAGTATGAGGGGCCTGAGAGAGAGCCTAGAGATGAAACGGGGGAGGATTCTGGCTGTAGTGCTTCCCCGTGGGTAGAGAAGAGCATGTAGTCTCTCTGGAAGGTCTTAGCTTCTGTTGACTGACACGGACAATACAGTAGGGGCAGACCCTGGCCAGGTGGAGCTTGTGGGCAGATGCAACCCCTCCGGCGACGAATAATTCCGCTGCTGCTTTGTATGGTGAAAACCTCCCCCCGCCAAGTGGGATGGGTAGAGAACACTGACCCACACCCTCCAGGGGCCTCTCCTGGGACTAAAGATCCCAACATGGTCTCAACGTCGTCACCCTCTCAGCACACACCTTTCCTGCACACGTAATCCTGCCTTTCTCCGGCAGGGCCCTATCCTACCAGGAAAAAAAGCAAGCCGCTCAAAAAGGCCGATGCCAGGGAAATCGAGGAAACACTGCCATTTTCCAAATTTTGGCTCTCTACATGTCCCCGCCTCCGCTGCAAGGCCGCGTATGTGGCCGGGCTCCGAAGGCAAGGCCGAAATCCTGGCAGCCTGGGCCCCAGCAGTCCCATGGTTTATGGACGGGGGGACACGGATGACCTGTTCGCCACATACAGGAGGGATCCTTGGGCCCTTCACTGCCTCGCCATTCAGCTCCACGACGTCCACTACCGGCCCTGGCCTTTGCTTTGGCTGGTGCCCCACGGAACGTGTGCTCCGGAGCGATGTTTCTCCACCCATCACTATCATTCTGCCACCAGGGGATGTGTGAGTGTGGGAGTCACCATTTGTCACCGGCAGCAGTGTCACAAGGCAGTAGACTTCCAGGTACCCGCTGACCTAGGCTGCCTTCTGCCCCAGGCAAGGTCCCCAATCCTTTATCCCAGATGCTGACACCCGGGCACTGGCGGACATTCATTTGGAGCAACACACAGGTCTGAGTGAGGGTCAGCGGGCCAGGTAGGTGAAGTCAAGGCCAGGTGGGCGGGGCTGAGGCTCCTTTGCCATCACCATAGAGACAGTCCCCCCACCGCAAGAGTGGGCGGAGCTTGTGATGGGCCTGCTGACAAGACTTGAGCCAATGGCAGAGATCCGGCCCGCCAGGCAGATGACACAGGGCCCTCCATTGTGACCTATGACACCTAGTGGCCACAGGATTTGAGCACACCCTGGGAAAGGCTACGCAGGCACAAGGGAGCCCCTGGTGCGGACTGCTTCAGGGCATTGGCACAGCAGGCCAGGTACCTCTTTCCCACTTTCCTCAGGATATCACTACGCAAGGCATCCCCACTCAGCATCTCTTGCCTCTCTCTGTCTCTCTCTGGACGTGTTCGTTCTCTCAAATCTCTTCCTTCTCCCCCTTGTCACTTCACACCTAGGAGTGCCTGACAGAGGGCCTAGAGACCAAAGAGCAAAGGGGGAAGGCCTCTGGCTCTACTGGTTGCCCATGGGCAGACAAGATCTGCTAGTCTATCTGGAAGGTCTAGAGAGTAGCCATTGATTGGGGAGCCACATCACGGGCGGACCTGGCCAGGTGAAGCTTCCTGACATGCAGCAGCCTCTCCGGAGACTACTAATTCCGCGGAGAACATTCTATGCAAATACCCGGCTGAGTGCCATGGGCAGAAAACATTGACACATACCTGCCAGAGGTCTATCCTGGGTCTGAAGAGTCCACCCTGGTCTCCAGCCACTCATCATCTCAGCACACACTTTGCCTGCACACGTGGAATCCGCCTCTCTCCACGAATGCCTTCTCCTGCTAGGAAACACACGATGGCACTCAGCCAAAGGAGAGCACAGGCAAAGTCAACTGAAACCTCCATTTTCAAGAGTTTGCCCTCTGCTGGGCCACAGCCTCCGCTGGCACAGTGCATGTGTGTCACTTCTCCGAAGACGAGGCCGCAATCCGGGCGTCCAGGGCCCCAGCAATCCAGAGTCTGCGCATGGCGGCATATGGATCACCTCTTTGCCACGTACAGGAGGGAGGCCTGGGCCCTACACTGGCTCCGCTAGAGCTCCACGACCTCAGCTATTTTCCCTGACCTTTGGCCCGTGCCCTCGGGTGTGTGTCATCCCGAGTTACACTTCTTCTCCGACCACTCTGAATCCGCCACCTGCGGATACATGAGCATGAAAATCAACATCTCTCACTGCCTGCAGTGTCACAGGTCACCAGGTGTCTAGGCTCAGGCTGACCTTGGCTGTCTTCTGCCCAGGCAAGGAGCCTAATCCTTCAAAGGCAACGAGGACATGTGGTCATTGGCCGACATTCATTCTTTCATCCACACAGCGGTCTAGATGAGGCTAAAGAGGCCAGGTAGGCCAGGTGAAGGCTGAGTGCGGGGCCTAAGGCTTCTTTCCCAATCACCATGGAGACAGCCACCGCAAGGCTGGCCGGAACTTCTGACGGGGACGGGTCACAA
Organism: Loxodonta africana; assembly: GCF_030014295.1. Lineage (NCBI taxonomy): Eukaryota > Metazoa > Chordata > Mammalia > Proboscidea > Elephantidae > Loxodonta > Loxodonta africana. The sequence continues at coordinate 175,109 of NW_026974926.1, read as the reverse complement.
ACACCCAGCCAATAGGAGAGGTCCAGCCTAAGCGGCCACTTCCGCAGTGCCCTCCATTTTACCCATGGACACACGACGGCCCCTTCTCTTTTGGGCCACAAAATCCAGGGCACCCAGGGAATCACCTCACAGTAGGCAGCCCCTGATGTGGACACGTTCCACACACTGGGCCGGCAGGCAGGTTCCACTTTTCCACTTACGCTAGGATATCAGTAGGCAAGGCGCCCTTCCTCAGCATCTATGGCCCCTCTGTGTATGTGTTCATTGGGAGAAATCTCTTCCTTCTGCCCCTGAGACACATCACAAGTATGAGGGGCCTGAGAGAGAGCCTAGAGATGAAACGGGGGAGGCTTCTGGCTGTAGTGCTTCCCCGTGGGTAGAGAAGAGCAGGTAGTCTCTGTGGAAGGTCTTAGCTTCTGTTGACTGACATGGACAATACAGTAGGGGCGGACCCTGGCCAGGTGGAGCTTGTGGGCAGATGCAATCCCTCCGGCGACGAATACTTCCGCTGCTGCTTTGTATGGTGAAAACCTCCCCCCGCCAAGTGGGATGGGTAGAGAACACTGACCCACACCCTCCAGGGGCCTCTCCTGGGACTAAAGATCCCAACATGGTCTCAACGTCGTCACCCTCTCAGCACACACCTTTCCTGCACACGTAATCCTGCCTTTCTCCGGCAGGGCCCTATCCTACCAGGAAAAAAAGCAAGCCGCTCAAAAAGGCCGATGCCAGGGAAATCGAGGAAACACTGCCATTTTCCAAATTTTGGCTGTCTACATGTCCCCGCCTCCGCTGCAAGGCCGCGTATGTGGCCGGGCTCCGAAGGCAAGGCCGAAATCCTGGCAGCCTGGGCCCCAGCAGTCCCATGGTTTATGGACGGGGGGACACGGATGACCTGTTCGCCACATACAGGAGGGATCCTTGGGCCCTTCACTGGCTCGCCATTCAGCTCCACGACGTCCACTTCCGGCCCTGGCCTTTGCTTTGGCTGGTGCCCCACGGAACGTGTGCTCCGGAGCGATGTTTCTCCACCCATCACTATCATTCTGCCACCAGGGGATGTGTGAGTGTGGGAGTCACCATTTGTCACTGGCAGCAGTGTCACAAGGCAGTAGACTTCCAGGTACCGGCTGACCTAGGCTGCCTTCTGCCCCAGGCAAGGTCCCCAATCCTTTATCCCAGATGCTGACACCCGGGCACTGGCGGACATTCATTTGGAGCAACACACAGGTCTGAGTGAGGGTCAGCGGGCCAGGTAGGTGAAGTCAAGGCCAGGTGGGCGGGGCTGAGGCTCCTTTGCCATCACCATAGAGACAGTCCCCCCACCGCAAGAGTGGGCGGAGCTTGTGATGGGCCTGCTGACAAGACTTGAGCCAATGGCAGAGATCCGGCCCGCCAGGCAGATGACACAGGGCCCTCCATTGTGACCTATGACACCTAGTGGCCACAGGATTTGAGCACACCCTGGGAAAGGCTACGCAGGCACAAGGGAGCCCCTGGTGCGGACTGCTTCAGGGCATTGGCACAGCAGGCCAGGTACCTCTTTCCCACTTTCCTCAGGATATCACTACGCAAGGCATCCCCACTCAGCATCTCTTGCCTCTCTCTGTCTCTCTCTGGATGTGTTCGTTCTCTCAAATCTCTTCCTTCTCCCCCTTGTCACTTCACACCTAGGAGTGCCTGACAGAGGGCCTAGAGACCAAAGAGCAAAGGGGGAAGGCCTCTGGCTCTACTGGTTGCCCATGGGCAGACAAGATCTGCTAGTCTATCTGGAAGGTCTAGAGAGTAGCCATTGATTGGGGAGCCACATCACGGGCGGACCTGGCCAGGTGAAGCTTGCTGACATGCAGCAGCCTCTCCGGAGACTACTAATTCCACGGAGAACATTCTATGCAAACACCCGGCTGAGTGCCATGGGCAGAAAACATTGACACATACCTGCCAGAGGTCTATCCTGAGTCTGAAGAGTCCACCCTGGTCTCCAGCCACTCATCATCTCAGCACACACTTTGCCTGCACACGTGGAATCCGCCTCTCTCCACGAATGCCTTCTCCTGCTAGGAAACACACGATGGCACTCAGCCAAAGGAGAGCACAGGCAAAGTCAACTGAAGCCTCCATTTTCAAGAGTTTGCCCTCTGCTGGGCCACAGCCTCCGCTGGCACAGTGCATGTGTGTCACTTCTCCGAAGACAAGGCCGCAATCCGGGCGTCCAGGGCCCCAGCAGTCCAGAGTCTGCGCATGGCGGCATATGGATCACCTCTTTGCCACGTACAGGAGGGAGGCCTGGGCCCTACACTGGCTCCGCTAGAGCTCCACGACCTCAGCTATTTTCCCTGACCTTTGGCCCGGGCCCTCGTGTGTGTGTCATCCCGAGTTACACTTCTTCTCCGACCACTCTGAATCCGCCACCTGCGGATACATGAGCATGAAAATCAACATCTCTCACTGCCTGCAGTGTCACGGGTCACCAGGTGTCTAGGCTCAGGCTGACCTTGGCTGTCTTCTGCCCAGGCAAGGAGCCTAATCCTTCAAAGGCAACGAGGACATGTGGTCATTGGCCGACATTCATTCTTTCATCCACACAGCGGTCTAGATGAGGCTAAAGAGGCCAGGTAGGCCAGGTGAAGGCTGAGTGCGGGGCCTAAGGCTTCTTTCCCAATCACCATGGAGACAGCCACCGCAAGGCTGGCCGGAACTTCTGACGGGGACGGGTCACAAACACCCAGCCAATAGGAGAGGTCCAGCCTAAGCGGCCACTTCCGCAGTGCCCTCCATTTTACCCATGGACACACGACGGCCCCTTCTCTTTTGGGCCACAAAATCCAGGGCACCCAGGGAATCACCTCACAGTAGGCAGCCCCTGATGTGGACACGTTCGACACACTGGGCCGGCAGGCAGGTTCCCCTTTTCCACTTACGCTAGGATATCAGTAGGCAAGGCGCCCTTCCTCAGCATCTATGGCCCCTCTGTGTATGTGTTCATTCGGAGAAATCTCTTCCTTCTGCCCCTGAGACACATCACAAGTATGAGGGGCCTGAGAGAGAGCCTAGAGATGAAACGGGGGAGGCTTCTGGCTGTAGTGCTTCCCCGTGGGTAGAGAAGAGCAGGTAGTCTCTGTGGAAGGTCTTAGCTTCTGTTGACTGACATGGACAATACAGTAGGGGCGGACCCTGGCCAGGTGGAGCTTGTGGGCAGATGCAATCCCTCCGTCGACGAATAATTCCGCTGCTGCTTTGTATGGTGAAAACCTCCCCCCGCCAAGTGGGATGGGTAGAGAACACTGACCCACACCCTCCAGGGGCCTCTCCTGGGACTAAAGATCCCAACATGGTCTCAACGTCGTCACCCTCTCAGCACACACCTTTCCTGCACACGTAATCCTGCCTTTCTCCGGCAGGGCCCTATCCTACCAGGAAAAAAAGCAAGCCGCTCAAAAAGGCCGATGCCAGGGAAATCGAGGAAACACTGCCATTTTCCAAATTTTGGCTCTCTACATGTCCCCGCCTCCGCTGCAAGGCCGCGTATGTGGCCGGGCTCCGAAGGCAAGGCCGAAATCCTGGCAGCCTGGGCCCCAGCAGTCCCATGGTTTATGGACGGGGGGACACGGATGACCTGTTCGCCACATACAGGAGGGATCCTTGGGCCCTTCACTGGCTCGCCATTCAGCTCCACGACGTCCACTACCGGCCCTGGCCTTTGCTTTGGCTGGTGCCCCACGGAACGTGTGCTCCGGAGCGATGTTTCTCCACCCATCACTATCATTCTGCCACCAGGGGATGTGTGAGTGTGGGAGTCACCATTTGTCACTGGCACCAGTGTCACAAGGCAGTAGACTTCCAGGTACCCGCTGACCTAGGCTGCCTTCTGCCCCAGGCAAGGTCCCCAATCCTTTATCCCAGATGCTGACACCCGGGCACTGGCGGACATTCATTTGGAGCAACACACAGGTCTGAGTGAGGGTCAGCGGGCCAGGTAGGTGAAGTCAAGGCCAGGTGGGCGGGGCTGAGGCTCCTTTGCCATCACCATAGAGACAGTCCCCCCACCGCAAGAGTGGGCGGAGCTTGTGATGGGCCTGCTGACAAGACTTGAGCCAATGGCAGAGATCCGGCCCGCCAGGCAGATGACACAGGGCCCTCCATTGTGACCTATGACACCTAGTGGCCACAGGATTTGAGCACACCCTGGGAAAGGCTACGCAGGCACAAGGGAGCCCCTGGTGCGGACTGCTTCAGGGCATTGGCACAGCAGGCCAGGTACCTCTTTCCCACTTTCCTCAGGATATCACTACGCAAGGCATCCCCACTCAGCATCTCTTGCCTCTCTCTGTCTCTCTCTGGATGTGTTCGTTCTCTCAAATCTCTTCCTTCTCCCCCTTGTCACTTCACACCTAGGAGTGCCTGACAGAGGGCCTAGAGACCAAAGAGCAAAGGGGGAAGGCCTCTGGCTCTACTGGTTGCCCATGGGCAGACAAGATCTGCTAGTCTATCTGGAAGGTCTAGAGAGTAGCCATTGATTGGGGAGCCACATCACGGGCGGACCTGGCCAGGTGAAGCTTGCTGACATGCAGCAGCCTCTCCGGAGACTACTAATTCCACGGAGAACATTCTATGCAAACACCCGGCTGAGTGCCATGGGCAGAAAACATTGACACATACCTGCCAGAGGTCTATCCTGAGTCTGAAGAGTCCACCCTGGTCTCCAGCCACTCATCATCTCAGCACACACTTTGCCTGCACACGTGGAATCCGCCTCTCTCCACGAATGCCTTCTCCTGCTAGGAAACACACGATGGCACTCAGCCAAAGGAGAGCACAGGCAAAGTCAACTGAAGCCTCCATTTTCAAGAGTTTGCCCTCTGCTGGGCCACAGCCTCCGCTGGCACAGTGCATGTGTGTCACTTCTCCGAAGACGAGGCCGCAATCCGGGCGTCCAGGGCCCCAGCAGTCCAGAGTCTGCGCATGGCGGCATATGGATCACCTCTTTGCCACGTACAGGAGGGAGGCCTGGGCCCTACACTGGCTCCGCTAGAGCTCCACGACCTCAGCTATTTTCCCTGACCTTTGGCCCGGGCCCTCGTGTGTGTGTCATCCCTAGTTACACTTCTTCTCCGACCACTCTGAATCCGCCACCTGCGCATACATGAGCATGAAAATCAACATCTCTCACTGCCTGCAGTGTCACAGGTCACCAGGTGTCTAGGCTCAGGCTGACCTTGGCTGTCTTCTGCCCAGGCAAGGAGCCTAATCCTTCAAAGGCAACGAGGACATGTGGTCATTGGCCGACATTCATTCTTTCATCCACACAGCGGTCTAGATGAGGCTAAAGAGGCCAGGTAGGCCAGGTGAAGGCTGAGTGCGGGGCCTAAGGCTTCTTTCCCAATCACCATGGAGACAGCCACCGCAAGGCTGGCCGGAACTTCTGACGGGGACGGGTCACAAACACCCAGCCAATAGGAGAGGTCCAGCCTAAGCGGCCACTTCCGCAGTGCCCTCCATTTTACCCATGGACACACGACGGCCCCTTCTCTTTTGGGCCACAAAATCCAGGGCACCCAGGGAATCACCTCACAGTAGGCAGCCCCTGATGTGGACACGTTCCACACACTGGGCCGGCAGGCAGGTTCCCCTTTTCCACTTACGCTAGGATATCAGTAGGCAAGGCGCCCTTCCTCAGCATCTATGGCCCCTCTGTGTATGTGTTCATTGGGAGAAATCTCTTCCTTCTGCCCCTGAGACACATCACAAGTATGAGGGGCCTGAGAGAGAGCCTAGAGATGAAACGGGGGAGGCTTCTGGCTGTAGTGCTTCCCCGTGGGTAGAGAAGAGCAGGTAGTCTCTCTGGAAGGTCTTAGCTTCTGTTGACTGACATGGACAATACAGTAGGGGCGGACCCTGGCCAGGTGGAGCTTGTGGGCAGATGCAACCCCTCCGGAGACGAATAATTCCGCTGCTGCTTTGTATGGTGAAAACCTCCCCCCGCCAAGTGGGATGGGTAGAGAACACTGACCCACACCCTCCAGGGGCCTCTCCTGGGACTAAAGATCCCAACATGGTCTCAACGTCGTCACCCTCTCAGCACACACCTTTCCCGCACACGTAATCCTGCCTTTCTCCGGCAGGGCCCTATCCTACCAGGAAAAAAAGCAAGCCGCTCAAAAAGGCCGATGCCAGGGAAATCGAGGAAACACTGCCATTTTCCAAATTTTGGCTGTCTACATGTCCCCGCCTCCGCTGCAAGGCCGCGTATGTGGCCGGGCTCCGAAGGCAAGGCCGAAATCCTGGCAGCCTGGGCCCCAGCAGTCCCATGGTTTATGGACGGGGGGACACGGATGACCTGTTCGCCACATACAGGAGGGATCCTTGGGCCCTTCACTGGCTCGCCATTCAGCTCCACGACGTCCACTACCGGCCCTGGCCTTTGCTTTGGCTGGTGCCCCACGGAACGTGTGCTCCGGAGCGATGTTTCTCCACCCATCACTATCATTCTGCCACCAGGGGATGTGTGAGTGTGGGAGTCACCATTTGTCACTGGCAGCAGTGTCACAAGGCAGTAGACTTCCAGGTACCCGCTGACCTAGGCTGCCTTCTGCCCCAGGCAAGGTCCCCAATCCTTTATCCCAGATGCTGACACCCGGGCACTGGCGGACATTCATTTGGAGCAACACACAGGTCTGAGTGAGGGTCAGCGGGCCAGGTAGGTGAAGTCAAGGCCAGGTGGGCGGGGCTGAGGCTCCTTTGCCATCACCATAGAGACAGTCCCCCCACCGCAAGGGTGGGCGGAGTTTGTGATGGGCCTGCTGACAAGACTTGAGCCAATGGCAGAGATCCGGCCCACCAGGCAGATGACACAGGGCCCTCCATTGTGACCTATGACACCTAGTGGCCACAGGATTTGAGCACACCCTGGGAAAGGCTACGCAGGCACAAGGGAGCCCCTGGTGCGGACTGCTTCAGGGCATTGGCACAGCAGGCCAGGTACCTCTTTCCCACTTTCCTCAGGATATCACTACGCAAGGCATCCCCACTCAGCATCTCTTGCCTCTCTCTGTCTCTCTCTGGATGTGTTCCTTCTCTCAAATCTCTTCCTTCTCCCCCTTGTCACTTCACACCTTGGAGTGCCTGACAGAGGGCCTAGAGACCAAAGAGCAAAGGGGGAAGGCCTCTGGCTCTACTGGTTGCCCATGGGCAGAGAAGATCTGCTAGTCTATCTGGAAGGTCTAGAGAGTAGCCATTGATTGGGGAGCCACATCACGGGCGGACCTGGCCAGGTGAAGCTTGCTGACATGCAGCAGCCTCTCCGGAGACTACTAATTCCGCGGAGAACATTCTATGCAAATACCCGGATGAGTGCCATGGGCAGAAAACATTGACACATACCTGCCAGAGGTCTATCCCGGGTCTGAAGAGTCCACCCTGGTCTCCAGCCACTCATCATCTCAGCACACACTTTGCCTGCACACGTGGAATCCGCCTCTCTGCACGAATGCCTTCTCCTGCTAGGAAACACACGATGGCACTCAGCCAAAGGAGAGCACAGGCAAAGTCAACTGAAGCCTCCATTTTCAAGAGTTTGCCCTCTGCTGGGCCACAGCCTCCGCTGGCACAGTGCATGTGTGTCACTTCTCCGAAGACGAGGCCGCAATCAGGGCGTCCAGGGCCCCAGCAGTCCAGAGTCTGCGCATGGCGGCATATGGATCACCTCTTTGCCACGTACAGAAGGGAGGCCTGGGCCTTACACTGGCTCCGCTAGAGCTCCACGACCTCAGCTATTTTCCCTGACCTTTGGCCCGGGCCCTCGTGTGTGTGTCATCCCTAGTTACACTTCTTCTCCGACCACTCTGAATCCGCCACCTGCGGATACATGAGCATGAAAATCAACATCTCTCACTGCCTGCAGTGTCACAGGTCACCAGGTGTCTAGGCTCAGGCTGACCTTGGCTGTCTTCTGCCCAGGCAAGGAGCCTAATCCTTCAAAGGCAACGAGGACATGTGGTCATTGGCCGACATTCATTCTTTCATCCACACAGCGGTCTAGATGAGGCTAAAGAGGCCAGGTAGGCCAGGTGAAGGCTGAGTGCGGGGCCTAAGGCTTCTTTCCCAATCACCATGGAGACAGCCACCGCAAGGCTGGCCGGAACTTCTGACGGGGACGGGTCACAAACACCCAGCCAATAGGAGAGGTCCAGCCTAAGCGGCCACTTCCGCAGTGCCCTCCATTTTACCCATGGACACACGACGGCCCCTTCTCTTTTGGGCCACAAAATCCAGGGCACCCAGGGAATCACCTCACAGTAGGCAGCCCCTGATGTGGACAAGTTCCACACACTGGGCCGGCAGGCAGGTTCCACTTTTCCACTTACGCTAGGATATCAGTAGGCAAGGCGCCCTTCCTCTGCATCTATGGCCCCTCTGTGTATGTGTTCATTCGGAGAAATCTCTTCCTTCTGCCCCTGAGACACATCACAAGTATGAGGGGCCTGAGAGAGAGCCTAGAGATGAAACGGGGGAGGCTTCTGGCTGTAGTGCTTCCCCGTGGGTAGAGAAGAGCAGGTAGTCTCTCTGGAAGGTCTTAGCTTCTGTTGACTGACATGGACAATACAGTAGGGGCGGACCCTGGCCAGGTGGAGCTTGTGGGCAGATGCAACCCCTCCGGCGACGAATAATTCCGCTGCTGCTTTGTATGGTGAAAACCTCCCCCCGCCAAGTGGGATGGGTAGAGAACACTGACCCACACCCGCCAGGGGCCTCTCCTGGGACTAAAGATCCCAACATGGTCTCAACGTCGTCACCCTCTCAGCACACACCTTTCCTGCACACGTAATCCTGCCTTTCTCCGGCAGGGCCCTATCCTACCAGGAAAAAAAGCAAGCCGCTCAAAAAGGCCGATGCCAGGGAAATCGAGGAAACACTGCCATTTTCCTAATTTTGGCTGTCTACATGTCCCCGCCTCCGCTGCAAGGCCGCGTATGTGGCCGGGCTCCGAAGGCAAGGCCGAAATCCTGGCAGCCTGGGCCCCAGCAGTCCCATGGTTTATGGACAGGGGGACACGGATGACCTGTTCGCCACATACAGGAGGGATCCTTGGGCCCTTCACTGCCTCGCCATTCAGCTCCACGACGTCCACTACCGGCCCTGGCCTTTGCTTTGGCTGGTGCCCCACGGAACGTGTGCTCCGGAGCGATGTTTCTCCACCCATCACTATCATTCTGCCACCAGGGGATGTGTGAGTGTGGGAGTCACCATTTGTCACTGGCAGCAGTGTCACAAGGCAGTAGACTTCCAGGTACCCGCTGACCTAGGCTGCCTTCTGCCCCAGGCAAGGTCCCCAATCCTTTATCCCAGATGCTGACACCCGGGCACTGGCGGACATTCATTTGGAGCAACACACAGGTCTGAGTGAGGGTCAGCGGGCCAGGTAGGTGAAGTCAAGGCCAGGTGGGCGGGGCTGAGGCTCCTTTGCCATCACCATAGAGACAGTCCCCCCACCGCAAGAGTGGGCGGAGCTTGTGATGGGCCTGCTGACAAGACTTGAGCCAATGGCAGAGATCCGGCCCGCCAGGCAGATGACACAGGGCCCTCCATTGTGACCTATGACACCTAGTGGCCACAGGATTTGAGCACACCCTGGGAAAGGCTACGCAGGCACAAGGGAGCCCCTGGTGCGGACTGCTTCAGGGCATTGGCACAGCAGGCCAGGTACCTCTTTCCCACTTTCCTCAGGATATCACTACGCAAGGCATCCCCACTCAGCATCTCTTGCCTCTCTCTGTCTCTCTCTGGATGTGTTCGTTCTCTCAAATCTCTTCCTTCTCCCCCTTGTCACTTCACACCTTGGAGTGCCTGACAGAGGGCCTAGAGACCAAAGAGCAAAGGGGGAAGGCCTCTGGCTCTACTGGTTGCCCATGGGCAGAGAAGATCTGCTAGTCTATCTGGAAGGTCTAGAGAGTAGCCATTGATTGGGGAGCCACATCACGGGTGGACCTGGCTAGGTGAAGCTTGCTGACATGCAGCAGCCTCTCCGGAGACTACAAATTCTGCGGAGAACATTCTATGCAAATACCCGGCTGAGTGCCATGGGCAGAAAACATTGACACATACCTGCCAGAGGTCTATTCTGGGTCTGAAGAGTCCACCCTGGTCTCCAGCCACTCATCATCTCAGCACACACTTTGCATGCACACATGGAATCCGCCTCTCTCCACGAATGCCTTCTCCTGCTAGGAAACACACGATGGCACTCAGCCAAAGGAGAACACAGGCAAAGTCAACTGAAGCCCCCATTTTCAAGAGTTTGCCCTCTGCTGGGCCACAGCCTCCGCTGGCACAGTGCATGTGTGTCACTTCTCCGAAGACAAGGCCGCAATCCGGGCGTCCAGGGCCCCAGCAGTCCAGAGTCTGCGCATGACGACATATGGATCACCTCTTTGCCACGTACAGAAGGGAGGCCTGGGCCTTACACTGGCTCCGCTAGAGCTCCACGACCTCAGCTATTTTCCCTGACCTTTGGCCCGTGCCCTCGTGTGTGTGTCATCCCGAGTTACACTTCTTCTCCGACCACTCTGAATCCGCCACCTGCGGATACATGAGCATGAAAATCAACATCTCTCACTGACTGCAGTGTCACAGGTCAATAGGTGTCTAGGCTCAGGCTCACCTTGGCTGTCTTCTGCCCAGGCAAGGAGCCTAGTCCTTCAAAGGCAACGAGGACATGTGGTCATTGGCCGACATTCATTCTTTCATCCACACAGCGGTCTAGATGAGGCTAAAGAGGCCAGGTAGGCCATTTGAAGGCTGAGTGCGGGGCCTAAGGCTTCTTTCTCAATCACCATGGAGACAGCCACCGCAAGGCTGGCCGGAACTTCTGACGGGGACGGGTCACAAACACCCAGCCAATAGGAGAGGTCCAGCCTAAGCGGCCACTTTCGCAGTGCCCTCCATTTTACCCATGGACACACGACGGCCCCTTCTCTTTTGGGCCACAAAATCCAGGGCACCCAGGGAATCACCTCACAGTAGGCAGCCCCTGATGTGGACACGTTCCACACACTGGGCTGGCAGGCAGGTTCCACTTTTCCACTTACGCTAGGATATCAGTAGGCAAGGCGCCCTTCCTCAGCATCTATGACCCCTCTGTGTATGTGTTCATTCGGAGAAATCTCTTCCTTCTGCCCCTGAGACACATCACAAGTATGAGGGGCCTGAGAGAGAGCCTAGAGATGAAACGGGGGAGGCTTCTGGCTGTACTGCTCCCCGTGGGTAGAGAAGAGCAGGTAGTCTCTCTGGAAGGTCTTAGCTTCTGCTGACTGACACGGACAATACAGTAGGGGCGGACCCTGGCCAGGTGGAGCTTGTGGGCAGATGCAACCCCTCCGGCGACGAATAATTCCGCTGCTGTTTTGTATGGTGAAAACCTCCCCCCGCCAAGTGGGATGGGTAGAGAACACTGACCCACACCCTCCAGGGGCCTCTCCTGGGACTAAAGATCCCAACATGGTCTCAACGTCGTCACCCTCTCAGCACACACCTTTCCTGCACACGTAATCCTGCCTTTCTCCGGCAGGGCCCTATCCTACCAGGAAAAAAAGCAAGCCGCTCAAAAAGGCCGATGCCAGGGAAATCGAGGAAACACTGCCATTTTCCAAATTTTGGCTCTCTACATGTCCCCGCCTCCGCTGCAAGGCCGCGTATGTGGCCGGGCTCCGAAGGCAAGGCCGAAATCCTGGCAGCCTGGGCCCCAGCAGTCCCATGGTTTATGGACGGGGGGACACGGATGACCTGTTCGCCACATACAGGAGGGATCCTTGGGCCCTTCACTGCCTCGCCATTCAGCTCCACGACGTCCACTACCGGCCCTGGCCTTTGCTTTGGCTGGTGCCCCACGGAACGTGTGCTCCGGAGCGATGTTTCTCCACCCATCACTATCATTCTGCCACCAGGGGATGTGTGAGTGTGGGAGTCACCATTTGTCACCGGCAGCAGTGTCACAAGGCAGTAGACTTCCAGGTACCCGCTGACCTAGGCTGCCTTCTGCCCCAGGCAAGGTCCCCAATCCTTTATCCCAGATGCTGACACCCGGGCACTGGCGGACATTCATTTGGAGCAACACACAGGTCTGAGTGAGGGTCAGCGGGCCAGGTAGGTGAAGTCAAGGCCAGGTGGGCGGGGCTGAGGCTCCTTTGCCATCACCATAGAGACAGTCCCCCCACCGCAAGAGTGGGCGGAGCTTGTGATGGGCCTGCTGACAAGACTTGAGCCAATGGCAGAGATCCGGCCCGCCAGGCAGATGACACAGGGCCCTCCATTGTGACCTATGACACCTAGTGGCCACAGGATTTGAGCACACCCTGGGAAAGGCTACGCAGGCACAAGGGAGCCCCTGGTGCGGACTGCTTCAGGGCATTGGCACAGCAGGCCAGGTACCTCTTTCCCACTTTCCTCAGGATATCACTACGCAAGGCATCCCCACTCAGCATCTCTTGCCTCTCTCTGTCTCTCTCTGGACGTGTTCGTTCTCTCAAATCTCTTCCTTCTCCCCCTTGTCACTTCACACCTAGGAGTGCCTGACAGAGGGCCTAGAGACCAAAGAGCAAAGGGGGAAGGCCTCTGGCTCTACTGGTTGCCCATGGGCAGACAAGATCTGCTAGTCTATCTGGAAGGTCTAGAGAGTAGCCATTGATTGGGGAGCCACATCACGGGCGGACCTGGCCAGGTGAAGCTTCCTGACATGCAGCAGCCTCTCCGGAGACTACTAATTCCGCGGAGAACATTCTATGCAAATACCCGGCTGAGTGCCATGGGCAGAAAACATTGACACATACCTGCCAGAGGTCTATCCTGGGTCTGAAGAGTCCACCCTGGTCTCCAGCCACTCATCATCTCAGCACACACTTTGCCTGCACACGTGGAATCCGCCTCTCTCCACGAATGCCTTCTCCTGCTAGGAAACACACGATGGCACTCAGCCAAAGGAGAGCACAGGCAAAGTCAACTGAAACCTCCATTTTCAAGAGTTTGCCCTCTGCTGGGCCACAGCCTCCGCTGGCACAGTGCATGTGTGTCACTTCTCCGAAGACGAGGCCGCAATCCGGGCGTCCAGGGCCCCAGCAATCCAGAGTCTGCGCATGGCGGCATATGGATCACCTCTTTGCCACGTACAGGAGGGAGGCCTGGGCCTTACACTGGCTCCGCTAGAGCTCCACGACCTCAGCTATTTTCCCTGACCTTTGGCCCGTGCCCTCGGGTGTGTGTCATCCCGAGTTACACTTCTTCTCCGACCACTCTGAATCCGCCACCTGCGGATACATGAGCATGAAAATCAACATCTCTCACTGCCTGCAGTGTCACAGGTCACCAGGTGTCTAGGCTCAGGCTGACCTTGGCTGTCTTCTGCCCAGGCAAGGAGCCTAATCCTTCAAAGGCAACGAGGACATGTGGTCATTGGCCGACATTCATTCTTTCATCCACACAGCGGTCTAGATGAGGCTAAAGAGGCCAGGTAGGCCAGGTGAAGGCTGAGTGCGGGGCCTAAGGCTTCTTTCCCAATCACCATGGAGACAGCCACCGCAAGGCTGGCCGGAACTTCTGACGGGGACGGGTCACAAACACCCAGCCAATAGGAGAGGTCCAGCCTAAGCGGCCACTTCCGCAGTGCCCTCCATTTTACCCATGGACACACGACGGCCCCTTCTCTTTTGGGCCACAAAATCCAGGGCACCCAGGGAATCACCTCACAGTAGGCAGCCCCTGATGTGGACACGTTCCACACACTGGGCCGGCAGGCAGGTTCCACTTTTCCACTTACGCTAGGATATCAGTAGGCAAGGCGCCCTTCCTCAGCATCTATGGCCCCTCTGTGTATGTGTTCATTCGGAGAAATCTCTTCCTTCTGCCCCTGAGACACATCACAAGTATGAGGGGCCTGAGAGAGAGCCTAGACATGAAACGGGGGAGGCTTCTGGCTGTAGTGCTTCCCCGTGGGTAGAGAAGAGCAGGTAGTCTCTGTGGAAGGTCTTAGCTTCTGTTGACTGACATGGACAATACAGTAGGGGCGGACCCTGGCCAGGTGGAGCTTGTGGGCAGATGCAATCCCTCCGGCGACGAATACTTCCGCTGCTGCTTTGTATGGTGAAAACCTCCCCCCGCCAAGTGGGATGGGTAGAGAACACTGACCCACACCCTCCAGGGGCCTCTCCTGGGACTAAAGATCCCAACATGGTCTCAACGTCGTCACCCTCTCAGCACACACCTTTCCTGCACACGTAATCCTGCCTTTCTCCGGCAGGGCCCTATCCTACCAGGAAAAAAAGCAAGCCGCTCAAAAAGGCCGATGCCAGGGAAATCGAGGAAACACTGCCATTTTCCAAATTTTGGCTGTCTACATGTCCCCGCCTCCGCTGCAAGGCCGCGTATGTGGCCGGGCTCCGAAGGCAAGGCCGAAATCCTGGCAGCCTGGGCCCCAGCAGTCCCATGGTTTATGGACGGGGGGACACGGATGACCTGTTCGCCACATACAGGAGGGATCCTTGGGCCCTTCACTGGCTCGCCATTCAGCTCCACGACGTCCACTACCGGCCCTGGCCTTTGCTTTGGCTGGTGCCCCACGGAACGTGTGCTCCGGAGCGATGTTTCTCCACCCATCACTATCATTCTGCCACCAGGGGATGTGTGAGTGTGGGAGTCACCATTTGTCACTGGCACCAGTGTCACAAGGCAGTAGACTTCCAGGTACCCGCTGACCTAGGCTGCCTTCTGCCCCAGGCAAGGTCCCCAATCCTTTATCCCAGATGCTGACACCCGGGCACTGGCGGACATTCATTTGGAGCAACACACAGGTCTGAGTGAGGGTCAGCGGGCCAGGTAGGTGAAGTCAAGGCCAGGTGGGCGGGGCTGAGGCTCCTTTGCCATCACCATAGAGACAGTCCCCCCACCGCAAGAGTGGGCGGAGCTTGTGATGGGCCTGCTGACAAGACTTGAGCCAATGGCAGAGATCCGGCCCGCCAGGCAGATGACACAGGGCCCTCCATTGTGACCTATGACACCTAGTGGCCACAGGATTTGAGCACACCCTGGGAAAGGCTACGCAGGCACAAGGGAGCCCCTGGTGCGGACTGCTTCAGGGCATTGGCACAGCAGGCCAGGTACCTCTTTCCCACTTTCCTCAGGATATCACTACGCAAGGCATCCCCACTCAGCATCTCTTGCCTCTCTCTGTCTCTCTCTGGATGTGTTCGTTCTCTCAAATCTCTTCCTTCTCCCCCTTGTCACTTCACACCTAGGAGTGCCTGACAGAGGGCCTAGAGACCAAAGAGCAAAGGGGGAAGGCCTCTGGCTCTACTGGTTGCCCATGGGCAGACAAGATCTGCTAGTCTATCTGGAAGGTCTAGAGAGTAGCCATTGATTGGGGAGCCACATAATACTATCTCTCTGCCAGGTGAAGCTTGCTGACATGCAGCAGCCTCTCCGGAGACTACTAATTCCACGGAGAACATTCTATGCAAACACCCGGCTGAGTGCCATGGGCAGAAAACATTGACACATACCTGCCAGAGGTCTATCCTGAGTCTGAAGAGTCCACCCTGGTCTCCAGCCACTCATCATCTCAGCACACACTTTGCCTGCACACGTGGAATCCGCCTCTCTCCACGAATGCCTTCTCCTGCTAGGAAACACACGATGGCACTCAGCCAAAGGAGAGCACAGGCAAAGTCAACTGAAGCCTCCATTTTCAAGAGTTTGCCCTCTGCTGGGCCACAGCCTCCGCTGGCACAGTGCATGTGTGTCACTTCTCCGAAGACGAGGCCGCAATCCGGGCGTCCAGGGCCCCAGCAGTCCAGAGTCTGCGCATGGCGGCATATGGATCACCTCTTTGCCACGTACAGGAGGGAGGCCTGGGCCCTACACTGGCTCCGCTAGAGCTCCACGACCTCAGCTATTTTCCCTGACCTTTGGCCCGGGCCCTCGTGTGTGTGTCATCCCTAGTTACACTTCTTCTCCGACCACTCTGAATCCGCCACCTGCGCATACATGAGCATGAAAATCAACATCTCTCACTGCCTGCAGTGTCACAGGTCACCAGGTGTCTAGGCTCAGGCTGACCTTGGCTGTCTTCTGCCCAGGCAAGGAGCCTAATCCTTCAAAGGCAACGAGGACATGTGGTCATTGGCCGACATTCATTCTTTCATCCACACAGCGGTCTAGATGAGGCTAAAGAGGCCAGGTAGGCCAGGTGAAGGCTGAGTGCGGGGCCTAAGGCTTCTTTCCCAATCACCATGGAGACAGCCACCGCAAGGCTGGCCGGAACTTCTGACGGGGACGGGTCACAAACACCCAGCCAATAGGAGAGGTCCAGCCTAAGCGGCCACTTCCGCAGTGCCCTCCATTTTACCCATGGACACACGACGGCCCCTTCTCTTTTGGGCCACAAAATCCAGGGCACCCAGGGAATCACCTCACAGTAGGCAGCCCCTGATGTGGACACGTTCCACACACTGGGCCGGCAGGCAGGTTCCCCTTTTCCACTTACGCTAGGATATCAGTAGGCAAGGCGCCCTTCCTCAGCATCTATGGCCCCTCTGTGTATGTGTTCATTGGGAGAAATCTCTTCCTTCTGCCCCTGAGACACATCACAAGTATGAGGGGCCTGAGAGAGAGCCTAGAGATGAAACGGGGGAGGCTTCTGGCTGTAGTGCTTCCCCGTGGGTAGAGAAGAGCAGGTAGTCTCTCTGGAAGGTCTTAGCTTCTGTTGACTGACATGGACAATACAGTAGGGGCGGACCCTGGCCAGGTGGAGCTTGTGGGCAGATGCAACCCCTCCGGAGACGAATAATTCCGCTGCTGCTTTGTATGGTGAAAACCTCCCCCCGCCAAGTGGGATGGGTAGAGAACACTGACCCACACCCTCCAGGGGCCTCTCCTGGGACTAAAGATCCCAACATGGTCTCAACGTCGTCACCCTCTCAGCACACACCTTTCCCGCACACGTAATCCTGCCTTTCTCCGGCAGGGCCCTATCCTACCAGGAAAAAAAGCAAGCCGCTCAAAAAGGCCGATGCCAGGGAAATCGAGGAAACACTGCCATTTTCCAAATTTTGGCTGTCTACATGTCCCCGCCTCCGCTGCAAGGCCGCGTATGTGGCCGGGCTCCGAAGGCAAGGCCGAAATCCTGGCAGCCTGGGCCCCAGCAGTCCCATGGTTTATGGACGGGGGGACACGGATGACCTGTTCGCCACATACAGGAGGGATCCTTGGGCCCTTCACTGGCTCGCCATTCAGCTCCACGACGTCCACTACCGGCCCTGGCCTTTGCTTTGGCTGGTGCCCCACGGAACGTGTGCTCCGGAGCGATGTTTCTCCACCCATCACTATCATTCTGCCACCAGGGGATGTGTGAGTGTGGGAGTCACCATTTGTCACTGGCAGCAGTGTCACAAGGCAGTAGACTTCCAGGTACCCGCTGACCTAGGCTGCCTTCTGCCCCAGGCAAGGTCCCCAATCCTTTATCCCAGATGCTGACACCCGGGCACTGGCGGACATTCATTTGGAGCAACACACAGGTCTGAGTGAGGGTCAGCGGGCCAGGTAGGTGAAGTCAAGGCCAGGTGGGCGGGGCTGAGGCTCCTTTGCCATCACCATAGAGACAGTCCCCCCACCGCAAGGGTGGGCGGAGTTTGTGATGGGCCTGCTGACAAGACTTGAGCCAATGGCAGAGATCCGGCCCACCAGGCAGATGACACAGGGCCCTCCATTGTGACCTATGACACCTAGTGGCCACAGGATTTGAGCACACCCTGGGAAAGGCTACGCAGGCACAAGGGAGCCCCTGGTGCGGACTGCTTCAGGGCATTGGCACAGCAGGCCAGGTACCTCTTTCCCACTTTCCTCAGGATATCACTACGCAAGGCATCCCCACTCAGCATCTCTTGCCTCTCTCTGTCTCTCTCTGGATGTGTTCCTTCTCTCAAATCTCTTCCTTCTCCCCCTTGTCACTTCACACCTTGGAGTGCCTGACAGAGGGCCTAGAGACCAAAGAGCAAAGGGGGAAGGCCTCTGGCTCTACTGGTTGCCCATGGGCAGAGAAGATCTGCTAGTCTATCTGGAAGGTCTAGAGAGTAGCCATTGATTGGGGAGCCACATCACGGGCGGACCTGGCCAGGTGAAGCTTGCTGACATGCAGCAGCCTCTCCGGAGACTACTAATTCCCCGGAGAACATTCTATGCAAATACCCGGATGAGTGCCATGGGCAGAAAACATTGACACATACCTGCCAGAGGTCTATCCCGGGTCTGAAGAGTCCACCCTGGTCTCCAGCCACTCATCATCTCAGCACACACTTTGCCTGCACACGTGGAATCCGCCTCTCTGCACGAATGCCTTCTCCTGCTAGGAAACACACGATGGCACTCAGCCAAAGGAGAGCACAGGCAAAGTCAACTGAAGCCTCCATTTTCAAGAGTTTGCCCTCTGCTGGGCCACAGCCTCCGCTGGCACAGTGCATGTGTGTCACTTCTCCGAAGACGAGGCCGCAATCAGGGCGTCCAGGGCCCCAGCAGTCCAGAGTCTGCGCATGGCGGCATATGGATCACCTCTTTGCCACGTACAGAAGGGAGGCCTGGGCCTTACACTGGCTCCGCTAGAGCTCCACGACCTCAGCTATTTTCCCTGACCTTTGGCCCGGGCCCTCGTGTGTGTGTCATCCCTAGTTACACTTCTTCTCCGACCACTCTGAATCCGCCACCTGCGGATACATGAGCATGAAAATCAACATCTCTCACTGCCTGCAGTGTCACAGGTCACCAGGTGTCTAGGCTCAGGCTGACCTTGGCTGTCTTCTGCCCAGGCAAGGAGCCTAATCCTTCAAAGGCAACGAGGACATGTGGTCATTGGCCGACATTCATTCTTTCATCCACACAGCGGTCTAGATGAGGCTAAAGAGGCCAGGTAGGCCAGGTGAAGGCTGAGTGCGGGGCCTAAGGCTTCTTTCCCAATCACCATGGAGACAGCCACCGCAAGGCTGGCCGGAACTTCTGACGGGGACGGGTCACAAACACCCAGCCAATACGAGAGGTCCAGCCTAAGCGGCCACTTCCGCAGTGCCCTCCATTTTACCCATGGACACACGACGGCCCCTTCTCTTTTGGGCCACAAAATCCAGGGCACCCAGGGAATCACCTCACCGTAGGCAGCCCCTGATGTGGACACGTTCGACACACGGGGCCAGCAGGCAGGTACCACTTTTCCACTTACGCTAGGATATCAGTAGGCAAGGCGCCCTTCCTCAGCATCTATGGCCCCTCTGTGTATGTGTTCATTCGGAGAAATCTCTTCCTTCTACCCCTGAGACACATCACAAGTATGAGGGGCCTGAGAGAGAGCCTAGACATGGAACGGGGGAGGCTTCTGGCTGTACTGCTTCCCCGTGGGTAGAGAAGAGCAGGTAGTCTCTCTGGAAGGTCTTAGCTTCTGTTGACTGACATGGACAATACAGCAGGGGCGGACCCTGGCCAGGTGGAGCTTGTGGGCAGATGCAACCCCTCCGGCGACGAATAATTCCGCTGCTGCTTTGTATGGTGAAAACCTCCCCCCGCCAAGTGGGATGGGTAGAGAACACTGACCCACACCCTCCAGGGGCCTCTCCTGGGACTAAAGATCCCAACATGGTCTCAACGTCGTCACCCTCTCAGCACACACCTTTCCTGCACACGTAATCCTGCCTTTCTCCGTCAGGGAACTCTCCTACCAGGAAAAAAAGCAACCCGCTCAAAAAGGCCGATGCCAGGGAACTCGAGGAAACACTGCCTTTTTCCAAATTTTGGCTGTCTACACGTCCCCGCCTCCGCTGCAAGGCCGCGTATGTGGCCGGGCTCCGAAGGCAAGGCCGAAATCCTGGCAGCCTGGGCCCCAGCAGTCCCATGGTTTATGGACGTGGGGACACGGATGACCTGTTCGCCACATACAGGAGGGACCCTTGGGCCCTTCACTGGCTCGCCATTCAGCTCCACGACGTCCACTACCGGCCCTGGCCTTTGCTTTGGCTGGTGCCCCACGGAACGTGTGCTCCGGAGCGATGTTTCTCCGCCCATCACTATCATTCTGCCACCAGGCGATATGTGAGTGTGGGAGTCACCATTTGTCACTGGCAGCAGTGTCACAAGGCAGTAGACTTCCAGGTACCCGCTGACCTAGGCTGCCTTCTGCCCCAGGCAAGGTCCCGAATCCTTTATCCCAGATGCTGACACCCGGGCACTGGCGGACATTCATTTGGAGCAACACAGAGGTCTGAGTGAGGGTCAGCGGGCCAGGTAGGTGAAGTCAAGGCCAGGTGGGCGGGGCTAAGACTCCTTTGCCATCACCATAGAGACAGTCCCCCCCGCAAGAGTGGGCGGAGCTTGTGATGGGCCTGCTGACAAGACTTGAGCCAATGGCAGAGATCCGGCCCGCCAGGCAGATGACACAGGGCCCTCCAGTGTGACCTATGACACCTAGTGGCCACAGGATTTGAGCACACCCTGGGAGAGGCTACGCAGGCACAAGGGAGCCCCTGGTGCGGACTGCTTCAGGGCATTGGCACAGCAGGCCAGGTACCTCTTTCCCACTTTCCTCAGGATATCACTACGCAAGGCATCCCCACTCAGCATCTCTTGCCTCTCTCTGTCTCTCTCTGGATGTGTTCGTTCTCTGAAATCTCTTCCTTCTCCCCCTTGTCACTTCACACCTTGGAGTGCCTGACAGAGGGCCTAGAGACGAAAGAGCAAAGGGGGAAGGCCTCTGGCTCTACTGGTTGCCCATGGGCAGAGAAGATCTGCTAGTCTATCTGGAAGGTCTAGAGAGTAGCCATTGATTGGGGAGCTACATCACGGGCGGACCTGGCCAGGTGAAGCTTGCTAACATGCAGCAGCCTCTCCGGAGACTACTAATTCCGCGGAGAACATTCTATGCAAATACCCGGCTGAGTGCCATGGGCAGAAACATTGACACATACCTGCCAGGGGTCTATCCTGGGTCTGAAGAGTCCACCCTGGTCTCCAGCCACTCATCATCTCAGCACACACTTTGCCTGCACACACGGAATCCGCCTCTCTCCACGAATGCCTTCTCCTGCTAGGAAACACACGATGGCACTCAGCCAAAGGAGAGCACAGGCAAAGTCAACTGAAGCCCCCATTTTCAAGATTTTGTCCTCTGCTGGGCCACAGCCTCCGCTGGCACAGTGCATGTGTGTCACTTCTCCGAAGACAAGGCCGCAATCCGGGCGTCCAGGGCCCCAGCAGTCCAGAGTCTGCCCATGGCGGCATATGGATCACCTCTTTGCCACGTACAGGAGGGAGGCCTGGGCCCTACACTGGCTCCGCTAGAGCTCCACGATCTCAGCTATTTTCCCTGACCTTTGGCCCGTGCCATCGTGTCTGTGTCATCCCTAGTTACACTTCTTCTCCGACCACTCTGAATTCGCCACCTGCGGATACATGAGCATGAAAATGAACATCTGTCGCTGCCTGCAGTGTCACAGGTCACTAGGTGTCTAGGCTCAGGCTGACCTTGGCTGTCTTCTGCCCACGCAAGGAGCCTAATCCTTCAAAGGCAACGAGGACATGTGGTCATTGGCCGACATTCATTCTTTCATCCACACAGCGGTCTAGATGAGGCTAAAGAGGCCAGGTAGGCCAGGTGACGGCTGAGTGCGGGGCCTAAGGTTTCTTTCCCAATCACCGTGGAGACAGCCACCGCAAGGCTGGCCGGAACTTCTGACGGGGACGGGTCACAAACACCGAGCCAATACGAGAGGTCCAGCCTAAGCGGCCACTTCCGCAGTACCCTCCATTTTACCCATGGACACACGACGGCCCCTTCTCTTTTGGGCCACAAAATCCAGGGCACCCAGGGAATCACCTCACCGTAGGCAGCCCCTGATGTGGACACGTTCGACACACGGGGCCAGCAGGCAGGTACCACTTTTCCACTTACGCTAGGATATCAGTAGGCAAGGCGCCCTTCCTCAGCATCTATGGCCCCTCTGTGTATGTGTTCATTCGGAGAAATCTCTTCCTTCTACCCCTGAGACACATCACAAGTATGAGGGGCCTGAGAGAGAGCCTAGAGATGGAACGGGGGAGGCTTCTGGCTGTACTGCTTCCCCGTGGGTAGAGAAGAGCAGGTAGTCTCTCTGGAAGGTCTTAGCTTCTGTTGACTGACATGGACAATACAGTAGGGGCGGACCCTGGCCAGGTGGAGCTTGTGGGCAGATGCAACCCCTCCGGCGATGAATAATTCCGCTGCTGCTTTGTATGGTGAAAACCTCCCCCCGCCAAGTGGGATGGGTAGAGAACACTGACCCACACCCGCCAGGGGCCTCTCCTGGGACTAAAGATCCCAACATGGTCTCAACGTCGTCACCCTCTCAGCACACACCTTTCCTGCACACGTAATCCTGCCTTTCTCCGTCAGGGAACTCTCCTACCAGGAAAAAAAGCAAGAAGCTCAAAAAGGCCGATGCCAGGGAAATCGAGGAAACACTGCCATTTTCCAAATTTTGGCTGTCTACATGTCCCCACCTCTGCTGCAAGGCCGCGTATGTGGCCGGGCTCCGAAGGCAAGGCCGAAATCCTGGCAGCCTGGGCCCCAGCAGTCCCATGGTTTATGGACGTGGGGACACGGATGACCTGTTCGCCACATACAGGAGGGACCCTTCGGCCCTTCACTGGCTCGCCATTCAGCTCCACGACGTCCACTACCGGCCCTGGCCTTTGCTTTGGCTGGTGCCCCACGTAACGTGTGCTCCGGAGCGATGTTTCTCCGCCCATCACTATCATTCTGCCACCAGGCGATATGTGAGTGTGGGAGTCACCATTTGTCACTGGCAGCAGTGTCACAAGGCAGTAGACTTCCAGGTACCCGCTGACCTAGGCTGCCTTCTGCCCCAGGCAAGGTCCCGAATCCTTTATCCCAGATGCTGACACCCGGGCACTGGCGGACATTCATTTGGAGCAACACAGAGGTCTGAGTGAGGGTCAGCGGGCCAGGTAGGTGAAGTCAAGGCCAGGTGGGCGGGGCTAAGACTCCTTTGCCATCACCATAGAGACAGTCCCCCCCGCAAGAGTGGGCGGAGCTTGTGATGGGCCTGCTGACAAGACTTGAGCCAATGGCAGAGATCCGGCCCGCCAGGCAGATGACACAGGGCCCTCCAGTGTGACCTATGACACCTAGTGGCCACAGGATTTGAGCACACCCTGGGAGAGGCTACGCAGGCACAAGGGAGCCCCTGGTGCGGACTGCTTCAGGGCATTGGCACATCAGGCCAGGTACCTCTTTCCCACTTTCCTCAGGATATCACTACGCAAGGCATCCCCACTCAGCATCTCTTGCCTCTCTCTGTCTCTCTCTGGATGTGTTCGTTCTCTGAAATCTCTTCCTTCTCCCCCTTGTCACTTCACACCTTGGAGTGCCTGACAGAGGGCCTAGAGACGAAAGAGCAAAGGGGGAAGGCCTCTGGCTCTACTGGTTGCCCATGGGCAGAGAAGATCTGCTAGTCTATCTGGAAGGTCTAGAGAGTAGCCATTGATTGGGGAGCTACATCACGGGCGGACCTGGCCAGGTGAAGCTTGCTGACATGCAGCAGCCTCTCCGGAGACTACTAATTCCGCGGAGAACATTCTATGCAAATACCCGGCTGAGTGCCATGGGCAGAAACATTGACACATACCTGCCAGGGGTCTATCCTGGGTCTGAAGAGTGCACCCTGGTCTCCAGCCACTCATCATCTCAGCACACACTTTGCCTGCACACACGGAATCCGCCTCTCTCCACGAATGCCTTCTCCTGCTAGGAAACACACGATGGCACTCAGCCAAAGGAGAGCACAGGCAAAGTCAACTGAAGCCCCCATTTTCAAGATTTTGCCCTCTGCTGCGCCACAGCCTCCGCTGGCACAGTGCATGTGTGTCACTTCTCCGAAGACAAGGCCGCAATCCGGGCGTCCAGGGCCCCAGCAGTCCAGAGTCTGTGCATGGCGGCATATGGATCACCTCTTTGCCACGTACAGGAGGGAGGCCTGGGCCCTACACTGGCTCCGCTAGAGCTCCACGATCTCAGCTATTTTCCCTGACCTTTGGCCCGTGCCCTCGTGTCTGTGTCATCCCTAGTTACACTTCTTCTCCGACCACTCTGAATCCGCCACCTGCGGATACATGAGCATGAAAATGAACATCTGTCACTGCCTGCAGTGTCACAGGTCACTAGGTGTCTAGGCTCAGGCTGACCTTGGCTGTCTTCTGCCCAGGCAAGGAGCCTAATCCTTCAAAGGCAACGAGGACATGTGGTCATTGGCCGACATTCATTCTTTCATCCACACAGCGGTCTAGATGAGGCTAAAGAGGCCAGGTAGGCCAGGTGACGGCTGAGTGCGGGGCCTAAGGCTTCTTTCCCAATCACCATGGAGACAGCCACCGCAAGGCTGGCCGGAACTTCTGACGGGGACGGGTCACAAACACCGAGCCAATAGGAGAGGTCCAGCCTAAGCGGCCACTTCCGCAGTGCCCTCCATTTTACCCATGGACACACGACGGCCCCTTCTCTTTTGGGCCACAAAATCCAGGGCACCCAGGGAATCACCTCACCGTAGGCAGCCCCTGATGTGGACACGTTCGACACACGGGGCCAGCAGGCAGGTACCACTTTTCCACTTACGCTAGGATATCAGTAGGCAAGGCGCCCTTCCTCAGCATCTATGGCCCCTCTGTGTATGTGTTCATTCGGAGAAATCTCTTCCTTCTACCCCTGAGACACATCACAAGTATGAGGGGCCTGAGAGAGAGCCTAGACATGGAACGGGGGAGGCTTCTGGCTGTACTGCTTCCCCGTGGGTAGAGAAGAGCAGGTAGTCTCTCTGGAAGGTCTTAGCTTCTGTTGACTGACATGGACAATACAGTAGGGGCGGACCCTGGCCAGGTGGAGCTTGTGGGCAGATGCAACCCCTCCGGCGACGAATAATTCCGCTGCTGCTTTGTATGGTGAAAACCTCCCCCCGCCAAGTGGGATGGGTAGAGAACACTGACCCACACCCGCCAGGGGCCTCTCCTGGGACTAAAGATCCCAACATGGTCTCAACGTCGTCACCCTCTCAGCACACACCTTTCCTGCACACGTAATCCTGCCTTTCTCCGTCAGGGAACTCTCCTACCAGGAAAAAAAGCAACCCGCTCAAAAAGGCCGATGCCAGGGAAATCGAGGAAACACTGCCATTTTCCAAATTTTGGTTGTCTACATGTCCCCACCTCCGCTGCAAGGCCGCGTATGTGGCCGGGCTCCGAAGGCAAGGCCGAAATCCTGGCAGCCTGGGCCCCAGCAGTCCCATGGTTTATGGACGTGGGGACACGGATGACCTGTTCGCCACATACAGGAGGGACCCTTGGGCCCTTCACTGGCTCGCCATTCAGCTCCACGACGTCCACTACCGGCCCTGGCCTTTGCTTTGGCTGGTGCCCCACGGAACGTGTGCTCCGGAGCGATGTTTCTCCGCCCATCACTATCATTCTGCCACCAGGCGATATGTGAGTGTGGGAGTCACCATTTGTCACTGGCAGCAGTGTCACAAGGCAGTAGACTTCCAGGTACCCGCTGACCTAGGCTGCCTTCTGCCCCAGGCAAGGTCCCGAATCCTTTATTCCAGATGCTGACACCCGGGCACTGGCGGACATTCATTTGGAGCAACACAGAGGTCTGAGTGAGGGTCAGCGGGCCAGGTAGGTGAAGTCAAGGCCAGGTGGGCGGGGCTAAGACTCCTTTGCCATCACCATAGAGACAGTCCCCCCCCGCAAGAGTGGGCGGAGCTTGTGATGGGCCTGCTGACAAGACTTGAGCCAATGGCAGAGATCCGGCCCGCCAGGCAGATGACACAGGGCCCTCCAGTGTGACCTATGACACCTAGTGGCCGCAGGATTTGAGCACACCCTGGGAGAGGCTACACAGGCACAAGGGAGCCCCTGGTGCGGACTGCTTCAGGGCATTGGCACAGCAGGCCAGGTACCTCTTTCCCACTTTCCTCAGGATATCACTACGCAAGGCATCCCCACTCAGCATCTCTTGCCTCTCTCTGTCTCTCTCTGGATGTGTTCGTTCTCTGAAATCTCTTCCTTCTCCCCCTTGTCACTTCACACCTTGGAGTGCCTGACAGAGGGCCTAGAGACGAAAGAGCAAAGGGGGAAGGCCTCTGGCTCTACTGGTTGCCCATGGGCAGAGAAGATCTGCTAGTCTATCTGGAAGGTCTAGAGAGTAGCCATTGATTGGGGAGCTACATCACGGGCGGACCTGGCCAGGTGAAGCTTGCTGACATGCAGCAGCCTCTCCGGAGACTACTAATTCCGCGGAGAACATTCTATGCAAATACCCGGCTGAGTGCCATGGGCAGAAACATTGACACATACCTGCCAGGGGTCTATCCTGGGTTGAAGAGTCCACCCTGGTCTCCAGCCACTCATCATCTCAGCACACACTTTGCCTGCACACACGGAATCCGCCTCTCTCCACGAATGCCTTCTCCTCCTAGGAAACACACGATGGCACTCAGCCAAAGGAGAGCACAGGCAAAGTCAACTGAAGCCCCCATTTTCAAGATTTTGTCCTCTGCTGGGCCACAGCCTCCGCTGGCACAGTGCATGTGTGTCACTTCTCCGAAGACAAGGCCGCAATCCGGGCGTCCAGGGCCCCAGCAGTCCAGAGTCTGCGCATGGCGGCATATGGATCACCTCTTTGCCACGTACAGGAGGGAGGCCTGGGCCCTACACTGGCTCCGCTAGAGCTCCACGATCTCAGCTATTTTCCCTGACCTTTGGCCCGTGCCCTCGTGTCTGTGTCATCCCTAGTTACACTTCTTCTCCGACCACTCTGAATCCGCCACCTGCGGATACATGAGCATGAAAATGAACATCTGTCACTGCCTGCAGTGTCACAGGTCACTAGGTGTCTAGGCTCAGGCTGACCTTGGCTGTCTTCTGCCCAGGCAAGGAGCCTAATCCTTCAAAGGCAACGAGGACATGTGGTCATTGGCCGACATTCATTCTTTCATCCACACAGCGGTCTAGATGAGGCTAAAGAGGCCAGGTAGGCCAGGTGACGGCTGAGTGCGGGGCCTAAGGCTTCTTTCCCAATCACCATGGAGACAGCCACCGCAAGGCTGGCCGGAACTTCTGACGGGGACGGGTCACAAACACCGAGCCAATACGAGAGGTCCAGCCTAAGCGGCCACTTCCGCAGTGCCCTCCATTTTACCCATGGACACACGACGGCCCCTTCTCTTTTGGGCCACAAAATCCAGGGCACCCAGGGAATCACCTCACCGTAGGCAGCCCCTGATGTGGACACGTTCGACACACGGGGCCAGCAGGCAGGTACCACTTTTCCACTTACGCTAGGATATCAGTAGGCAAGGCGCCCTTCCTCAGCATCTATGGCCCCTCTGTGTATGTGTTCATTCGGAGAAATCTCTTCCTTCTACCCCTGAGACACATCACAAGTATGAGGGGCCTGAGAGAGAGCCTAGACATGGAACGGGGGAGGCTTCTGGCTGTAGTGCTTCCCCGTGGGTAGAGAAGAGCAGGTAGTCTCTCTGGAAGGTCTTAGCTTCTGTTGACTGACATGGACAATACAGTAGGGGCGGACCCTGGCCAGGTGGAGCTTGTGGGCAGATGCAACCCCTCCGGCGACGAATAATTCCGCTGCTGCTTTGTATGGTGAAAACCTCCCCCCGCCAAGTGGGATGGGTAGAGAACACTGACCCACACCCGCCAGGGGCCTCTCCTGGGACTAAAGATCCCAACATGGTCTCAACGTCGTCACCCTCTCAGCACACACCTTTCCTGCACACGTAATCCTGCCTTTCTCCGTCAGGGAACTCTCCTACCAGGAAAAAAAGCAACCCGCTCAAAAAGGCCGATGCAGGGAAATCGAGGAAACACTGCCATTTTCCAAATTTTGGCTGTCTACATGTTCCCACCTCCGCTGCAAGGCCGCGAATACTATCTCTCTATGGATGGCAAGGCCGAAATCCTGGCAGCCTGGGCCCCAGCAGTCCCATGGTTTATGGACGTGGGGACACGGATGACCTGTTCGCCACATACAGGAGGGACCCTTGGGCCCTTCACTGGCTCGCCATTCAGCTCCACGACGTCCACTACCGGCCCTGGCCTTTGCTTTGGCTGGTGCCCCACGGAACGTGTGCTCCGGAGCGATGTTTCTCCGCCCATCACTATCATTCTGCCACCAGGCGATATGTGAGTGTGGGAGTCACCATTTGTCACTGGCAGCAGTGTCACAAGGCAGTAGACTTCCAGGTACCCGCTGACCTAGGCTGCCTTCTGCCCCAGGCAAGGTCCCGAATCCTTTATCCCAGATGCTGACACCCGGGCACTGGCGGACATTCATTTGGAGCAACACAGAGGTCTGAGTGAGGGTCAGCGGGCCAGGTAGGTGAAGTCAAGGCCAGGTGGGCGGGGCTAAGACTCCTTTGCCATCACCATAGAGACAGTCCCCCCCCGCAAGAGTGGGCGGAGCTTGTGATGGGCCTGCTGACAAGACTTGAGCCAATGGCAGAGATCCGGCCCGCCAGGCAGATGACACAGGGCCCTCCAGTGTGACCTATGACACCTAGTGGCCACAGGATTTGAGCACACCCTGGGAGAGGCTACGCAGGCACAAGGGAGCCCCTGGTGCGGACCGCTTCAGGGCATTGGCACAGCAGGCCAGGTACCTCTTTCCCACTTTCCTCAGGATATCACTACGCAAGGCATCCCCACTCAGCATCTCTTGCCTCTCTCTGTCTCTCTCTGGATGTGTTCGTTCTCTGAAATCTCTTCCTTTTCCCCCTTGTCACTTCACACATTGGAGTGCCTGACAGAGGGCCTAGAGACGAAAGAGCAAAGGGGGAAGGCCTCTGGCTCTACTGGTTGCCCATGGGCAGAGAAGATCTGCTAGTCTATCTGGAAGGTCTAGAGAGTAGCCATTGATTGGGGAGCTACATCACGGGCGGACCTGGCCAGGTGAAGCTTGCTGACATGCAGCAGCCTCTCCGGAGACTACTAATTCCGCGGAGAACATTCTATGCAAATACCCGGCTGAGTGCCATGGGCAGAAACATTGACACATACCTGCCAGGGGTCTATCCTGGGTCTGAAGAGTCCACCCTGGTGTCCAGCCACTCATCATCTCAGCACACACTTTGCCTGCACACATGGAATCCGCCTCTCTCCACGAATGCCTTCTCCTGCTAGGAAACACACGATGGCACTCAGCCAAAGGAGAGCACAGGCAAAGTCAACTGAAGCCCCCATTTTCAAGATTTTGTCCTCTGCTGGGCCACAGCCTCCGCTGGCACAGTGCATGTGTGTCACTTCTCCGAAGACAAGGCCGCAATCCGGGCGTCCAGGGCCCCAGCAGTCCAGAGTCTGCGCATGGCGGCATATGGATCACCTCTTTGCCACGTACAGGAGGGAGGCCTGGGCCCTACACTGGCTCCGCTAGAGCTCCACGATCTCAGCTATTTTCCCTGACCTTTGGCCCGTGCCCTCGTGTCTGTGTCATCCCTAGTTACACTTCTTCTCCGACCACTCTGAATCCGCCACCTGCGGATACATGAGCATGAAAATGAACATCTGTCACTGCCTGCAGTGTCACAGGTCACTAGGTGTCTAGGCTCAGGCTGACCTTGGCTGTCTTCTGCCCAGGCAAGGAGCTTAATCGTTCAAAGGCAACGAGGACATGTGGTCATTGGCCGACATTCATTCTTTCATCCACACAGCGGTCTAGATGAGGCTAAAGAGGCCAGGTAGGCCAGGTGACGGCTGAGTGCGGGGCCTAAGGCTTCTTTCCCAATCACCATGGAGACAGCCACCGCAAGGCTGGCCGGAACTTCTGACGGGGACGGGTCACAAACACCGAGCCAATACGAGAGGTCCAGCCTAAGCGGCCACTTCCGCAGTGCCCTCCATTTTACCCATGGACACACGACGGCCCCTTCTCTTTTGGGCCACAAAATCCAGGGCACCCAGGGAATCACCTCACAGTAGGCAGCCCCTGATGTGGACACGTTCGACACACGGGGCCAGCAGGCAGGTACCACTTTTCCACTTACGCTAGGATATCAGTAGGCAAGGCCCCCTTCCTCAGCATCTATGGCCCCTCTGTGTATGTGTTCATTCGGAGAAATCTCTTCCTTCTACCCCTGAGACACATCACAAGTATGAGGGGCCTGAGAGAGAGCCTAGACATGGAACGGGGGAGGCTTCTGGCTGTACTGCTTCCCCGTGGGTAGAGAAGAGCAGGTAGTCTCTCTGGAAGGTCTTAGCTTCTGTTGACTGACATGGACAATACAGTAGGGGCGGACCCTGGCCAGGTGGAGCTTGTGGGCAGATGCAACCCCTCCGGCGATGAATAATTCCGCTGCTGCTTTGTATGGTGAAAACCTCCCCCCGCCAAGTGGGATGGGTAGAGAACACTGACCCACACCCGCCAGGGGCCTCTCCTGGGACTAAAGATCCCAACATGGTCTCAACGTCGTCACCCTCTCAGCACACACCTTTCCTGCACACGTAATCCTGCCTTTCTCCGTCAGGGAACTCTCCTACCAGGAAAAAAAGCAAGAAGCTCAAAAAGGCCGATGCCAGGGAAATCGAGGAAACACTGCCATTTTCCAAATTTTGGCTGTCTACATGTCCCCGCCTCTGCTGCAAGGCCGCGTATGTGGCCGGGCTCCGAAGGCAAGGCCGAAATCCTGGCAGCCTGGGCCCCAGCAGTCCCATGGTTTATGGACGTGGGGACACGGATGACCTGTTCGCCACATACAGGAGGGACCCTTGGGCCCTTCACTGGCTCGCCATTCAGCTCCACGACGTCCACTACCGGCCCTGGCCTTTGCTTTGGCTGGTGCCCCACGGAACGTGTGCTCCGGAGCGATGTTTCTCCGCCCATCACTATCATTCTGCCACCAGGCTATATGTGAGTGTGGGAGTCACCATTTGTCACTGGCAGCAGTGTCACAAGGCAGTAGACTTACAGGTACCCGCTGACCTAGGCTGCCTTCTGCCCCAGGCAAGGTCCCGAATCCTTTATCCCAGATGCTGACACCCGGGCACTGGCGGACATTCATTTGGAGCAACACAGAGGTCTGAGTGAGGGTCAGCGGGCCAGGTAGGTGAAGTCAAGGCCAGGTGGGCGGGGCTAAGACTCCTTTGCCATCACCATAGAGACAGTCCCCCCCCGCAAGAGTGGGCGGAGCTTGTGATGGGCCTGCTGACAAGACTTGAGCCAATGGCAGAGATCCGGCCCGCCAGGCAGATGACACAGGGCCCTCCAGTGTGACCTATGACACCTAGTGGCCACAGGATTTGAGCACACCCTGGGAGAGGCTACGCAGGCACAAGGGAGCCCCTGGTGCGGACCGCTTCAGGGCATTGGCACAGCAGGCCAGGTACCTCTTTCCCACTTTCCTCAGGATATCACTACGGAAGGCATCCCCACTCAGCATCTCTTGCCTCTCTCTGTCTCTCTCTGGATGTGTTCGTTCTCTGAAATCTCTTCCTTCTCCCCCTTGTCACTTCACACCTTGGAGTGCCTGACAGAGGGCCTAGAGACGAAAGAGCAAAGGGGGAAGGCCTCTGGCTCTACTGGTTGCCCATGGGCAGAGAAGATCTGCTAGTCTATCTGGAAGGTCTAGAGAGTAGCCATTGATTGGGGAGCTACATCACGGGCGGACCTGGCCAGGTGAAGCTTGCTGACATGCAGCAGCCTCTCCGGAGACTACTAATTCCACGGAGAACATTCTATGCAAATAGCCGGCTGAGTGCCATGGGCAGAAACATTGACACATACCTGCCAGGGGTCTATCCTGGGTTGAAGAGTCCACCCTGGTCTCCAGCCACTCATCATCTCAGCACACACTTTGCCTGCACACACGGAATCCGCCTCTCTCCACGAATGCCTTCTCCTCCTAGGAAACACACGATGGCACTCAGCCAAAGGAGAGCACAGGCAAAGTCAAGTGAAGCCCCCATTTTCAAGATTTTGTCCTCTGCTGGGCCACAGCCTCCGCTGGCACAGTGCATGTGTGTCACTTCTCCGAAGACAAGGCCGCAATCCGGGCGTCCAGGGCCCCAGCAGTCCAGAGTCTGCGCATGGCGGCATATGGATCACCTCTTTGCCACGTACAGGAGGGAGGCCTGGGCCCTACACTGGCTCCGCTAGAGCTCCACGATCTCAGCTATTTTCCCTGACCTTTGGCCCGTGCCCTCGTGTCTGTGTCATCCCTAGTTACACTTCTTCTCCGACCACTCTGAATCCGCCACCTGCGGATACATGAGCATGAAAATCAACATCTGTCACTGCCTGCAGTGTCACAGGTCACTAGGTGTCTAGGCTCAGGCTGACCTTGGCTGTCTTCTGCCCAGGCAAGGAGCCTAATCCTTCAAAGGCAACGAGGACATGTGGTCATTGGCCGACATTCATTCTTTCATCCACACAGCGGTCTAGATGAGGCTAAAGAGGCCAGGTAGGCCAGGTGACGGCTGAGTGCGGGGCCTAAGGCTTCTTTCCCAATCACCATGGAGACAGCCACCGCAAGGCTGGCCGGAACTTCTGACGGGGACGGGTCACAAACACCGAGCCAATACGAGAGGTCCAGCCTAAGCGGCCACTTCCGCAGTGCCCTCCATTTTACCCATGGACACACGACGGCCCCTTCTCTTTTGGGCCACAAAATCCAGGGCACCCAGGGAATCACCTCACAGTAGGCAGCCCCTGATGTGGACACGTTCGACACACGGGGCCAGCAGGCAGGTACCACTTTTCCACTTACGCTAGGATATCAGTAGGCAAGGCGCCCTTCCTCAGCATCTATGGCCCCTCTGTGTATGTGTTCATTCGGAGAAATCTCTTCCTTCTACCCCTGAGACACATCACAAGTATGAGGGGCCTGAGAGAGAGCCTAGAGATGGAACGGGGGAGGCTTCTGGCTGTACTGCTTCCCCGTGGGTAGAGAAGAGCAGGTAGTCTCTCTGGAAGGTCTTAGCTTCTGTTGACTGACATGGACAATACAGTAGGGGCGGACCCTGGCCAGGTGGAGCTTGTGGGCAGATGCAACCCCTCCGGTGACGAATAATTCCGCTGCTGCTTTGTATGGTGAAAACCTCCCCCCGCCAAGTGGGATGGGTAGAGAACACTGACCCACACCCGCCAGGGGCCTCTCCTGGGACTAAAGATCCCAACATGGTCTCAACGTCGTCACCCTCTCAGCACACACCTTTCCTGCACACGTAATCCTGCCTTTCCCCGTCAGGGAACTCTCCTACCAGGAAAAAAAGCAACCCGCTCAAAAAGGCCGATGCCAGGGAAATCGAGGAAACACTGCCATTTTCCAAATTTTGGCTGTCTACATGTCCCCACCTCCGCTGCAAGGCCGCGTATGTGGCCGGGCTCCGAAGGCAAGGCCGAAATCCTGGCAGCCTGGGCCCCAGCAGTCCCATGGTTTATGGACGTGGGGACACGGATGACCTGTTCGCCACATACAGGAGGGACCCTTGGGCCCTTCACTGGCTCGCCATTCAGCTCCACGACGTCCACTACCGGCCCTGGCCTTTGCTTTGGCTGGTGCCCCACGGAACGTGTGCTCCGGAGCGATGTTTCTCCGCCCATCACTATCATTCTGCCACCAGGCGATATGTGAGTGTGGGAGTCACCATTTGTCACTGGCAGCAGTGTCACAAGGCAGTAGACTTCCAGGTACCCGCTGACCTAGGCTGCCTTCTGCCCCAGGCAAGGTCCCGAATCCTTTATTCCAGATGCTGACACCCGGGCACTGGCGGACATTCATTTGGAGCAACACAGAGGTCTGAGTGAGGGTCAGCGGGCCAGGTAGGTGAAGTCAAGGCCAGGTGGGCGGGGCTAAGACTCCTTTGCCATCACCATAGAGACAGTCCCCCCCGCAAGAGTGGGCGGAGCTTGTGATGGGCCTGCTGACAAGACTTGAGCCAATGGCAGAGATCCGGCCCGCCAGGCAGATGACACAGGGCCCTCCAGTGTGACCTATGACACCTAGTGGCCACAGGATTTGAGCACACCCTGGGAGAGGCTACGCAGGCACAAGGGAGCCCCTGGTGCGGACTGCTTCAGGGCATTGGCACAGCAGGCCAGGTACCTCTTTCCCACTTTCCTCAGGATATCACTACGCAAGGCATCCCCACTCAGCATCTCTTGCCTCTCTCTGTCTCTCTCTGGATGTGTTCGTTCTCTGAAATCTCTTCCTTCTCCCCCTTGTCACTTCACACCTTGGAGTGCCTGACAGAGGGCCTAGAGACGAAAGAGCAAAGGGGGAAGGCCTCTGGCTCTACTGGTTGCCCATGGGCAGAGAAGATCTGCTAGTCTATCTGGAAGGTCTAGAGAGTAGCCATTGATTGGGGAGCTACATCACGGGCGGACCTGGCCAGGTGAAGCTTGCTGACATGCAGCAGCCTCTCCGGAGACTACTAATTCCGCGGAGAACATTCTATGCAAATACCCGGCTGAGTGCCATGGGCAGAAACATTGACACATACCTGCCAGGGGTCTATCCTGGGTCTGAAGAGTCCACCCTGGTGTCCAGCCACTCATCATCTCAGCACACACTTTGCCTGCACACATGGAATCCGCCTCTCTCCACGAATGCCTTCTCCTGCTAGGAAACACACGATGGCACTCAGCCAAAGGAGAGCACAGGCAAAGTCAACTGAAGCCCCCATTTTCAAGATTTTGTCCTCTGCTGGGCCACAGCCTCCGCTGGCACAGTGCATGTGTGTCACTTCTCCGAAGACAAGGCCGCAATCCGGGCGTCCAGGGCCCCAGCAGTCCAGAGTCTGCGCATGGCGGCATATGGATCACCTCTTTGCCACGTACAGGAGGGAGGCCTGGGCCCTACACTGGCTCCGCTAGAGCTCCACGATCTCAGCTATTTTCCCTGACCTTTGGCCCGTGCCCTCGTGTCTGTGTCATCCCTAGTTACACTTCTTCTCCGACCACTCTGAATCCGCCACCTGCGGATACATGAGCATGAAAATGAACATCTGTCACTGCCTGCAGTGTCACAGGTCACTAGGTGTCTAGGCTCAGGCTGACCTTGGCTGTCTTCTGCCCAGGCAAGGAGCTTAATCGTTCAAAGGCAACGAGGACATGTGGTCATTGGCCGACATTCATTCTTTCATCCACACAGCGGTCTAGATGAGGCTAAAGAGGCCAGGTAGGCCAGGTGACGGCTGAGTGCGGGGCCTAAGGCTTCTTTCCCAATCACCATGGAGACAGCCACCGCAAGGCTGGCCGGAACTTCTGACGGGGACGGGTCACAAACACCGAGCCAATACGAGAGGTCCAGCCTAAGCGGCCACTTCCGCAGTGCCCTCCATTTTACCCATGGACACACGACGGCCCCTTCTCTTTTGGGCCACAAAATCCAGGGCACCCAGGGAATCACCTCACAGTAGGCAGCCCCTGATGTGGACACGTTCGACACACGGGGCCAGCAGGCAGGTACCACTTTTCCACTTACGCTAGGATATCAGTAGGCAAGGCCCCCTTCCTCAGCATCTATGGCCCCTCTGTGTATGTGTTCATTCGGAGAAATCTCTTCCTTCTACCCCTGAGACACATCACAAGTATGAGGGGCCTGAGAGAGAGCCTAGACATGGAACGGGGGAGGCTTCTGGCTGTACTGCTTCCCCGTGGGTAGAGAAGAGCAGGTAGTCTCTCTGGAAGGTCTTAGCTTCTGTTGACTGACATGGACAATACAGTAGGGGCGGACCCTGGCCAGGTGGAGCTTGTGGGCAGATGCAACCCCTCCGGCGATGAATAATTCCGCTGCTGCTTTGTATGGTGAAAACCTCCCCCCGCCAAGTGGGATGGGTAGAGAACACTGACCCACACCCGCCAGGGGCCTCTCCTGGGACTAAAGATCCCAACATGGTCTCAACGTCGTCACCCTCTCAGCACACACCTTTCCTGCACACGTAATCCTGCCTTTCTCCGTCAGGGAACTCTCCTACCAGGAAAAAAAGCAAGAAGCTCAAAAAGGCCGATGCCAGGGAAATCGAGGAAACACTGCCATTTTCCAAATTTTGGCTGTCTACATGTCCCCGCCTCTGCTGCAAGGCCGCGTATGTGGCCGGGCTCCGAAGGCAAGGCCGAAATCCTGGCAGCCTGGGCCCCAGCAGTCCCATGGTTTATGGACGTGGGGACACGGATGACCTGTTCGCCACATACAGGAGGGACCCTTGGGCCCTTCACTGGCTCGCCATTCAGCTCCACGACGTCCACTACCGGCCCTGGCCTTTGCTTTGGCTGGTGCCCCACGGAACGTGTGCTCCGGAGCGATGTTTCTCCGCCCATCACTATCATTCTGCCACCAGGCGATATGTGAGTGTGGGAGTCACCATTTGTCACTGGCAGCAGTGTCACAAGGCAGTAGACTTACAGGTACCCGCTGACCTAGGCTGCCTTCTGCCCCAGGCAAGGTCCCGAATCCTTTATCCCAGATGCTGACACCCGGGCACTGGCGGACATTCATTTGGAGCAACACAGAGGTCTGAGTGAGGGTCAGCGGGCCAGGTAGGTGAAGTCAAGGCCAGGTGGGCGGGGCTAAGACTCCTTTGCCATCACCATAGAGACAGTCCCCCCCGCAAGAGTGGGCGGAGCTTGTGATGGGCCTGCTGACAAGACTTGAGCCAATGGCAGAGATCCGGCCCGCCAGGCAGATGACACAGGGCCCTCCAGTGTGACCTATGACACCTAGTGGCCACAGGATTTGAGCACACCCTGGGAGAGGCTACGCAGGCACAAGGGAGCCCCTGGTGCGGACTGCTTCAGGGCATTGGCACAGCAGGCCAGGTACCTCTTTCCCACTTTCCTAAGGATATCACTACGCAAGGCATCCCCACTCAGCATCTCTTGCCTCTCTCTGTCTCTCTCTGGATGTGTTCGTTCTCTGAAATCTCTTCCTTCTCCCCCTTGTCACTTCACACCTTGGAGTGCCTGACAGAGGGCCTAGAGACGAAAGAGCAAAGGGGGAAGGCCTCTGGCTCTACTGGTTGCCCATGGGCAGAGAAGATCTGCTAGTCTATCTGGAAGGTCTAGAGAGTAGCCATTGATTGGGGAGCTACATCACGGGCGGACCTGGCCAGGTGAAGCTTGCTGACATGCAGCAGCCTCTCCGGAGACTACTAATTCCGCGGAGAACATTCTATGCAAATACCCGGCTGAGTGCCATGGGCAGAAACATTGACACATACCTGCCAGGGGTCTATCCTGGGTTGAAGAGTCCACCCTGGTCTCCAGCCACTCATCATCTCAGCACACACTTTGCCTGCACACACGGAATCCGCCTCTCTCCACGAATGCCTTCTCCTGCTAGGAAACACACGATGGCACTCAGCCAAGGGAGAGCACAGGCAAAGTCAAGTGAAGCCCCCATTTTCAAGATTTTGTCCTCTGCTGGGCCACAGCCTCCGCTGGCACAGTGCATGTGTGTCACTTCTCCGAAGACAAGGCCGCAATCCGGGCGTCCAGGGCCCCAGCAGTCCAGAGTCTGCGCATGGCGGCATATGGATCACCTCTTTGCCACGTACAGGAGGGAGGCCAGGGCCCTACACTGGCTCCGCTAGAGCTCCACGATCTCAGCTATTTTCCCTGACTTTGGCCCGTGCCCTCGTGTCTGTGTCATCCCTAGTTACACTTCTTCTCCGACCACTCTGAATCCGCCACCTGCGGATACATGAGCATGAAAATGAACATCTGTCACTGCCTGCAGTGTCACAGGTCACTAGGTGTCTAGGCTCAGGCTGACCTTGGCTGTCTTCTGCCCAGGCAAGGAGCCTAATCCTTCAAAGGCAATGAGGACATGTGGTCCTTTGCCGACATTCATTCTTTCATCCACACAGCGGTCTAGATGAGGCTAAAGATGCCAGGTAGGCCAGGTGACGGCTGAGTGCGGGGCCTAAGGCTTCTTTCCCAATCACCGTGGAGACAGCCACCGCAAGGCTGGCCGGAACTTCTGACGGGGACGGGTCACAAACACCGAGCCAATACGAGAGGTCCAGCCTAAGCGGCCACTTCCGCAGTGCCCTCCATTTTACCCATGGACACACGACGGCCCCTTCTCTTTTGGGCCACAAAATCCAGGGCACCCAGGGAATCACCTCACCGTAGGCAGCCCCTGATGTGGACACGTTCGACACACGGGGCCAGCAGGCAGGTACCACTTTTCCACTTACGCTAGGATATCAGTAGGCAAGGCGCCCTTCCTCAGCATCTATGGCCCCTCTGTGTATGTGTTCATTCGGAGAAATCTCTTCCTTCTACCCCTGAGACACATCACAAGTATGAGGGGCCTGAGAGAGAGCCTAGACATGGAACGGGGGAGGCTTCTGGCTGTACTGCTTCCCCGTGGGTAGAGAAGAGCAGGTAGTCTCTCTGGAAGGTCTTAGCTTCTGTTGACTGACATGGACAATACAGCAGGGGCGGACCCTGCCCAGGTGGAGCTTGTGGGCAGATGCAACCCCTCCGGCGACGGATAATTCCGCTGCTGCTTTGTATGGTGAAAACCTCCCCCCGCCAAGTGGGATGGGTAGAGAACACTGACCCACACCCGCCAGGGGCCTCTCCTGGGACTAAAGATCCCAACATGGTCTCAACGTCGTCACCCTCTCAGCACACACCTTTCCTGCACACGTAATCCTGCCTTTCTCCGTCAGGGCCCTCTCCTACCAGGAAAAAAAGCAAGCCGCTCAAAAAGGCCGATGCCAGGGAACTCGAGGAAACACTGCCATTTTCCAAATTTTGGCTGTCTACATATCCCCGCCTCCGCTGCAAGGCCGCGTATGTGGCCGGGCTCCGATGGCAAGGCCGAAATCCTGTCAGCCTGGGCCCCAGCAGTCCCATGGTTTATGGACGTGGGGACACGGATGACCTGTTCGCCACATACAGGAGGGACCCTTGGGCCCTTCACTGGCTCGCCATTCAGCTCCACGACGTCCACTACCGGCCCTGGCCTTTGCTTTGGCTGGTGCCCCACGGAACGTGTGCTCCGGAGCGATGTTTCTCCGCCCATCACTATCATTCTGCCACCAGGCGATATGTGAGTGTGGGAGTCACCATTTGTCACTGGCAGCAGTGTCACAAGGCAGTAGACTTACAGGTACCCGCTGACCTAGGCTGCCTTCTGCCCCAGGCAAGGTCCCGAATCCTTTATCCCAGATGCTGACACCCGGGCACTGGCGGACATTCATTTGGAGCAACACAGAGGTCTGAGTGAGGGTCAGCGGGCCAGGTAGGTGAAGTCAAGGCCAGGTGGGCGGGGCTAAGACTCCTTTGCCATCACCATAGAGACAGTCCCCCCCGCAAGAGTGGGCGGAGCTTGTGATGGGCCTGCTGACAAGACTTGAGCCAATGGCAGAGATCCGGCCCGCCAGGCAGATGACACAGGGCCCTCCAGTGTGACCTATGACACCTAGTGGCCACAGGATTTGAGCACACCCTGGGAGAGGCTACGCAGGCACAAGGGAGCCCCTGGTGCGGACTGCTTCAGGGCATTGGCACAGCAGGCCAGGTACCTCTTTCCCACTTTCCTAAGGATATCACTACGCAAGGCATCCCCACTCAGCATCTCTTGCCTCTCTCTGTCTCTCTCTGGATGTGTTCGTTCTCTGAAATCTCTTCCTTCTCCCCCTTGTCACTTCACACCTTGGAGTGCCTGACAGAGGGCCTAGAGACGAAAGAGCAAAGGGGGAAGGCCTCTGGCTCTACTGGTTGCCCATGGGCAGAGAAGATCTGCTAGTCTATCTGGAAGGTCTAGAGAGTAGCCATTGATTGGGGAGCTACATCACGGGCGGACCTGGCCAGGTGAAGCTTGCTGACATGCAGCAGCCTCTCCGGAGACTACTAATTCCGCGGAGAACATTCTATGCAAATACCCGGCTGAGTGCCATGGGCAGAAACATTGACACATACCTGCCAGGGGTCTATCCTGGGTTGAAGAGTCCACCCTGGTCTCCAGCCACTCATCATCTCAGCACACACTTTGCCTGCACACACGGAATCCGCCTCTCTCCACGAATGCCTTCTCCTGCTAGGAAACACACGATGGCACTCAGCCAAGGGAGAGCACAGGCAAAGTCAAGTGAAGCCCCCATTTTCAAGATTTTGTCCTCTGCTGGGCCACAGCCTCCGCTGGCACAGTGCATGTGTGTCACTTCTCCGAAGACAAGGCCGCAATCCGGGCGTCCAGGGCCCCAGCAGTCCAGAGTCTGCGCATGGCGGCATATGGATCACCTCTTTGCCACGTACAGGAGGGAGGCCAGGGCCCTACACTGGCTCCGCTAGAGCTCCACGATCTCAGCTATTTTCCCTGACTTTGGCCCGTGCCCTCGTGTCTGTGTCATCCCTAGTTACACTTCTTCTCCGACCACTCTGAATCCGCCACCTGCGGATACATGAGCATGAAAATGAACATCTGTCACTGCCTGCAGTGTCACAGGTCACTAGGTGTCTAGGCTCAGGCTGACCTTGGCTGTCTTCTGCCCAGGCAAGGAGCCTAATCCTTCAAAGGCAATGAGGACATGTGGTCCTTTGCCGACATTCATTCTTTCATCCACACAGCGGTCTAGATGAGGCTAAAGATGCCAGGTAGGCCAGGTGACGGCTGAGTGCGGGGCCTAAGGCTTCTTTCCCAATCACCGTGGAGACAGCCACCGCAAGGCTGGCCGGAACTTCTGACGGGGACGGGTCACAAACACCGAGCCAATACGAGAGGTCCAGCCTAAGCGGCCACTTCCGCAGTGCCCTCCATTTTACCCATGGACACACGACGGCCCCTTCTCTTTTGGGCCACAAAATCCAGGGCACCCAGGGAATCACCTCACCGTAGGCAGCCCCTGATGTGGACACGTTCGACACACGGGGCCAGCAGGCAGGTACCACTTTTCCACTTACGCTAGGATATCAGTAGGCAAGGCGCCCTTCCTCAGCATCTATGGCCCCTCTGTGTATGTGTTCATTCGGAGAAATCTCTTCCTTCTACCCCTGAGACACATCACAAGTATGAGGGGCCTGAGAGAGAGCCTAGACATGGAACGGGGGAGGCTTCTGGCTGTACTGCTTCCCCGTGGGTAGAGAAGAGCAGGTAGTCTCTCTGGAAGGTCTTAGCTTCTGTTGACTGACATGGACAATACAGCAGGGGCGGACCCTGCCCAGGTGGAGCTTGTGGGCAGATGCAACCCCTCCGGCGACGGATAATTCCGCTGCTGCTTTGTATGGTGAAAACCTCCCCCCGCCAAGTGGGATGGGTAGAGAACACTGACCCACACCCGCCAGGGGCCTCTCCTGGGACTAAAGATCCCAACATGGTCTCAACGTCGTCACCCTCTCAGCACACACCTTTCCTGCACACGTAATCCTGCCTTTCTCCGTCAGGGCCCTCTCCTACCAGGAAAAAAAGCAAGCCGCTCAAAAAGGCCGATGCCAGGGAACTC
This sequence comes from Loxodonta africana, assembly GCF_030014295.1. Lineage (NCBI taxonomy): Eukaryota > Metazoa > Chordata > Mammalia > Proboscidea > Elephantidae > Loxodonta > Loxodonta africana. Next base: position 133,583 of record NW_026974926.1, on the reverse strand, counting down.
GAGGAAACACTGCCATTTTCCAAATTTTGGCTGTCTACATATCCCCGCCTCCGCTGCAAGGCCGCGTATGTGGCCGGGCTCCGATGGCAAGGCCGAAATCCTGTCAGCCTGGGCCCCAGCAGTCCCATGGTTTATGGACGTGGGGACACGGATGACCTGTTCGCCACATACAGGAGGGACCCTTGGGCCCTTCACTGGCTCGCCATTCAGCTCCACGACGTCCACTACCGGCCCTGGCCTTTGCTTTGGCTGGTGCCCCACGGAACGTGTGCTCCGGAGCGATGTTTCTCCGCCCATCACTATCATTCTGCCACCAGGCGATATGTGAGTGTGGGAGTCACCATTTGTCACTGGCAGCAGTGTCACAAGGCAGTAGACTTCCAGGTACCCGCTGACCTAGGCTGCCTTCTGCCCCAGGCAAGGTCCCGAATCCTTTATCCCAGATGCTGACACCCGGGCACTGGCGGACGTTCATTTGGAGCAACACAGAGGTCTGAGTGAGTGTCAGCGGGCCAGGTAGGTGAAGTCAAGGCCAGGTGGGCGGGGCTAAGACTCCTTTGCCATCACCATAGAGACAGTCCCCCCCGCAAGAGTGGGCGGAGCTTGTGATGGGCCTGCTGACAAGACTTGAGCCAATGGCAGAGATCCGGCCCGCCAGGCAGATGACACAGGGCCCTCCAGTGTGACCTATGACACCTAGTGGCCGCAGGATTTGAGCACACCCTGGGAGAGGCTACGCAGGCACAAGGGAGCCCCTGGTGCGGACTGCTTCAGGGCATTGGCACAGCAGGCCAGGTACCTCTTTCCCACTTTCCTCAGGATATCACTACGCAAGGCATCCCCACTCAGCATCTCTTGCCTCTCTCTGCCTCTCTCTGGATGTGTTCGTTCTCTGAAATCTCTTCCTTCTCCCCCTTGTCACTTCACACCTTGGAGTGCCTGACAGAGGGCCTAGAGACGAAAGAGCAAAGGGGGAAGGCCTCTGGCTCTACTGGTTGCCCATGGGCAGAGAAGATCTGCTAGTCTATCTGGAAGGTCTAGAGAGTAGCCATTGATTGGGGAGCTACATCACGGGCGGACCTGGCCAGGTGAAGCTTGGTGACATGCAGCAGCCTCTCCGGAGACTACTAATTCCAAGGAGAACATTCTATGCAAATACCCGGCTGAGTGCCATGGGCAGAAACATTGACACATACCTGCCACGGGTCTATCATGGGTTGAAGAGTCCACCCTGGTCTCCAGCCACTCATCATCTCAGCACACACTTTGCCTGCACACACGGAATCCGCCTCTCTCCACGAATGCCTTCTCCTGCTAGGAAACACACGATGGCACTCAGCCAAAGGAGAGCACAGGCAAAGTCAACTGAAGCCCCCATTTTCAAGATTTTGTCCTTTGCTGGGCCACAGCCTCCGCTGGCACAGTGCATGTGTGTCACTTCTCCGAAGACAAGGCCGCAATCCGGGCGTCCAGGGCCCCAGCAGTCCAGAGTCTGCCCATGGCGGCATATGGATCACCTCTTTGCCACGTACAGGAGGGAGGCCTGGGCCCTACACTGGCTCCGCTAGAGCTCCACGATCTCAGCTATTTTCCCTGACCTTTGGCCCGTGCCCTCGTGTCTGTGTCATCCCTAGTTACACTTCTTCTCCGACCACTCTGAATCCGCCACCTGCGGATACATGAGCATGAAAATGAACATCTGTCACTGCCTGCAGTGTCACAGGTCACTAGGTGTCTAGGCTCAGGCTGACCTTGGCTGTCTTCTGCCCAGGCAAGGAGCCTAATCCTTCAAAGGCAACGAGGACATGTGGTCATTGGCCGACATTCATTCTTTCATCCACACAGCGGTCTAGATGAGGCTAAAGAGGCCAGGTAGGCCAGGTGACGGCTGAGTGCGGGGCCTAAGGCTTCTTTCCCAATCACCATGGAGACAGCCACCGCAAGCCTGGCAGGAACTTCTGACGGGGACGGGTCACAAACACCGAGCCAATAGGAGAGGTCCAGCCTAAGCGGCCACTTCCGCAGTGCCCTCCATTTTACCCATGGACACACGACGGCCCCTTCTCTTTTGGGCCACAAAATCCAGGGCACCCAGGGAATCACCTCACCGTAGGCAGCCCCTGATGTGGACACGTTCGACACACTGGGCCAGCAGGCAGGTACCACTTTTCCACTTACGCTAGGATATCAGTAGGCAAGGCGCCCTTCCTCAGCATCTATGGCCCCTCTGTGTATGTGTTCATTCGGAGAAATCTCTTCCTTCTACCCCTGAGACACATCACAAGTATGAGGGGCCTGAGAGAGAGCCTAGAGATGGAATGGGGGAGGCTTCTGGCTGTACTGCTTCCCCGTGGGTAGAGAAGAGCAGGTAGTCTCTCTGGAAGGTCTTAGCTTCTGTTGACTGACATGGACAATACAGTAGGGGCGGACCCTGGCCAGGTGGAGCTTGTGGGCAGACGCAACCCCTCCGGCGACGAATAATTCCGCTGCTGCTTTGTATGGTGAAAACCTCCCCCCGCCAAGTGGGATGGGTAGAGAACACTGACCCACACCCGCCAGGGGCCTCTCCTGGGACTAAAGATCCCAACATGGTCTCAACTTCGTCACCCTCTCAGCACACACCTTTCCTGCACACGTAATCCTGCCTTTCTCCGTCAGGGCCCTATCCTACCAGGAAAAAAAGCAAGCCGCTCAAAAAGGCCGATGCCAGGGAACTCGAGGAAACACTGCCTTTTTCCAAATTTTGGCTGTCTACATGTCCCCGCATCCGCTGCAAGGCCGCGTATGTGGCCGGGCTCCGAAGGCAAGGCCGAAATCCTGGCAGCCTGGGCCCCAGCAGTCCCATGGTTTATGGACGTGGGGACACGGATGACCTGTTCGCCACATACAGGAGGGACCCTTGGGCCCTTCACTGGCTCGCCATTCAGCTCCACGACGTCCACTACCGGCCCTGGCCTTTGCTTTGGCTGGTGCCCCACGGAACGTGTGCTCCGGAGCCATGTTTCTCCGCCCATCACTAGCATTCGGCCACCAGGCGATATGTGAGTGTGGGAGTCACCATTTGTCACTGGCAGCAGTGTCACAAGGCAGTAGACTTCCAGGTACCCGCTGACCTAGGCTGCCTTCTGCCCCAGGCAAGGTCCCGAATCCTTTATCCCAGATGCTGACACCCGGGCACTGGCGGACATTCATTTGGAGCAACACAGAGGTCTGAGTGAGTGTCAGCAGGCCTGGTAGGTGAACTCAAGGCCAGGTGGGCGGGGCTAAGACTCCTTTGCCATCACCATAGAGACAGTCCCCCCCCGCAAGAGTGGGCGGAGCTTGTGATGGGCCTGCTGACAAGACTTGAGCCAATGGCAGAGATCCGGCCTGCCAGGCAGATGACACAGGGCCCTCCAGTGTGACCTATGACACCTAGTGGCCACAGGATTTGAGCACACCCTCGGAGAGGCTACGCAGGCACAAGGGAGCCCCTGGTGCGGACTGCTTCAGGGCATTGGCACAGCAGGCCAGGTACCTCTTTCCCACTTTCCTCAGGATATCACTACGCAAGGCATCCCCACTCAGCATCTCTTGCCTCTCTCTGTCTCTCTCTGGATGTGTTCGTTCTCTGAAATCTCTTCCTTCTCCCCCTTGTCACTTCACACCTTGGAGTGCCTGACAGAGGGCCTAGAGACGAAAGAGCAAAGGGGGAAGGCCTCTGGCTCTACTGGTTGCCCATGGGCAGAGAAGATCTGCTAGTCTATCTGGAAGGTCTAGAGAGTAGCCATTGATTGGGGAGCTACATCACGGGCGGACCTGGCCAGGTGAAGCTTGCTGACATGCAGCAGCCTCTCCGGAGACTACTAATTCTGCGGAGAACATTCTATGCAAATACCCGGCTGAGTGCCATGGGCAGAAACATTGACACATACCTGCCAGGGGTCTATCCTGGGTCTGAAGAGTCCACCCTGGTCTCCAGCCACTCATCATCTCAGCACACACTTTGCCTGCACACACGGAATCCGCCTCTCTCCACGAATGCCTTCTCCTGCTAGGAAACACACGATGGCACTCAGCCAAAGGAGAGCACAGGCAAAGTCAAATGAAGCCCCCATTTTCAAGATTTTGTCCTCTGCTGGGCCACAGCCTCCGCTGGCACAGTGCATGTGTGTCACTTCTCCGAAGACAAGGCCGCAATCCGGGCGTCCAGGGCCCCAGCAGTCCAGAGTCTGCGCATGGCGGCATATGGATCACCTCTTTGCCACGTACAGGAGGGAGGCCTGGGCCCTACACTGGCTCCGCTAGAGCTCCACGATCTCAGCTATTTTCCCTGACCTTTGGCCCGTGCCCTCGTGTCTGTGTCATCCCTAGTTACACTTCTTCTCCGACCACTCTGAATCCGCCACCTGCGGATACATGAGCATGAAAATGAACATCTGTCACTGCCTGCAGTGTCACAGGTCACTAGGTGTCTAGGCTCAGGCTGACCTTGGCTGTCTTCTGCCCAGGCAAGGAGCCTAATCCTTCAAAGGCAACGAGGACATGTGGTCATTGGCCGACATTCATTCTTTCATCCACACAGCGGTCTAGATGAGGCTAAAGAGGCCAGGTAGGCCAGGTGACGGCTGAGTGCGGGGCCTAAGGCTTCTTTCCCAATCACCATGGAGACAGCCACCGCAAGGCTGGCCGGAACTTCTGACGGGGACGGGTCACAAACACCGAGCCAATACGAGAGGTCCAGCCTAAGCGGCCACTTCCGCAGTGCCCTCCATTTTACCCATGGACACAAGACGGCGCCTTATCTTTTGGGCCACAAAATCCAGGGCACCCAGGGAATCACCTCACAGTAGGCAGCCCCTGATGTGGACACGTTCGACACACTGGGCCAGCAGGCAGGTACCACTTTTCCACTTACGCTAGGATATCAGTAGGCAAGGCGCCCTTCCTCAGCATCTATGGCCCCTCTGTGTATGTGTTCATTCGGAGAAATCTCTTTTTTCTACCCCTGAGACACATCACAAGTATGCGGGGCCTGAGAGAGAGCCTAGAGATGGAACGGGGGAGGCTTCTGGCTGTACTGCTTCCCCGTGGGTAGAGAAGAGCAGGTAGTCTCTCTGGAAGGTCTTAGCTTCTGTTGACTGACATGGACAATACAGCAAGGGCGGACCCTGGCCAGGTGGAGCTTGTGGGCAGATGCAACCCCTCCGGCGACGAATAATTCCGCTGCTGCTTTGTATGGTGAAAACCTCCCCCCGCCAAGTGGGATGGGTAGAGAACACTGACCCACACCCGCCAGGGGCCTCTCCTGGGACTAAAGATCCCAACATGGTCTCAACGTCGTCACCCTCTCAGCACACACCTTTCCTGCACACGTAATCCTGCCTTTCTCCGTCAGGGCCCTCTCCTACCAGGAAAAAAAGCAAGCCGCTCAAAAAGGCCGATGCCAGGGAACTCGAGGAAACACTGCCTTTTTCCAAATTTTGGCTGTCTACATGTCCCCGCCTCCGCTGCAAGGCCGCGTATGTGGCCGGGCTCCGAAGGCAAGGCCGAAATCCTGGCAGCCTGGGCCCCAGCAGTCCCATGGTTTATGGACGTGGGGACACGGATGACCTGTTCGCCACATACAGGAGGGACCCTTGGGCCCTTCACTGGCTCGCCATTCAGCTCCACGACGTCCACTACCGGCCCTGGCCTTTGCTTTGGCTGGTGCCCCACGGAACGTGTGCTCCGGAGCGATGTTTCTCCGCCCATCACTATCATTCTGCCACCAGGCGATATGTGAGTGTGGGAGTCACCATTTGTCACTGGCAGCAGTGTCACAAGGCAGTAGACTTCCAGGTACCCGCTGACCTAGGCTGCCTTCTGCCCCAGGCAAGGTCCCGAATCCTTTATCCCAGATGCTGACACCCGGGCACTGGCGGACATTCATTTGGAGCAACACAGAGGTCTGAGTGAGTGTCAGCGGGCCTGGTAGGTGAAGTCAAGGCCAGGTGGGCGGGGCTAAGACTCCTTTGCCATCACCATAGAGACAGTCCCCCCCCGCAAGAGTGCGCGGAGCTTGTGATGGGCCTGCTGACAAGACTTGAGCCAATGGCAGAGATCCGGCCTGCCAGGCAGATGACACAGGGCCCTCCAGTGTGACCTATGACACCTAGTGGCCACAGGATTTGAGCACACCCTGGGAGAGGCTACGCAGGCACAAGGGAGCCCCTGGTGCGGACTGCTTCAGGGCATTGGCACAGCAGGCCAGGTACCTCTTTCCCACTTTCCTCAGGATATCACTACGCAAGGCATCCCCACTCAGCATCTCTTGCCTCTCTCTGTCTCTCTCTGGATGTGTTCGTTCTCTGAAATCTCTTCCTTCTCCCCCTTGTCACTTCACACCTTGGAGTGCCTGACAGAGGGCCTAGAGACGAAAGAGCAAAGGGGGAAGGCCTCTGGCTCTACTGGTTGCCCATGGGCAGAGAAGATCTGCTAGTCTATCTGGAAGGTCTAGAGAGTAGCCATTGATTGGGGAGCTACATCACGGGCGGACCTGGCCAGGTGAAGCTTGCTGACATGCAGCAGCCTCTCCGGAGACTACTAATTCCGCGGAGAACATTCTATGCAAATACCCGGCTGAGTGCCATGGGCAGAAACATTGACACATACCTGCCAGGGGTCTATCCTGGGTCTGAAGAGTCCACCCTGGTCTCCAGCCACTCATCATCTCAGCACACACTTTGCCTGCACACACGGAATCCGCCTCTCTCCACGAATGCCTTCTCCTGCTAGGAAACACACGATGGCACTCAGCCAAAGGAGAGCACAGGCAAAGTCAACTGAAGCCCCCATTTTCAAGATTTTGTCCTCTGCTGGGCCACAGCCTCCACTGGCACAGTGCATGTGTGTCACTTCTCCGAAGACAAGGCCGCAATCCGGGCGTCCAGGGCCCCAGCAGTCCAGAGTCTGCCCATGGCGGCATATGGATCACCTCTTTGCCACGTACAGGAGGGAGGCCTGGGCCCTACACTGGCTCCGCTAGAGCTCCACGATCTCAGCTATTTTCCCTGACCTTTGGCCCGTGCCCTCGTGTCTGTGTCATCCCTAGTTACACTTCTTCTCCGACCACTCTGAATCCGCCACCTGCGGATACATGAGCATGAAAATCAACATCTGTCACTGCCTGCAGTGTCACAGGTCACTAGGTGTCTAGGCTCAGGCTGACCTTGGCTGTCTTCTGCCCAGGCAAGGAGCCTAATCCTTCAAAGGCAACGAGGACATGTGGTCATTGGCCGACATTCATTCTTTCATCCACACAGCGGTCTAGATGAGGCTAAAGAGGCCAGGTAGGCCAGGTGACGGCTGAGTGCGGGGCCTAAGGCTTCTTTCCCAATCACCATGGAGACAGCCACCGCAAGGCTGGCCGGAACTTCTGACGGGGACGGGTCACAAACACCGAGCCAATACGAGAGGTCCAGCCTAAGCGGCCACTTCCGCAGTGCCCTCCATTTTACCCATGGACACACGACGGCCCCTTCTCTTTTGGGCCACAAAATCCAGGGCACCCAGGGAATCACCTCACCGTAGGCAGCCCCTGATGTGGACACGTTCGACACACTGGGCCAGCAGGCAGGTACCACTTTTCCACTTACGCTAGGATATCAGTAGGCAAGGCGCCCGTCCTCAGCATCTATGGCCCCTCTGTGTATGTGTTCATTCGGAGAAATCTCTTCCTTCTACCCCTGAGACACATCACAAGTATGAGGGGCCTGAGAGAGAGCCTAGAGATGGAATGGGGGAGGCTTCTGGCTGTACTGCTTCCCCGTGGGTAGAGAAGAGCAGGTAGTCTCTCTGGAAGGTCTTAGCTTCTGTTGACTGACATGGACAATACAGCAAGGGCGGACCCTGGCCAGGTGGAGCTTGTGGGCAGATGCAACCCCTCCGGCGACGAATAATTCCGCTGCTGCTTTGTATGGTGAAAACCTCCCCCCGCCAAGTGGGATGGGTAGAGAACACTGACCCACACCCGCCAGGGGCCTCTCCTGGGACTAAAGATCCCAACATGGTCTCAACGTCGTCACCCTCTCAGCACACACCTTTCCTGCACACGTAATCCTGCCTTTCTCCGTCAGGGCCCTCTCCTACCAGGAGAAAAAGCAAGCCGCTCTAAAAGGCCGATGCCCGGGAACTCGAGGAAACACTGCCATTTTCCAAATTTTGGCTGTCTACATGTCCCCGCCTCCGCTGCAAGGCCGCGTATGTGGCCGGGCTCCGAAGGCAAGGCCGAAATCCTGGCAGCCTGGGCCCCAGCAGTCCCATGGTTTATGGACGTGGGGACACGGATGACCTGTTCGCCACATACAGGAGGGACCCTTGGGCCCTTCACTGGCTCGCCATTCAGCTCCACGACGTCCACTACCGGCCCTGGCCTTTGCTTTGGCTGGTGCCCCACGGAACGTGTGCTCCGGAGCCATGTTTCTCCGCCCATCACTATCATTCTGCCACCAGGCGATATGTGAGTGTGGGAGTCACCATTTGTCACTGGCAGCAGTGTCACGAGGCAGTAGACTTCCAGGTACCCGCTGACCTAGGCTGCCTTCTGCCCCAGGCAAGGTCCCGAATCCTTTATCCCAGATGCTGACACCCGGGCACTGGCGGACATTCATTTGGAGCAACACAGAGGTCTGAGTGAGGGTCAGCGGGCCAGGTAGGTGAAGTCAAGGCCAGGTGGGCGGGGCTAAGACTCCTTTGCCATCACCATAGAGACAGTCCCCCCCCGCAAGAGTGGGCGGAGCTTGTGATGGGCCTGCTGACAAGACTTGAGCCAATGGCAGAGATCCGGCCCGCCAGGCAGATGACACAGGGCCCTCCAGTGTGACCTATGACACCTAGTGGCCACAGGATTTGAGCACACCCTGGGAAAGGCTACGCAGGCACAAGGGAGCCCCTGGTGCGGACTGCTTCAGGGCATTGGCACAGCAGGCCAGGTACCTCTTTCCCACTTTCCTCAGGATATCACTACGCAAGGCATCCCCACTCAGCATCTCTTGCCTCTCTCTGTCTCTCTCTGGATGTGTTCGTTCTCTGAAATCTCTTCCTTCTCCCCCTTGTCACTTCACACCTTGGAGTGCCTGACAGAGGGCCTAGAGACGAAAGAGCAAAGGGGGAAGGCCTCTGGCTCTACTGGTTGCCCATGGGCAGAGAAGATCTGCTAGTCTATCTGGAAGGTCTAGAGAGTAGCCATTGATTGGGGAGCTACATCACGGGCGGACCTGGCCAGGTGAAGCTTGCTGACATGCAGCAGCCTCTCCGGAGACTACTAATTCCAAGGAGAACATTCTATGCAAATACCCGGCTGAGTGCCATGGGCAGAAAACATTGACACATACCTGCCAGGGGTCTATCCTGGGTCTCAAGAGTCCACCCTGGTCTCCGGCCACTCATCATCTCAGCACACACTTTGCCTGCACACACGGAATCCGCCTCTCTCCACGAATGCCTTCTCCTGCTAGGAAACACACGATGGCACTCAGCCAAAGGAGAGCACAGGCAAAGTCAACTGAAGCCCGCATTTTCAAGATTTTGCCCTCTGCTGGGCCACAGCCTCCGCTGGCACAGTGCATGTGTGTCACTTCTCCGAAGACAAGGCCGCAATCCGGGCGTCCAGGGCCCCAGCAGTCCAGAGTCTGCGCATGGCGGCATATGGATCACCTCTTTGCCAGGTACAGGAGGGAGGCCTGGGCCCTACACCGGCTCCGATAGAGCTCCACGATCTCAGCTATTTTCCCTGACCTTTGGCCCGTGCCCTCGTGTCTGTGTCATCCCTAGTTACACTTCTTCTCCGACCACTCTGAATCCGCCACCTGCGGATACATGAGCATGAAAATCAACATCTGTCACTGCCTGCAGTGTCACAGGTCACTAGGTGTCTAGGCTCAGGCTGACCTTGGCTGTCTTCTGCCCAGGCAAGGAGCCTAATCCTTCAAAGGCAACGAGGACATGTGGTCATTGGCCGACATTCATTCTTTCATCCACACAGCGGTCTAGATGAGGCTAAAGAGGCCAGGTAGGCCAGGTGACGGCTGAGTGCGGGGCCTAAGGCTTCTTTCACAATCACCATGGAGACAGAATACTATCTCTCTGCCGGAACTTCTGACGGGGACGGGTCACAAACACCGAGCCAATAGGAGAGGTCCAGCCTAAGCGGCCACTTCCGCACTGCCCTCCATTTTACCCATGGACACACGACGGCCCCTTCTCTTTTGGGCCACAAAATCCAGGGCACCCAGGGAATCACCTCACAGTAGGCAGGCCCTGATGTGGACACGTTCGACACACGGGGCCAGCAGGCAGGTACCACTTTTCCACTTACGCTAGGATATCGGTAAGCAAGGCGCCCTTCCTCAGCATCTATGGCCCCTCTGTGTATGTGTTCATTCGGAGAAATCTCTTCCTTCTACCCCTGAGACACATCACAAGTATGAGGGGCCTGAGAGAGAGCCTAGAGATGGAATGGGGGAGGCTTCTGGCTGTACTGCTTCCCCGTGGGTAGAGAAGAGCAGGTAGTCTCTCTGGAAGGTCTTAGCTTCTGTTGACTGACATGGACAATACAGCAAGGGCGGACCCTGGCCAGGTGGAGCTTGTGGGCAGATGCAACCCCTCCGGCGACGAATAATTCCGCTGCTGCTTTGTATGGTGAAAACCTCCCCCCGCCAAGTGGGATGGGTAGAGAACACTGACCCACACCCGCCAGGGGCCTCTCCTGGGACTAAAGATCCCAACATGGTCTCAACGTCGTCACCCTCTCAGCACACACCTTTCCTGCACACGTAATCCTGCCTTTCTCCGTCAGGGCCCTCTCCTACCAGGAGAAAAAGCAAGCCGCTCTAAAAGGCCGATGCCCGGGAACTCGAGGAAACACTGCCATTTTCCAAATTTTGGCTGTCTACATGTCCCCGCCTCCGCTGCAAGGCCGCGTATGTGGCCGGGCTCCGAAGGCAAGGCCGAAATCCTGGCAGCCTGGGCCCCAGCAGTCCCATGGTTTATGGACGTGGGGACACGGATGACCTGTTCGCCACATACAGGAGGGACGCTTGGGCCCTTGACTGGCTCGCCATTCAGCTCCACGACGTCCACTACCGGCCCTGGCCTTTGCTTTGGCTGGTGCCCCACGGAACGTGTGCTCCGGAGCCATGTTTCTCCGCCCATCACTATCATTCTGCCACCAGGCGATATGTGAGTGTGGGAGTCACCATTTGTCACTGGCAGCAGTGTCACGAGGCAGTAGACTTCCAGGTACCCGCTGACCTAGGCTGCCTTCTGCCCCAGGCAAGGTCCCCAATCCTTTATCCCAGATGCTGACACCCGGGCACTGGCGGACATTCATTTGGAGCAACACAGAGGTCTGAGTGAGGGTCAGCGGGCCAGGTAGGTGAAGTCAAGGCCAGGTGGGCGGGGCTAAGACTCCTTTGCCATCACCATAGAGACAGTCCCCCCCCGCAAGAGTGGCCGGAGCTTGTGATGGGCCTGCTGACAAGACTTGAGCCAATGGCAGAGATCCGGCCCGCCAGGCAGATGACACAGGGCCCTCCAGTGTGACCTATGACACCTAGTGGCCACAGGATTTGAGCACACCCTGGGAAAGGCTACGCAGGCACAAGGGAGCCCCTGGTGCGGACTGCTTCAGGGCATTGGCACAGCAGGCCAGGTACCTCTTTCCCACTTTCCTCAGGATATCACTACGCAAGGCATCCCCACTCAGCATCTCTTGCCTCTCTCTGTCTCTCTCTGGATGTGTTCGTTCTCTGAAATCTCTTCCTTCTCCCCCTTGTCACTTCACACCTTGGAGTGCCTGACAGAGGGCCTAGAGACGAAAGAGCAAAGGGGGAAGGCCTCTGGCTCTACTGGTTGCCCATGGGCAGAGAAGATCTGCTAGTCTATCTGGAAGGTCTAGAGAGTAGCCATTGATTGGGGAGCTACATCACGGGCGGACCTTGCCAGGTGAAGCTTGCTGACATGCAGCAGCCTCTCCGGAGACTACTAATTCCGCGGAGAACATTCTATGCAAATACCCGGCTGAGTGCCATGGGCAGAAAACATTGACACATACCTGCCAGGGGTCTATCCTGGGTCTCAAGAGTCCACCCTGGTCTCCAGCCACTCATCATCTCAGCACACACTTTGCCTGCACACATGGAATCCGCCTCTCTCCACGAATGCCTTCTCCTGCTAGGAAACACACGATGGCACTCAGCCAAAGGAGAGCACAGGCAAAGTCAACTGAAGCCCGCATTTTCAAGATTTTGCCCTCTGCTGGGCCACAGCCTCCGCTGGCACAGTGCATGTGTGTCACTTCTCCGAAGACAAGGCCGCAATCCGGGCGTCCAGGGCCCCAGCAGTCCAGAGTCTGCGCATGGCGGCATATGGATCACCTCTTTGCCACGTACAGGAGGGAGGCCTGGGCCCTACACTGGCTCCGCTAGAGCTCCACGATCTCAGCTATTTTCCCTGACCTTTGGCCCGTGCCCTCGTGTCTGTGTCATCCCTAGTTACACTTCTTCTCCGACCACTCTGAATCCGCCACCTGCGGATACATGAGCATGAAAATCAACATCTGTCACTGCCTGCAGTGTCACAGGTCACTAGGTGTCTAGGCTCAGGCTGACCTTGGCTGTCTTCTGCCCAGGCAAGGAGCCTAATCCTTCAAAGGCAACGAGGACATGTGGTCATTGGCCGACATTCATTCTTTCATCCACACAGCGGTCTAGATGAGGCTAAAGAGGCCAGGTAGGCCAGGTGACGGCTGAGTGCGGGGCCTAAGGCTTCTTTCCCAATCACCATGGAGACAGCCACCGCAAGGCTGGCCGGAACTTCTGACGGGGACGGGTCACAAACACCGAGCCAATAGGAGAGGTCCAGCCTAAGCGGCCACTTCCGCACTGCCCTCCATTTTACCCATGGACACACGACGGCCCCTTCTCTTTTGGGCCACAAAATCCAGGGCACCCAGGGAATCACCTCACAGTAGGCAGCCCCTGATGTGGACACGTTCGACACACGGGGCCAGCAGGCAGGTACCACTTTTCCACTTACGCTAGGATATCAGTAGGCAAGGCGCCCTTCCTCAGCATCTATGGCCCCTCTGTGTATGTGTTCATTCGGAGAAATCTCTTCCTTCTACCCCTGAGACACATCACAAGTATGAGGGGCCTGAGAGAGAGCCTAGACATGGAACGGGGGAGGCTTCTGGCTGTACTGCTTCCCCGTGGGTAGAGAAGAGCAGGTAGTCTCTCTGGAAGGTCTTAGCTTCTGTTGATTGACATGGACAATACAGTAGGGGCGGACCCTGGCCAGGTGGAGCTTGTGGGCAGATGCAACCCCTCCGGCGACGAATAATTCCGCTGCTGCTTTGTATGGTGAAAACCTCCCCCCGCCAAGTGGGATGGGTAGAGAACACTGACCCACACCCGCCAGGGGCCTCTCCTGGGACTAAAGATCCCAACATGGTCTCAACGTCGTCACCCTCTCAGCACACACCTTTCCTGCACACGTAATCCTGCCTTTCTCCGTCAGGGCCCTCTCCTACCAGGAGAAAAAGCAAGCCGCTCTAAAAGGCCGATGCCCGGGAACTCGAGGAAACACTGCCATTTTCCAAATTTTGGCTGTCTACATGTCCCCGCCTCCGCTGCAAGGCCGCGTATGTGGCCGGGCTCCGAAGGCAAGGCCGAAATCCTGGCAGCCTGGGCCCCAGCAGTCCCATGGTTTATGGACGTGGGGACACGGATGACCTGTTCGCCACATACAGGAGGGACGCTTGGGCCCTTGACTGGCTCGCCATTCAGCTCCACGACGTCCACTACCGGCCCTGGCCTTTGCTTTGGCTGGTGCCCCACGGAACGTGTGCTCCGGAGCCATGTTTCTCCGCCCATCACTATCATTCTGCCACCAGGCGATATGTGAGTGTGGGAGTCACCATTTGTCACTGGCAGCAGTGTCACGAGGCAGTAGACTTCCAGGTACCCGCTGACCTAGGCTGCCTTCTGCCCCAGGCAAGGTCCCGAATCCTTTATCCCAGATGCTGACACCTGGGCACTGGCGGACATTCATTTGGAGCAACACAGAGGTCTGAGTGAGGGTCAGCGGGCCAGGTAGGTGAAGTCAAGGCCAGGTGGGCGGGGCTAAGACTCCTTTGCCATCACCATAGAGACAGTCCCCCCCCGCAAGAGTGGCCGGAGCTTGTGATGGGCCTGCTGACAAGACTTGAGCCAACGGCAGAGATCCGGCCCGCCAGGCAGATGACACAGGGCCCTCCAGTGTGACCTATGACACCTAGTGGCCACAGGATTTGAGCACACCCTGGGAAAGGCTACGCAGGCACAAGGGAGCCCCTGGTGCGGACTGCTTCAGGGCATTGGCACAGCAGGCCAGGTACCTCTTTCCCACTTTCCTCAGGATATCACTACGCAAGGCATCCCCACTCAGCATCTCTTGCCTCTCTCTGTCTCTCTCTGGATGTGTTCGTTCTCTGAAATCTCTTCCTTCTCCCCCTTGTCACTTCACACCTTGGAGTGCCTGACAGAGGGCCTAGAGACGAAAGAGCAAAGGGGGAAGGCCTCTGGCTCTACTGGTTGCCCATGGGCAGAGAAGATCTGCTAGTCTATCTGGAAGGTCTAGAGAGTAGCCATTGATTGGGGAGCTACATCACGGGCGGACCTGGCCAGGTGAAGCTTGCTGACATGCAGCAGCCTCTCCGGAGACTACTAATTCCGCGGAGAACATTCTATGCAAATACCCGGCTGAGTGCCATGGGCAGAAAACATTGACACATACCTGCCAGGGGTCTATCCTGGGTCTCAAGAGTCCACCCTGGTCTCCAGCCACTCATCATCTCAGCACACACTTTGCCTGCACACGTGGAATCCGCCTCTCTCCACGAATGTCTTCTCCTGCTAGGAAACACACGATGGCACTCAGCCAAAGGAGAGCACAGGCAAAGTCAACTGAAGCCCGCATTTTCAAGATTTTGCCCTCTGCTGGGCCACAGCCTCCGCTGGCACAGTGCATGTGTGTCACTTCTCCGAAGACAAGGCCGCAATCCGGGCGTCCAGGGCCCCAGCAGTCCAGAGTCTGCGCATGGCGGCATATGGATCACCTCTTTGCCACGTACAGGAGGGAGGCCTGGGCCCTACACTGGCTCCGCTAGAGCTCCACGACCTCAGCTATTTTCCCTGACCTTTGGCCCGTGCCCTCGTGAGTGTGTCATCTCTACTTCCACTTCTCTTCCCACCACACTGAATCCGCCACCTGCGGATACCTGAGCGTGGACATCAACATCTGTCACTGGCTGCAGTGTCACAGGTCACTAGGTGTCTAGGCTCAGGCTGACCTTGGCTGTCTTCTGCCCAGGCAAGGAGCCTAATCCTTCCAAGGAAATCAGGACACGTGCTCACTGGCCGACATCCTTTCTTTCATCCACACAGCGGTCTAGATGAGGGGAAAGAGGCCAGGTAGGCCAGGTGAAGGCTGAGGGTGGGGCCTAAGGCTTCTTTCCCAATCACCATGGTGACAGCCACCGGAAGGCTGGGCGGAACTTCTGACGGGGACGAGTCACAAACACTCAGCCAATAGGAGAGGTCCAGCCTAACCGGCCAGTTCCGCAGAGCCCTCCATTTTACCCATGGACAGACAACGGCCCCTTGCGTCTTTGGCCGCAAAATCGAGGACATCCAGGGAATAACTTCACAGTAGGCAACCCCTGATGTCAACAGGTTCGACACACTGGGACAGCAGGCAGGTACCTCTTTTCCACTTACGCTAGGATATCACTAGGCAAGGCGCACTTCCTCTGCATCTCTGGCCTCTCTGTATGTGTTCACTCAGAGGAATCTCTTCATTCTACCCCTGAGACACATCACAAGTATGAGGGGCCTGAGAGAGAGCCTAGAGATGGAACGGGGGAGGCTTCTGGCTGTACTGCTTCCCCGTGGGTAGAGAATAGCAGGTAGTCTCTCTGGAAGGTCTTAGCTTCTGTTGACTGACATGCGCAATACAGTAGGGGCGGGCCCTGGCCAGGTGGAGCTTGTGGGCAGATGCAACCTCTCCGGCGACGAATAATTGCGCTGCTGCTTTGTATGGTGAAAACCTCCCCCCGCCAAGGGGGATGGGTAGAGAACATTGACCCACACCCGCCAGGGGCCTTTCCTGGGACTAAAGATCCCAACGTGGTCTCAACGTCGTCACCCTCTCAACACACACCTTTCCTGCACACCTAATCCTGCCTTTCTCCGTCACGGCCCTATCCTACCAGGAAAAAAAGCAAGCCGCTCAAAAAGGCCGATGCCAGGGAAATCGAGGAAACACTGCCAGTTTCCAAATTTTTGCTCTCTACACGTCCCCGCCTCCGGTGCAAGGCTGCCTATGTGGGTGGGCTCCGAAGGCAAGGCCGAAATCCTGGCAGCCTGGGCCCCAGCAGTCCAATGCTTGATGGACGTGGGGACACGGATGACCTGTTCGCCACATACAGGAGGGATCCTTGGGCCCTTCACTGGCTCGCCATTCAGCTCCACGACGTCCACTACTGGCCCTGGCCTTATGCTTTGGCTGGTGCCCCATTAAACGTGTGCTCCGGAGCGATGTTTCTCCACCCATCACTAGCATTCTGCCACCAGGGGATATGTCAGTGTGGGAGTCACCATTTGTCACTGGCAGCAGTGTCACAAGTCACTAGACTTCCAGCTACCCGCTGACCTAGGTTGCCTTCTGCCCCAGGCAAGGTCCCGAATCCTTTATCCCAGATGCTGACACCTGGGCACTGGCGGACATTGATTTTTATCAACCCAGAGGTCTGAGTGAGGGTCAGAGGGCCAGGTAGGTGAAGTGAAGGCCAGGTGGGCGGGGCTAAGGCTTCTTTGCCATCACCATAGAGACAGTCCCCCCACCGCAAGAGTGGGCGGAGCTCGTGATGGGCCTGGTGACAAGACTGAGCCAATGGCAGAGATCCGGCCCGCCAGGCAGATGACACAGGGCCCTCCATTGTGACCTATGACACCTAGTGGCCACAGGATTTGAGCACGCCCCGGGAAAGGCTACGCAGGCACAAGGGAGCCCCTGGTGCGGACTGCTTCAGGGCATTGGCAGAGCACGCCAGGTACCTCTTTCCCACTTGCCTGAGGATATCAGTAGGCAAGGCATCCCCACTCAGCATCATTTGCCTCTCTCTGTCTCTCTCTGCTTGTCTTCGTTCTCTGAAATCTCTTCCTTCTCCCCCTTGTCACTTCACACCTTGGAGTGCCTGACAGAGGGCCTAGAGACCAAAGAGCAAAGGGGGAAGGCCTCTGGCTCTACTGCTTGCCCTTGAGGGGAGAGAAGTTCTGCTAGTCTATCTGGAAGGTCTAGAGAGTAGTGATTGATTGGGGAGCTACATCACGGGCGGACCTGGCCAGGTGAAGCTTGACATCACCGTGGGACCTGGCCAGGTGAAGCTCGCTGACAAGTGGCAGCCTCTCCGGAGACTACTAATTCCGCTGCTAACATTCTGTGCCAGTAACCGGCTGAGTGCCATGGGCAGAAAACATTGACACGTACCTGCCAGAGGCCTATTCTGGGTCTGAAGAGTCCACCCTGGTCTCCAGCAACTCATCATCTCAGCACACACTTTGCCTGCACGCATGGAAACCGCCTCTCTCCACGAATGCCTTCACCTGCTAGGAAACACACGATGTCACTCAGCCAAAGAAGAGCACAGGCAAAGTCAACTGAAGCCCCCATTTTCAAGATTTTGCCCTCTGCTGTTGCACAGCCTCCGGCGGCACACTGCATCTGCGTCACTTCTCGGTAGACGAGGCCGAAATCCGGGCATCCAGGGCCCCAGCCGTCCAGAGTCTACGGATGGCGGCATATGGATCACCTCTTTGCCTCGTACAGCAGGGAGGCCTGGGCCCTAGACTGGCTCCGCTAGAGCTCCACGATCTCAGCTATTTTCCCTGACCTTTGGCCCGTGCCCTCGTGTCTGTGTCATCCCTAGTTACACTTCTTCTCCGACCACTCTGAATCCGCCACCTGCGGATACATGAGCATGAAAATCAACATCTGTCACTGCCTGCAGTGTCACAGGTCACTAGGTGTCTAGGCTCAGGCTGACCTTGGCTGTCTTCTGCCCAGGCAAGGAGCCTAATCCTTCAAAGGCAACGAGGACATGTGGTCATTGGCCGACATTCATTCTTTCATCCACACAGCGGTCTAGATGAGGCTAAAGAGGCCAGGTAGGCCAGGTGAAGGCTGAGTGCGGGGCCTAAGGCTTCTTTCCCAATCACCATGGAGACAGCCACCGCAAGGCTGGCCGGAACTTCTGACGGGGACGGGTCACAAACACCGAGCCAATAGGAGAGGTCCAGCCTAAGCGGCCACTTCCGCACTGCCCTCCATTTTACCCATGGACACACGACGGCCCCTTCTCTTTTGGGCCACAAAATCCAGGGCACCCAGGGAATCACCTCACAGTAGGCAGCCCCTGATGTGGACACGTTCGACACACGGGGCCAGCAGGCAGGTACCACTTTTCCACTTACGCTAGGATATCGGTAGGCAAGGCGCCCTTCCTCTGCATCTATGGCACCTCTGTGTATGTGTTCATTCGGAGAAATCTCTTCCTTCTACCCCTGAGACACATCACAAGTATGAGGGGCCTGAGAGAGAGCCTAGAGATGGAACGGGGGAGGCATCTGGCTGTACTGCTTCCTTGTGGGTAGAGAAGAGCAGGTAGTCTCTCTGGAAGGTCTTAGCTTCTGTTGACTGACATGGACAATACAGTAGGGGCGGACCCTGGCCAGGTGGAGCTTGTGGGCAGATGCAACCCCTCCGGCGACGAATAATTCCGCTGCTGCTTTGTATGGTGAAAACCTCCCCCCGCCAAGTGGGATGGGTAGAGAACACTGACCCACACCCGCCAGGGGCCTCTCCTGGGACTAAAGATCCCAACATGGTCTCAACGTCGTCACCCTCTCAGCACACACCTTTCCTGCACACGTAATCCTGCCTTTCTCCGTCAGGGCCCTATCCTACCAGGAGAAAAAGCAAGCCGCTCTAAAAGGCCGATGCCCGGGAACTCGAGGAAACACTGCCATTTTCCAAATTTTGGCTGTCTACATGTCCCCGCCTCCGCTGCAAGGTCGCGTATGTGGCCGGGCTCCGAAGGCAAGGCCGAAATCCTGGCAGCCTGGGCCCCAGCAGTCCCATGGTTTATGGACGTGGGGACACGGATGACCTGTTCGCCACATACAGGAGGGACCCTTGGGCCCTTCACTGGCTCGCCATTCAGCTCCACGACGTCCACTACCGGCCCTGGCCTTTGCTTTGGCTGGTGCCCCACGGAACGTGTGCTCCGGAGCCATGTTTCTCCGCCCATCACTATCATTCTGCCACCAGGCGATATGTGAGTGTGGGAGTCACCATTTGTCACTGGCAGCAGTGTCACGAGGCAGTAGACTTCCAGGTACCCGCTGACCTAGGCTGCCTTCTGCCCCAGGCAAGGTCCCGAATCCTTTATCCCAGATGCTGACACCTGGGCACTGGCGGACATTCATTTGGAGCAACACAGAGGTCTGAGTGAGGGTCAGCGGGCCAGGTAGGTGAAGTCAAGGCCAGTTGGGCGGGGCTAAGACTCCTTTGCCATCACCATAGAGACAGTCCCCCCCGCAAGAGTGGGTGGAGCTTGTGATGGGCCTGCTGACAAGACTTGAGCCAATGGCAGAGATCCGGCCCGCCAGGCAGATGACGCAGGGCCCTCCAGTGTGACCTATGACACCTAGTGGCCACAGGATTTGAGCACACCCTGGGAAAGGCTACGTAGGCACAAGGGAGCCCCTGGTGCGGACTGCTTCAGGGCATTGGCACAGCAGGCCAGGTACCTCTTTCCCACTTTCCTCAGGATATCACTACGCAAGGCATCCCCACTCAGCATCTCTTGCCTCTCTCTGTCTCTCTCTGGATGTGTTCGTTCTCTGAAATCTCTTCCTTCTCCCCCTTGTCACTTCACACCTTGGAGTGCCTGACAGAGGGCCTAGAGACGAAAGAGCAAAGGGGGAAGGCCTCTGGCTCTACTGGTTGCCCATGGGCAGAGAAGATCTGCTAGTCTATCTGGAAGGTCTAGAGAGTAGCCATTGATTGGGGAGCTACATCACGGGCGGACCTGGCCAGGTGAAGCTTGCTGACATGCAGCAGCCTCTCCGGAGACTACTAATTCCGCGGAGAACATTCTATGCAAATACCCGGCTGAGTGCCATGGGCAGAAAACATTGACACATACCTGCCAGGGGTCTATCCTGGGTCTCAAGAGTCCACCCTGGTCTCCAGCCACTCATCATCTCAGCACACACTTTGCCTGCACACATGGAATCCGCCTCTCTCCACGAATGCCTTCTCCTGCTAGGAAACACACGATGGCACTCAGCCAAAGGAGAGCACAGGCAAAGTCAACTGAAGCCCGCATTTTCAAGATTTTGCCCTCTGCTGGGCCACAGCCTCCGCTGGCACAGTGCATGTGTGTCACTTCTCCGAAGACAAGGCCGCAATCCGGGCGTCCAGGGCCCCAGCAGTCCAGAGTCTGCGCATGGCGGCATATGGATCACCTCTTTGCCACGTACAGGAGGGAGGCCTGGGCCCTACACTGGCTCCGCTAGAGCTCCACGATCTCAGCTATTTTCCCTGACCTTTGGCCCGTGCCCTCGTGTCTGTGTCATCCCTAGTTACACTTCTTCTCCGACCACTCTGAATCCGCCACCTGCGGATACATGAGCATGAAAATCAACATCTGTCACTGCCTGCAGTGTCACAGGTCACTAGGTGTCTAGGCTCAGGCTGACCTTGGCTGTCTTCTGCCCAGGCAAGGAGCCTAATCCTTCAAAGGCAACCAGGACACGTGGTCATTGGCCGACATTCATTCTTTCATCCACACAGCGGTCTAGATGAGGCTAAAGAGGCCAGGTAGGCCAGGTGACGGCTGAGTGCGGGGCCTAAGGCTTCTTTCCCAATCACCATGGAGACAGCCACCGCAAGGCTGGCCGGAACTTCTGACGGGGACGGGTCACAAACACCGAGCCAATACGAGAGGTCCAGCCTAAGCGGCCACTTCCGCACTGCCCTCCATTTTACCCATGGACACACGACGGCCCCTTCTCTTTTGGGCCACAAAATCCAGGGCACCCAGGGAATCACCTCACAGTAGGCAGCCCCTGATGTGGACACGTTCGACACACGGGGCCAGCAGGCAGGTACCACTTTTCCACTTACGCTAGGATATCAGTAGGCAAGGCGCCCTTCCTCAGCATCTATGGCCCCTCTGTGTATGTGTTCATTTGGAGAAATCTCTTCCTTCTACCCCTGAGACACATCACAAGTATGAGGGGCCTGAGAGAGAGCCTAGACATGGAACGGGGGAGGCTTCTGGTTGTACTGCTTCCCCGTGGGTAGAGAAGAGCAGGTAGTCTCTCTGGAAGGTCTTAGCTTCTGTTGACTGACATGGACAATACAGTAGGGGCGGACCCTGGCCAGGTGGATCTTGTGGGCAGATGCAAACCCTCCGGCGATGAATAATTCCGCTGCTGCTTTGTATGGTGAAAACCTCCCCCCGCCAAGTGGGATGGGTAGAGAACACTGACCCACACCCGCCAGGGGCCTCTCCTGGGACTAAAGATCCCAACATGGTCTCAACGTCGTCACCCTCTCAGCACACACCTTTCCTGCACACGTAATCCTGCCTTTCTCCGTCAGGGCCCTCTCCTACCAGGAGAAAAAGCAAGCCGCTCTAAAAGGCCGATGCCCGGGAACTCGAGGAAACACTGCCATTTTCCAAATTTTGGCTGTCTACATGTCCCCGCCTCCGCTGCAAGGCCGCGTATGTGGCCGGGCTCCGAAGGCAAGGCCGAAATCCTGGCAGCCTGGGCCCCAGCAGTCCCATGGTTTATGGACGTGGGGACACGGATGACCTGTTCGCCACATACAGGAGGGACGCTTGGGCCCTTGACTGGCTCGCCATTCAGCTCCACGACGTCCACTACCGGCCCTGGCCTTTGCTTTGGCTGGTGCCCCACGGAACGTGTGCTCCGGAGCCATGTTTCTCCGCCCATCACTATCATTCTGCCACCAGGCGATATGTGAGTGTGGGAGTCACCATTTGTCACTGGCAGCAGTGTCACGAGGCAGTAGACTTCCAGGTACCCACTGACCTAGGCTGCCTTCTGCCCCAGGCAAGGTCCCGAATCCTTTATCCCAGATGCTGACACCTGGGCACTGGCGGACATTCATTTGGAGCAACACAGAGGTCTGAGTGAGGGTCAGCGGGCCAGGTAGGTGAAGTCAAGGCCAGGTGGGCGGGGCTAAGACTCCTTTGCCATCACCATAGAGACAGTCCCCCCCCGCAAGAGTGGCCGGAGCTTGTGATGGGCCTGCTGACAAGACTTGAGCCAATGGCAGAGATCCGGCCCGCCAGGCAGATGACACAGGGCCCTCCAGTGTGACCTATGACACCTAGTGGCCACAGGATTTGAGCACACCCTGGGAAAGGCTACGCAGGCACAAGGGAGCCCCTGGTGCGGACTGCTTCAGGGCATTGGCACAGCAGGCCAGGTACCTCTTTCCCACTTTCCTCAGGATATCACTACGCAAGGCATCCCCACTCAGCATCTCTTGCCTCTCTCTGTCTCTCTCTGGATGTGTTCGTTCTCTGAAATCTCTTCCTTCTCCCCCTTGTCACTTCACACCTTGGAGTGCCTGACAGAGGGCCTAGAGACGAAAGAGCAAAGGGGGAAGGCCTCTGGCTCTACTGGTTGCCCATGGGCAGAGAAGATCTGCTAGTCTATCTGGAAGGTCTAGAGAGTAGCCATTGATTGGGGAGCTACATCACGGGCGGACCTGGCCAGGTGAAGCTTGCTGACATGCAGCAGCCTCTCCGGAGACTACTAATTCCGCGGAGAACATTCTATGCAAATACCCGGCTGAGTGCCATGGGCAGAAAACATTGACACATACCTGCCAGGGGTCTATCCTGGGTCTCAAGAGTCCACCCTGGTCTCCAGCCACTCATCATCTCAGCACACACTTTGCCTGCACACACGGAATCCGCCTCTCTCCACGAATGCCTTCTCCTGCTAGGAAACACACGATGGCACTCAGCCAAAGGAGAGCACAGGCAAAGTCAACTGAAGCCCGCATTTTCAAGATTTTGCCCTCTGCTGGGCCACAGCCTCCGCTGGCACAGTGCATGTGTGTCACTTCTCCGAAGACAAGGCCGCAATCCGGGCGTCCAGGGCCCCAGCAGTCCAGAGTCTGCGCATGGCGGCATATGGATCACCTCTTTGCCACGTACAGGAGGGAGGCCTGGGCCCTACACTGGCTCCGCTAGAGCTCCACGACCTCAGCTATTTTCCCTGACCTTTGGCCCGTGCCCTCGTGAGTGTGTCATCTCTACTTCCACTTCTCTTCCCACCACACTGAATCCGCCACCTGCGGATACCTGAGCGTGGACATCAACATCTGTCACTGGCTGCAGTGTCACAGGTCACTAGGTGTCTAGGCTCAGGCTGACCTTGGCTGTCTTCTGCCCAGGCAAGGAGCCTAATCCTTCCAAGGAAATCAGGACACGTGCTCACTGGCCGACATCCTTTCTTTCATCCACACAGCGGTCTAGATGAGGGGAAAGAGGCCAGGTAGGCCAGGTGAAGGCTGAGGGTGGGGCCTAAGGCTTCTTTCCCAATCACCATGGTGACAGCCACCGGAAGGCTGGGCGGAACTTCTGACGGGGACGAGTCACAAACACTCAGCCAATAGGAGAGGTCCAGCCTAACCGGCCAGTTCCGCAGAGCCCTCCATTTTACCCATGGACAGACAACGGCCCCTTGCGTCTTTGGCCGCAAAATCGAGGACATCCAGGGAATAACTTCACAGTAGGCAACCCCTGATGTCAACAGGTTCGACACACTGGGACAGCAGGCAGGTACCTCTTTTCCACTTACGCTAGGATATCACTAGGCAAGGCGCCCTTCCTCTGCATCTCTGGCCTCTCTGTATGTGTTCACTCAGAGGAATCTCTTCATTCTACCCCTGAGACACATCACAAGTATGAGGGGCCTGAGAGAGAGCCTAGAGATGGAACGGGGGAGGCTTCTGGCTGTACTGCTTCCCCGTGGGTAGAGAATAGCAGGTAGTCTCTCTGGAAGGTCTTAGCTTCTGTTGACTGACACGCGCAATACAGTAGGGGCGGGCCCTGGCCAGGTGGAGCTTGTGGGCAGATGCAACCTCTCCGGCGACGAATAATTGCGCTGCTGCTTTGTATGGTGAAAACCTCCCCCCGCCAAGGGGGATGGGTAGAGAACATTGACCCACACCCGCCAGGGGCCTCTCCTGGGACTAAAGATCCCAACATGGTCTCAACGTCGTCACCCTCTCAGCACACACCTTTCCTGCACACGTAATCCTGCCTTTCTCCGTCAGGGCCCTATCCTACCAGGAAAAAAAGCAAGCCGCTCAAAAAGGCCGATGCCCGGGAACTCGAGGAAACACTGCCATTTTCCAAATTTTGGCTGTCTACATGTCCCCGCCTCCGCTGCAAGGCCGCGTATGTGGCCGGGCTCCGAAGGCAAGGCCGAAATCCTGGCAGCCTGGGCCCCAGCAGTCCCATGGTTTATGGACGTGGGGACACGGATGACCTGTTCGCCACATACAGGAGGGACCCTTGGGCCCTTCACTGGCTCGCCATTCAGCTCCACGACGTCCACTACCGGCCCTGGCCTTTGCTTTGGCTGGTGCCCCACGGAACGTGTGCTCCGGAGCCATGTTTCTCCGCCCATCACTATCATTCTGCCACCAGGCGATATGTGAGTGTGGGAGTCACCATTTGTCACTGGCAGCAGTGTCACGAGGCAGTAGACTTCCAGGTACCCGCTGACCTAGGCTGCCTTCTGCCCCAGGCAAGGTCCCGAATCCTTTATCCCAGATGCTGACACCCGGGCACTGGCGGACATTCATTTGGAGCAACACAGAGGTCTGAGTGAGGGTCAGCGGGCCAGGTAGGTGAAGTCAAGGCCAGGTGGGCGGGGCTAAGACTCCTTTGCCATCACCATAGAGACAGTCCCCCCCCGCAAGAGTGGCCGGAGCTTGTGATGGGCCTGCTGACAAGACTTGAGCCAATGGCAGAGATCCGGCCCGCCAGGCAGATGACACAGGGCCCTCCAGTGTGACCTATGACACCTAGTGGCCACAGGATTTGAGCACACCCTGGGAAAGGCTACGCAGGCACAAGGGAGCCCCTGGTGCGGACTGCTTCAGGGCATTGGCACAGCAGGCCAGGTACCTCTTTCCCACTTTCCTCAGGATATCACTACGCAAGGCATCCCCACTCAGCATCTCTTGCCTCTCTCTGTCTCTCTCTGGATGTGTTCGTTCTCTGAAATCTCTTCCTTCTCCCCCTTGTCACTTCACACCTTGGAGTGCCTGACAGAGGGCCTAGAGACGAAAGAGCAAAGGGGGAAGGCCTCTGGCTCTACTGGTTGCCCATGGGCAGAGAAGATCTGCTAGTCTATCTGGAAGGTCTAGAGAGTAGCCATTGATTGGGGAGCTACATCACGGGCGGACCTGGCCAGGTGAAGCTTGCTGACATGCAGCAGCCTCTCCGGAGACTACTAATTCCGCGGAGAACATTCTATGCAAATACCCGGCTGAGTGCCATGGGCAGAAAACATTGACACATACCTGCCAGGGGTCTATCCTGGGTCTCAAGAGTCCACCCTGGTCTCCAGCCACTCATCATCTCAGCACACACTTTGCCTGCACACATGGAATCCGCCTCTCTCCACGAATGCCTTCTCCTGCTAGGAAACACACGATGGCACTCAGCCAAAGGAGAGCACAGGCAAAGTCAACTGAAGCCCCCATTTTCAAGATTTTGCCCTCTGCTGGGCCACAGCCTCCGCTGGCACAGTGCATGTGTGTCACTTCTCCGAAGACAAGGCCGCAATCCGGGCGTCCAGGGCCCCAGCAGTCCAGAGTCTGCGCATGGCGGCATATGGATCACCTCTTTGCCACGTACAGGAGGGAGGCCTGGGCCCTACACTGGCTCCGCTAGAGCTCCACGATCTCAGCTATTTTCCCTGACCTTTGGCCCGTGCCCTCGTGTCTGTGTCATCCCTAGTTACACTTCTTCTCCGACCACTCTGAATCCGCCACCTGCGGATACATGAGCATGAAAATCAACATCTGTCACTGCCTGCAGTGTCACAGGTCACTAGGTGTCTAGGCTCAGGCTGACCTTGGCTGTCTTCTGCCCAGGCAAGGAGCCTAATCCTTCAAAGGCAACGAGGACATGTGGTCATTGGCCGACATTCATTCTTTCATCCACACAGCGGTCTAGATGAGGCTAAAGAGGCCAGGTAGGCCAGGTGACGGCTGAGTGCGGGGCCTAAGGCTTCTTTCCCAATCACCATGGAGACAGCCACCGCAAGGCTGGCCGGAACTTCTGACGGGGACGGGTCACAAACACCGAGCCAATACGAGAGGTCCAGCCTAAGCGGCCACTTCCGCACTGCCCTCCATTTTACCCATGGACACACGACGGCCCCTTCTCTTTTGGGCCACAAAATCCAGGGCACCCAGGGAATCACCTCACAGTAGGCAGCCCCTGATGTGGACACGTTCGACACACGGGGCCAGCAGGCAGGTACCACTTTTCCACTTACGCTAGGATATCAGTAGGCAAGGCGCCCTTCCTCAGCATCTATGGCCCCTCTGTGTATGTGTTCATTCGGAGAAATCTCTTCCTTCTACCCCTGAGACACATCACAAGTATGAGGGGCCTGAGAGAGAGCCTAGAGATGGAACGGGGGAGGCTTCTGGCTGTACTGCTTCCCCGTGGGTAGAGAAGAGCAGGTAGTCTCTCTGGAAGGTCTTAGCTTCTGTTGATTGACATGGACAATACAGTAGGGGCGGACCCTGGCCAGGCGGAGCTTGTGGGCAGATGCAACCCCTCCGGCGACGAATAATTCCGCTGCTGCTTTGTATGGTGAAAACCTCCCCCCGCCAAGTGGGATGGGTAGAGAACACTGACCCACACCCGCCAGGGGCCTCTCCTGGGACTAAAGATCCCAACATGGTCTCAACGTCGTCACCCTCTCAGCACACACCTTTCCTGCACACGTAATCCTGCCTTTCTCCGTCAGGGCCCTCTCCTACCAGGAGAAAAAGCAAGCCGCTCAAAAAGGCCGATGCCCGGGAACTCGAGGAAACACTGCCATTTTCCAAATTTTGGCTGTCTACATGTCCCCGCCTCCGCTGCAAGGCCGCGTATGTGGCCGGGCTCCGAAGGCAAGGCCGAAATCCTGGCAGCCTGGGCCCCAGCAGTCCCATGGTTTATGGACGTGGGGACACGGATGACCTGTTCGCCACATACAGGAGGGACCCTTGGGCCCTTCACTGGCTCGCCATTCAGCTCCACGACGTCCACTACCGGCCCTGGCCTTTGCTTTGGCTGGTGCCCCACGGAACGTGTGCTCCGGAGCCATGTTTCTCCGCCCATCACTATCATTCTGCCACCAGGCGATATGTGAGTGTGGGAGTCACCATTTGTCACTGGCAGCAGTGTCACGAGGCAGTAGACTTCCAGGTACCCACTGACCTAGGCTGCCTTCTGCCCCAGGCAAGGTCCCGAATCCTTTATCCCAGATGCTGACACCTGGGCACTGGCGGACATTGATTTTTATCAACACAGAGGTCTGAGTGAGGGTCAGAGGGCCAGGTAGGTGAAGTGAAGGCCAGGTGGGCGGGGCTAAGGCTTCTTTGCCATCACCATAGAGACAGTCCCCCCACCGCAAGAGTGGGCGGAGCTTGTGATGGGCCTGGTGACAAGACTGAGCCAATGGCAGAGATCCGGCCCGCCAGGCAGATGACACAGGGCCCTCCATTGTGACCTATGACACCTAGTGGCCACAGGATTTGAGCACGCCCCGGGAAAGGCTACGCAGGCACAAGGGAGCCCCTGGTGCGGACTGCTTCAGGGCATTGGCAGAGCACGCCAGGTACCTCTTTCCCACTTGCCTGAGGATATCAGTAGGCAAGGCATCCCCACTCAGCATCATTTGCCTCTCTCTGTCTCTCTCTGCTTGTCTTCGTTCTCTGAAATCTCTTCCTTCTCCCCCTTGTCACTTCACACCTTGGAGTGCCTGACAGAGGGCCTAGAGACCAAAGAGCAAAGGGGGAAGGCCTCTGGCTCTACTGCTTGCCCTTGAGGGGAGAGAAGTTCTGCTAGTCTATCTGGAAGGTCTAGAGAGTAGTGATTGATTGGGGAGCTACATCACGGGCGGACCTGGCCAGGTGAAGCTTGACATCACCGTGGGACCTGGCCAGGTGAAGCTCGCTGACAAGTGGCAGCCTCTCCGGAGACTACTAATTCCGCTGCTAACATTCTGTGCCAATAACCGGCTGAGTGCCATGGGCAGAAAACATTGACACGTACCTGCCAGAGGCCTATTCTGGGTCTGAAGAGTCCACCCTGGTCTCCAGCAACTCATCATCTCAGCACACACTTTGCCTGCACGCATGGAAACCGCCTCTCTCCACGAATGCCTTCACCTGCTAGGAAACACACGATGTCACTCAGCCAAAGAAGAGCACAGGCAAAGTCAACTGAAGCCCCCATTTTCAAGATTTTGCCCTCTGCTGTTCCACAGCCTCCGGCGGCACACTGCATCTGCGTCACTTCTCGGTAGACGAGGCCGAAATCCGGGCATCCAGGGCCCCAGCCGTCCAGAGTCTACGGATGGCGGCATATGGATCACCTCTTTGCCTCGTACAGCAGGGAGGCCTGGGCCCTAGAATGGCTCCGCTAGAGCTCCACGACCTCAGCTATTTTCCCTGACCTTTGGCCCGTGCCCTCGTGAGTGTGTCATCTCTACTTCCACTTCTCTTCCCACCACACTGAATCCGCCACCTGCGGATACCTGAGCGTGGACATCAACATCTGTCACTGGCTGCAGTGTCACAGGTCACTAGGTGTCTACGCTCAGGCTGACCTTGGCTGTCTTCTGCCCAGGCAAGGAGCCTAATCCTTCCAAGGAAATCAGGACACGTGCTCACTGGCCGACATCCTTTCTTTCATCCACACAGCGGTCTAGATGAGGGGAAAGAGGCCAGGTAGGCCAGGTGAAGGCTGAGGGTGGGGCCTAAGGCTTCTTTCCCAATCACCATGGTGACAGCCACCGGAAGGCTGGGCGGAACTTCTGACGGGGACGAGTCACAAACACTCAGCCAATAGGAGAGGTCCAGCCTAACCGGCCAGTTCCGCAGAGCCCTCCATTTTACCCATGGACAGACAACGGCCCCTTGCGTCTTTGGCCGCAAAATCGAGGACATCCAGGGAATAACTTCACAGTAGGCAACCCCTGATGTCAACAGGTTCGACACACTGGGACAGCAGGCAGGTACCTCTTTTCCACTTACGCTAGGATATCACTAGGCAAGGCGCCCTTCCTCTGCATCTCTGGCCTCTCTGTATGTGTTCACTCAGAGGAATCTCTTCATTCTACCCCTGAGACACATCACAAGTATGAGGGGCCTGAGAGAGAGCCTAGAGATGGAACGGCGGAGGCTTCTGGCTGTACTGCTTCCCCGTGGGTAGAGAACAGCAGGTAGTCTCTCTGGAAGGTCTTAGCTTCTGTTGACTGACACGCGCAATACAGTAGGGGCGGACCCTGGCCAGGTGGAGCTTGTGGGCAGATGGAACCTCTCCGGCGACGAATAATTGCGCTGCTGCTTTGTATGGTAAAAACCTCCCCCCGCCAAGGGGGATGGGTAGAGAACATTGACCCACACCCGCCAGGGGCCTTTCCTGGGACTAAAGATCCCAACGTGGTCTCAACGTCGTCACCCTCTCAACACACACCTTTTCTGCACACGTAACCCTGCCTTTCTCCGTCACGGCCCTATCCTACCAGGAAAAAAAGCAAGCCGCTCAAAAAGGCCGATGCCAGGGAAATTGAGGAAACACGGCCAGTTTCCAAATTTTTGCTCTCTACACGTCCCCGCCTCCGGTGCAAGGCTGCCTATGTGGCCGGGCTCCGAAGGCAAGGCCGAAATCCTGGCAGCCTGGGCCCCAGCAGTCCAATGCTTGATGGACGTGGGGACACGGATGACCTGTTCGCCACATACAGGAGGGATCCTTGGGCCCTTCACTGGCTCGCCATTCAGCTCCACGACGTCCACTACTGGCCCTGGCCATTGCTTTGGCTGGTGCCCCATTAAACGTGTGCTCCGGAGCGATGTTTCTCCACCCATCACTAGCATTCTGCCACCAGGGAATATGTGAGTGTGGGAGTCACCATTTGTCACTGGCAGCAGTGTCACAAGTCACTAGACTTCCAGCTACCCGCTGACCTAGGCTGCCTTCTTTCCCAGGCAAGGTTGCGAATCCTTTATCCCAGATGCTGACACCTGGGCACTGGCGGACATTGATTTTTATCAACACAGTGGTCTGAGTGAGGGTCAGAGGGCCAGGTAGGTGAAGTAAAGGCCAGGTGGGCGGGGCTAAGGCTTCTTTGCCATCACCATAGAGACAGTCCCCCCACCGCAAGAGTGGGCGGAGCTCGTGATGGGCCTGGTGACAAGACTGAGCCAATGGCAGAGATCCGGCCCGCCAGGCAGATGACACAGGGCCCTCCATTGTGACCTATGACACCTAGTGGCCACAGGATTTGAGCACGCCCCGGGAAAGGCTACGCAGGCACAAGGGAGCCCCTGGTGCGGACTGCTTCAGGGCATTGGCAGAGCACGCCAGGTACCTCTTTCCCACTTGCCTGAGGATATCAGTAGGCAAGGCATCCCCACTCAGCATCATTTGCCTCTCTCTGTCTCTCTCTGCTTGTCTTCGTTCTCTGAAATCTCTTCCTTCTCCCCCTTGTCACTTCACACCTTGGAGTGCCTGACAGAGGGCCTAGAGACCAAAGAGCAAAGGGGGAAGGCCTCTGGCTCTCCTGCTTGCCCTTGAGGGGAGAGAAGTTCTGCTAGTCTATCTGGAAGGTCTAGAGAGTAGTGATTGATTGGGGAGCTACATCACGGGCGGACCTGGCCAGGTGAAGCTTGACATCACCCTGGGACCTGGCCAGGTGAAGCTCGCTGACAAGTGGCAGCCTCTCCGGAGACTACTAATTCCGCTGATCACATTCTATGCAAATAACCGGCTGAGTGCCATGGGCAGAAAACATTGACACATACCTGCCAGAGGCCTATTCTGGGGCTGAAGAGTCCACCCTGGTCTCCAGCAACTCATCATCTCAGCACACACTTTGCCTGCACGCATGGAAACCGCCTCTCTCCACGAATGCCTTCACCTGCTAGGAAACACACGATGTCACTCAGCCAAAGAAGAGCACAGGCAAATCAACTGAAGCCCCCATTTTCAAGATTTTGCCCTCTGCTGTTCCACAGCCTCCGGTGGCACACTGCATCTGCGTCACTTCTCGGTAGACGAGGCCGAAATCCGGGCATCCAGGGCCCCAGCCGTCCAGAGTCTACGGATGGCGGCATATGGATCACCTCTTTGCCTCGTACAGCAGGGAGGCCTGGGCCCTAGACTGGCTCCGCTAGAGCTCCACGACCTCAGCTATTTTCCCTGACCTTTGGCCCGTGCCCTCGTGAGTGTGTCATCTCTACTTCCACTTCTCTTCCCACCACACTGAATCCGCCACCTGCGGATACCTGAGCGTGGACATCAACATCTGTCACTGGCTGCAGTGTCACAGGTCACTAGGTGTCTAGGCTCAGGCTGACCTTGGCTGTCTTCTGGCCAGGCAAGGAGCCTAATCCTTCCAAGGAAATCAGGACACGTGCTCACTGGCCGACATCCTTTCTTTCATCCACACAGCGGTCTAGATGAGGGGAAAGAGGCCAGGTAGGCCAGGTGAAGGCTGAGTGTGGGGCCTAAGGCTTCTTTCCCAATCACCATGGTGACAGCCACCGGAAGGCTGGGCGGAACTTCTGACGGGGACGAGTCACAAACACTCAGCCAATAGGAGAGGTCCAGCCTAACCGGCCAGTTCCGCAGAGCCCTCCATTTTACCCATGGACAGACAACGGCCCCTTGCGTCTTTGGCCACAAAATCCAGGGCACCCAGGGAATAACTTCACAGTAGGCAACCCCTGATGTCAACACGTTCGACACACTGGGACAGCAGGCAGGTACCTCTTTTCCACTTGCGCTAGGATATCACTAGGCAAGGCGCCCTTCCTCAGCATCTCTGGCCTCTCTGTATGTGTTCACTCAGAGGAATCTCTTCATTCTACCCCTGAGACACATCACAAGTATGAGGGGCCTGAGAGAGAGCCTAGAGATGGAACGGGGGGCTTCTGGCTGTACTGCTTCCCCGTGGGTAGAGAACAGCAGGTAGTCTCTCTGGAAGGTCTTAGCTTCTGTTGACTGACATGCGCAATACAGTAGGGGCGGACCCTGGCCAGGTGGAGCTTGTGGGCAGATGGAACCTCTCCGGCAACGAATAATTGCGCTGCTGCTTTGTATGGTAAAAACCTCCCCCCGTCAAGGGGGATGGGTAGAGAACATTGACCCACACCCGCCAGGGGCCTTTCCTGGGACTAAAGATCCCAACGTGGTCTCAACGTCGTCACCCTCTCAACACACACCTTTCCTGCACACGTAATCCTGCCTTTCTCCGTCACGGCCCTATCCTACCAGGAAAAAAAGCAAGCCGCTCAAAAAGGCCGATGCCAGGGAAATCGAGGAAACACGGCCAGTTTCCAAATTTTTGCTCTCTACACGTCCCCGCCTCCGGTGCAAGGCTGCCTATGTGGCCGGGCTCCTAAGGCAAGGCCGAAATCCTGGCAGCCTGGGCCCCAGCAGTCCAATGCTTGATGGACGTGGGGACACGGATGACCTGTTCGCCACATACAGGAGGGATCCTTGGGCCCTTCACTGGCTCGCCATTCAGCTCCACGACGTCCACTACTGGCCCTGGCCTTTGCTTTGGCTGGTGCCCCATTAAACGTGTGCTCCGGAGCGATGTTTCTCCACCCATCACTAGCATTCTGCCACCAGGGGATATGTGAGTGTGGGAGTCACCATTTGTCACTGGCAGCAGTGTCACAAGTCACTAGACTTCCAGCTACCCGCTGACCTAGGCTGCCTTCTTTCCCAGGCAAGGTCCCGAATCCTTTATCCCAGATGCTGACACCTGGGCACTGGCGGACATTGATTTTTATCAACCCAGACGTCTGAGTGAGGGTCAGAGGGCCAGGTAGGTGAAGTGAAGGCCAGGTGGGCGGGGCTAAGGCTTCTTTGCCATCACCATAGAGACAGTCCCCCCACCGCAAGAGTGGGCGGAGCTCGTGATGGGCCTGGTGACAAGACTGAGCCAATGGCAGAGATCCGGCCCGCCAGGCAGATGACACAGGGCCCTCCATTGTGACCTATGACACCTAGTGGCCACAGGATTTGAGCACGCCCCGGGAAAGGCTACGCAGGCACAAGGGAGCCCCTGGTGCGGACTGCTTCAGGGCATTGGCAGAGCACGCCAGGTACCTCTTTCCCACTTGCCTGAGGATGTCAGTAGGCAAGGCATCCCCACTCAGCATCATTTGCCTCTCTCTGTCTCTCTCTGCTTGTCTTCGTTCTCTGAAATCTCTTCCTTCTCCCCCTTGTCACTTCACACCTTGGAGTGCCTGACAGAGGGCCTAGAGACCAAAGAGCAAAGGGGGAAGGCCTCTGGCTCTCCTGCTTGCCCTTGAGGGGAGAGAAGTTCTGCTAGTCTATCTGGAAGGTCTAGAGAGTAGTGATTGATTGGGGAGCTACATCACGGGCGGACCTGGCCAGGTGAAGCTTGACATCACCGTGGGACCTGGCCAGGTGAAGCTCGCTGACAAGTGGCAGCCTCTCCGGAGACTACTAATTCCGCTGCTAACATTCTGTGCAAATAACCGGCTGAGTGCCATGGGCAGAAAACATTGACACATACCTGCCAGAGGCCTATTCTGGGTCTGAAGAGTCCACCCTGGTCTCCAGCAACTCATCATCTCAGCACACACTTTGCCTGCACGCATGGAAACCGCCTCTCTCCACGAATGCCTTCACCTGCTAGGAAACACACGATGTCACTCAGCCAAAGGAGAGCACAGGCAAATCAACTGAAGCCCCCATTTTCAAGATTTTGCCCTCTGCTGTTCCACAGCCTCCGGTGGCACACTGCATCTGCGTCACTTCTCGGTAGACGAGGCCGAAATCCGGGCATCCAGGGCCCCAGCCGTCCAGAGTCTAGGGATGGCGGCATATGGATCACCTCTTTGCCTCGTACAGCAGGGAGGCCTGGGCCCTAGACTGGCTCCGCTAGAGCTCCATGACCTCAGCTATTTTCCCTGACCTTTGGCCCGTGCCCTCGTGAGTGTGTCATCTCTACTTCCACTTCTCTTCCCACCACACTGAATCCGCCACCTGCGGATACCTGAGCGTGGACATCAACATCTGTCACTGGCTGCAGTGTCACAGGTCACTAGGTGTCTAGGCTCAGGCTGACCTTGGCTGTCTTCTGCCCAGGCAAGGAACCTAATCCTTCCAAGGAAATCAGGACACGTGCTCACTGGCCGACATCCTTTCTTTCATCCACACAGCGGTCTAGATGAGGGGAAAGAGGCCAGGTAGGCCAGGTGAAGGCTGAGTGTGGGGCCTAAGGCTTCTTTCCCAATCACCATGGTGACAGCCACCTGAAGGCTGGGCGAAACTTCGGACGGGGACGAGTCACAAACACTCAGCCAATAGGAGAGGTCCAGCCTAACCGGCCAGTTCCGCAGAGCCCTCCATTTTACCCATGGACAGACAACGGCCCCTTGCGTCTTTGGCCACAAAATCCAGGGCACCCAGGGAATAACTTCACAGTAGGCAACCCCTGATGTGAACACGTTCGACACACTGGGACAGCAGGCAGGTACCTCTTTTCCACTTACGCTAGGATATCACTAGGCAAGGCGCCCTTCCTCAGCATCTCTGGCCTCTCTGTATGTGTTCACTCAGAGGAATCTCTTCATTCTACCCCTGAGACACATCACAAGTATGAGGGGCCTGAGAGAGAGCCTAGAGATGGAACGGGGGAGGCTTCTGGCTGTACTGCTTCCCCGTGGGGACAGAATAGCAGGTAGTCTCTCTGGAAGGTCTTAGCTTCTGTTGACTGACATGCGCAATACAGTAGGGGCGGACCCTGGCCAGGGGGAGCTTGTGGGCAGATGCAACCTCTCCGGCGACGAATAATTGCGCTGCTGCTTTGTATGGTGAAAACCTCCCCCCGCCAAGGGGGATGGGTAGAGAACATTGACCCACACCCGCCAGGGGCCTTTCCTGGGACTAAAGATCCCAACGTGGTCTCAACGTCGTCACCCTCTCAACACACACCTTTCCTGCACACGGAATCCTGCCTTTCTCCGTCAGAGCCCTATCCTACCAGGAAAAAAGCAAGCTGCTCAAAAAGGCCGATGCCAGGGAAATCGAGGAAACACGGCCAGTTTCCAAATTTTTGCTCTCTACACGTCCCCGCCTCCGGTGCAAGGCTGCCTATGTGGCCGGGCTCCGAAGGCAAGGCCGAAATCCTGGCAGCCTGGGCCCCAGCAGTCCAATGCTTGATGGACGTGGGGACACGGATGACCTGTTCGCCACATACAGGAGGGATCCTTGGGCCCTTCACTGGCTCGCCATTCAGCTCCACGACGTCCACTACTGGCCCTGGCCTTTGCTTTGGCTGGTGCCCCATTAAACGTGTGCTCCGGAGCGATGTTTCTCCACCCATCACTAGCATTCTGCCACCAGGGGATATGTGAGTGTGGGAGTCACCATTTGTCACTGGCAGCAGTGTCACAAGTCACTAGACTTCCAGCTACCCGCTGACCTAGGCTGCCTTCTTTCCAAGGCAAGGTCCCGAATCCTTTATCCCAGATGCTGACATCTGGGCACTGGCGGACATTGATTTTTATCAACCCAGAGGTCTGAGTGAGGGTCAGAGGGCCAGGTAGGTGAAGTGAAGGCCAGGTGGGCGGGGCTAAGGCTTCTTTGCCATCACCATAGAGACAGTCCCCCCCCGCAAGAGTGGGCGGAGCTTGTGATGGGCCTGGTGACAAGACTGAGCCAATGGCAGAGATCCGGCCCGCCAGGCAGATGACACAGGGCCCTCCATTGTGACCTATGACACCTAGAGGCCACAGGATTTGAGCACACCCCGGGAAAGGCTACGCAGGCACAAGGGAGCCCCTGGTGCGGACTGCTTCAGGGCATTGGCAGAGCACGCCAGGTACCTCTTTCCCACTTGCCTGAGGATATCAGTAGGCAAGGCATCCGCACTCAGCATCTCTTGCCTCTCTCTGTCTCTCTCTGCTTGTCTTCGTTCTCTGAAATCTCTTCCTTCTCCCCCTTGTCACTTCACACCTTGGAGTGCCTGACAGAGGGCCTAGAGACCAAAGAGCAAAGGGGGAAGGCCTCTGGCTTACTGCTTGCCCTTGAGGGGAGAGAAGTTCTGGTAGTCTATCTGGAAAGTCTAGAGAGTAGTGATTGATTGGGGAGCTACATCACGGGCGGACCTGGCCAGGTGAAGCTCGCTGACAAGTGGCAGCCTCTCCGGAGACTACTAATTCCGCTGATCACATTCTATGCAAATAACCGGCTGAGTGCCATGGGCAGAAAACATTGACACATACCTGCCAGAGGCCTATTCTGGGTCTGAAGAGTCCACCCTGGTCTCCAGCAACTCATCATCTCAGCACACACTTTGCCTGCACGCATGGAAATCGCCTCTCTCCACGAATGCCTTCACCTGCTAGGAAACACACGATGTCACTCAGCCAAAGAAGAGCACAGGCAAAGTCAACTGAAGCCCACATTTTCAAGATTTTGCCCTCTGCTGTTCCACAGCCTCCGGTGGCACACTGCATCTGCGTCACTTCTAGGTAGACGAGGCCGAAATCCGGGCATCCAGGGCCCCAGCCGTCCAGAGTCTAGGGATGGCGGCATATGGATCACCTCTTTGCCTCGTACAGCAGGGAGGCCTGGGCCCTAGACTGGCTCCGCTAGAGCTCCACGACCTCAGCTATTTTCCCTGACCTTTGGCCCGTGCCCTCGTGAGTGTGTCATCTCTACTTCCACTTCTCTTCCCACCACACTGAATCCGCCACCTGCGGATACCTGAGCGTGGACATCAACATCTGTCACTGGCTGCAGTGTCACAGGTCACTAGGTGTCTAGGCTCAGGCTGACCTTGGCTGTCTTCTGCCCAGGCAAGGAGCCTAATCCTTCCAAGGAAATCAGGACACGTGCTCACTGGCCGACATCCTTTCTTTCATCCACACAGCGGTCTAGATGAGGGGAAAGAGGCCAGGTAGGCCAGGTGAAGGCTGAGTGTGGGGCCTAAGGCTTCTTTCCCAATCACCATGGTGACAGCCACCGGAAGGCTGGGCGGAACTTCTGACGGGGACGAGTCACAAACACTCAGCCAATAGGAGAGGTCCAGCCTAACCGGCCAGTTCCGCAGAGCCCTCCATTTTACCCATGGACAGACAACGGCCCCTTGCGTCTTTGGCCACAAAATCCAGGGCACCCAGGGAATAACTTCACAGTAGGCAACCCCTGATGTGAACACGTTCGACACACTGGGACAGCAGGCAGGTACCTCTTTTCCACTTACGCTAGGATATCACTAGGCAAGGCGCCCTTCCTCAGCATCTCTGGCCTCTCTGTATGTGTTCACTCAGAGGAATCTCTTCATTCTACCCCTGAGACACATCACAAGTATGAGGGGCCTGAGAGAGAGCCTAGAGATGGAACGGGGGAGGCTTCTGGCTGTACTGCTTCCCCGTGGGGACAGAATAGCAGGTAGTCTCTCTGGAAGGTCTTAGCTTCTGTTGACTGACATGCGCAATACAGTAGGGGCGGACCCTGGCCAGGTGGAGCTTGTGGGCAGATGCAACCTCTCCGGCGACGAATAATTGCGCTGCTGCTTTGTATGGTGAAAACCTCCCCCCGCCAAGGGGGATGGGTAGAGAACATTGACCCACACCCGCCAGGGGCCTTTCCTGGGACTAAAGATCCCAACGTGGTCTCAACGTCGTCACCCTCTCAACACACACCTTTCCTGCACACGGAATCCTGCCTTTCTCCGTCAGGGCCCTATCCTACCAGGAAAAAAAGCAAGCCGCTCAAAAAGGCCGATGCCAGGGAAATCGAGGAAACACGGCCAGTTTCCAAATTTTTGCTCTCTACACGTCCCCGCCTCCGGTGCAAGGCTGCCTATGTGGCCGGACTCCGAAGGCAAGGCCGAAATCCTGGCAGCCTGGGCCCCAGCAGTCCAATGCTTGATGGACGTGGGGACACGGATGACCTGTTCGCCACATACAGGAGGGATCCTTGGGCCCTTCACTGGCTCGCCATTCAGCTCCACGACGTCCACTACTGGCCCTGGCCTTTGCTTTGGCTGGTGCCCCATTAAACGTGTGCTCCGGAGCGATGTTTCTCCACCCATCACTAGCATTCTGCCACCAGGGGATATGTGAGTGTGGGAGTCACCATTTGTCACTGGCAGCAGTGTCACAAGTCACTAGACTTCCAGCTACCCGCTGACCTAGGCTGCCTTCTGCCCCAGGCAAGGTCCCGAATCCTTTATCCCAGATGCTGACACCTGGGCACTGGCGGACATTGATTTTTATCAACCCAGAGGTCTGAGTGAGGGTCAGAGGGCCAGGTAGGTGAAGTGAAGGCCAGGTGGGCGGGGCTAAGGCTTCTTTGCCATCACCATAGAGACAGTCCCCCCACCGCAAGAGTGGGCGGAGCTCGTGATGGGCCTGGTGACAAGACTGAGCCAATGGCAGAGATCCGGCCCGCCAGGCAGATGACACAGGGCCCTCCATTGTGACCTATGACACCTAGTGGCCACAGGATTTGAGCACGCCCCGGGAAAGGCTACGCAGGCACAAGGGAGCCCCTGGTGCGGACTGCTTCAGGGCATTGGCAGAGCACGCCAGGTACCTCTTTCCCACTTGCCTGAGGATATCAGTAGGCAAGGCATCCCCACTCAGCATCATTTGCCTCTCTCTGTCTCTCTCTGCTTGTCTTCGTTCTCTGAAATCTCTTCCTTCTCCCCGTTGTCACTTCACACCTTGGAGTGCCTGACAGAGGGCCTAGAGACCAAAGAGCAAAGGGGGAAGGCCTCTGGCTCTACTGCTTGCCCTTGATGGGAGAGAAGTTCTGCTAGTCTATCTGGAAGGTCTAGAGAGTAGTGATTGATTGGGGAGCTACATCACGGGCGGACCTGGCCAGGTGAAGCTTGACATCACCGTGGGACCTGGCCAGGTGAAGCTCGCTGACAAGTGGCAGCCTCTCCGGAGACTACTAATTCCGCTGCTAACATTCTGTGCAAATAACCGGCTGAGTGCCATGGGCAGAAAACATTGACACATACCTGCCAGAGGCCTATTCTGGGTCTGAAGAGTCCACCCTGGTCTCCAGCAACTCATCATCTCAGCACACACTTTGCCTGCACGCATGGAAACCGCCTCTCTCCACGAATGCCTTCACCTGCTAGGAAACACACGATGTCACTCAGCCAAAGAAGAGCACAGGCAAAGTCAACTGAAGCCCCCATTTTCAAGATTTTGCCCTCTGCTGTTCCACAGCCTCCGGTGGCACACTGCATCTGCGTCACTTCTCGGTAGACGAGGCCGAAATCCGGGCATCCAGGGCCCCAGCCGTCCAGAGTCTAGGGATGGCGGCATATGGATCACCTCTTTGCCTCGTACAGCAGGGAGGCCTGGGCCCTAGACTGGCTCCGCTAGAGCTCCATGACCTCAGCTATTTTCCCTGACCTTTGGCCCGTGCCCTCGTGAGTGTGTCATCTCTACTTCCACTTCTCTTCCCACCACACTGAATCCGCCACCTGCGGATACCTGAGCGTGGACATCAACATCTGTCACTGGCTGCAGTGTCACAGGTCACTAGGTGTCTAGGCTCAGGCTGACCTTGGCTGTCTTCTGCCCAGGCAAGGAGCCTAATCCTTCCAAGGAAATCAGGACACGTGCTCACTGGCCGACATCCTTTCTTTCATCCACACAGCGGTCTAGATGAGGGGAAAGAGGCCAGGTAGGCCAGGTGAAGGCTGAGTGTGGGGCCTAAGGCTTCTTTCCCAATCACCATGGTGACAGCCACCGGAAGGCTGGGCGGAACTTCTGACGGGGACGAGTCACAAACACTCAGCCAATAGGAGAGGTCCAGCCTAACCGGCCAGTTCCGCAGAGCCCTCCATTTTACCCATGGACAGACAACGGCCCCTTGCGTCTTTGGCCACAAAATCCAGGGCACCCAGGGAATAACTTCACAGTAGGCAACCCCTGATGTGAACACGTTCGACACACTGGGACAGCAGGCAGGTACCTCTTTTCCACTTACGCTAGGATATCACTAGGCAAGGCGCCCTTCCTCTGCATCTCTGGCCTCTCTGTATGTGTTCACTCAGAGGAATCTCTTCATTCTACCCCTGAGACACATCACAAGTATGAGGGGCCTGAGAGAGAGCCTAGAGATGGAACGGCGGAGGCTTCTGGCTGTACTGCTTCCCCGTGGGGACAGAATAGCAGGTAGTCTCTCTGGAAGGTCTTAGCTTCTGTTGACTGACATGCGCAATACAGTAGGGGCGGACCCTGGCCAGGGGGAGCTTGTGGGCAGATGCAACCTCTCCGGCGACGAATAATTGCGCTGCTGCTTTCTATGGTGAAAACCTCCCCCCGCCAAGGGGGATGGGTAGAGAACATTGGCCCACACCCGCCAGGGGCCTTTCCTGGGACTAAAGATCCCAACGTGGTCTCAACGTCGTCACCCTCTCAACACACACCTTTCCTGCACACGGAATCCTGCCTTTCTCCGTCACGGCCCTATCCTACCAGGAAAACAAGCAAGCCGCTCAAAAAGGCCGATGCCAGGGAAATCGAGGAAACACGGCCAGTTTCCAAATTTTTGCTCTCTACACGTCCCCGCCTCCGGTGCAAGGCTGCCTATGTGGCCGGGCTCGTAAGGCAAGGTGGAAATCCTGGCAGCCTGGGCCCCAGCAGGCCAATGCTTGATGGACGTGGGGACACGGATGACCTGTTCGCCACATACAGGAGGGATCCTTGGGCCCTTCACTGGCTCGCCATTCAGCTCCACGACGTCCACTACTGGCCCTGGCCTTTGCTTTGGCTGGTGCCCCATTAAACGTGTGCTCCGGAGCGATGTTTCTCCACCCATCACTAGCATTCTGCCACCAGGGGATATGTGAGTGTGGGAGTCACCATTTGTCACTGGCAGCAGTGTCACAAGTCACTAGACTTCCAGCTACCCGCTGACCTAGGCTGCCTTCTTTCCCAGGCAAGGTCCCGAATCCTTTATCCCAGATGCTGACACCTGGGCACTGGCGGACATTGATTTTTATCAACCCAGAGGTCTGAGTGAGGGTCAGAGGGCCAGGTAGGTGAAGTGAAGGCCAGGTGGGCGGGGCTAAGGCTTCTTTGCCATCACCATAGAGACAGTCCCCCCACTGCAAGAGTGGGCGGAGCTCGTGATGGGCCTGGTGACAAGACTGAGCCAATGGCAGAGATCCGGCCCGCCAGGCAGATGACACAGGGCCCTCCATTGTGACCTATGACACCTAGTGGCCACAGGATTTGAGCACGCCCCGGGAAAGGCTACGCAGGCACAAGGGAGCCCCTGGTGCGGACTGCTTCAGGGCATTGGCAGAGCACGCCAGGTACCTCTTTCCCACTTGCCTGAGTATATCAGTAGGCAAGGCATCCCCACTCAGCATCATTTGCCTCTCTCTGTCTCTCTCTGCTTGTCTTCGTTCTCTGAAATCTCTTCCTTCTCCCCCTTGTCACTTCACACCTTGGAGTGCCTGACAGAGGGCCTAGAGACCAAAGAGCAAAGGGGGAAGGCCTCTGGCTCTACTGCTTGCCCTTGAGGGGAGAGAAGTTCTGCTAGTCTATCTGGAAGGTCTAGAGAGTAGTGATTGATTGGGGAGCTACATCACGGGCGGACCTGGCCAGGTGAAGCTTGACATCACCGTGGGACCGGGCCAGGTGAAGCTCGCTGACAAGTGGCAGCCTCTCCGGAGACTACTAATTCCGCTGCTAACATTCTGTGCAAATAACCGGCTGAGTGCCATGGGCAGAAAACATTGACACATACCTGCCAGAGGCCTATTCTGGGTCTGAAGAGTCCACCCTGGTCTCCAGCAACTCATCATCTCAGCACACACTTTGCCTGCACGCATGGAAACCGCCTCTCTCCACGAATGTCTTCATCTGCTAGGAAACACACGATGTCACTCAGCCAAAGGAGAGCACAGGCAAAGTCAACTGAAGCCCCCATTTTCCAGATTTTGCCCTCTGCTGTTCCACAGCCTCCGGTGGCACACTGCATCTGCGTCACTTCTCGGTAGACGAGGCCGAAATCCGGGCATCCAGGGCCCCAGCCGTCCAGAGTCTACGGATGGCGGCATATGGATCACCTCTTTGCCTCGTACAGCAGGGAGGCCTGGGCCCTAGACTGGCTCCGCTAGAGCTCCACGACCTCAGCTATTTTCCCTGACCTTTGGCCCGTGCCCTCGTGAGTGTGTCATCTCTACTTCCACTTCTCTTCCCACCACACTGAATCCGCCACCTGCGGATACCTGAGCGTGGACATCAACATCTGTCACTGGCTGCAGTGTCACAGGTCACTAGGTGTCTAGGCTCAGGCTGACCTTGGCTGTCTTCTGCCCAGGCAAGGAGCCTAATCCTTCCAAGGAAATCAGGACACGTGCTCACTGGCCGACATCCTTTCTTTCATCCACACAGCGGTCTAGATGAGGGGAAAGAGGCCAGGTAGGCCAGGTGAAGGCTGAGTGTGGGGCCTAAGGCTTCTTTCCCAATCACCATGGTGACAGCCACCGGAAGGCTGGGCGGAACTTCTGACGGGGACGAGTCACAAACACTCAGCCAATAGGAGAGGTCCAGCCTAACCGGCCAGTTCCGCAGAGCCCTCCATTTTACCCATGGACAGACAACGGCCCCTTGCGTCTTTGGCCACAAAATCCAGGGCACCCAGGGAATAACTTCACAGTAGGCAACCCCTGATGTCAACACGTTCGACACACTGGGACAGCAGGCAGGTACCTCTTTTCCACTTACGCTAGGATATCACTAGGCAAGGCGCCCTTCCTCAGCATCTCTGGCCTCTCTGTATGTGTTCACTCAGAGGAATCTCT
The DNA here is from genome assembly GCF_030014295.1 of Loxodonta africana. Lineage (NCBI taxonomy): Eukaryota > Metazoa > Chordata > Mammalia > Proboscidea > Elephantidae > Loxodonta > Loxodonta africana. The sequence goes on along the minus strand of NW_026974926.1, from coordinate 90,339 downwards.
TCATTCTACCCCTGAGACACATCACAAGTATGAGGGGCCTGAGAGAGAGCCTAGAGATGGAACGGGGGAGGCTTCTGGCTGTACTGCTTCCCCGTGGGTAGAGAACAGCAGGTAGTCTCTCTGGAAGGTCTTAGCTTCTGTTGACTGACATGCGCAATACAGTAGGGGCGGACCCTGGCCAGGTGGAGCTTGTGGGCAGATGCAACCTCTCCGGCGACGAATACTTGCGCTGCTGCTTTGTATGGTGAAAACCTCCCCCCGCCAAGGGGGATGGGTAGAGAACATTGACCCACACCCGCCAGGGGCCTTTCCTGGGACTAAAGATCCCAACGTGGTCTCAACGTCGTCACCCTCTCAACACACACCTTTCCTGCACACGGAATCCTGCCTTTCTCCGTCAGGGCCCTATCCTACCAGGAAAAAAAGCAAGCCGCTCAAAAAGGCCGATGCCAGGGAAATCGAGGAAACACGGCCAGTTTCCAAATTTTTGCTCTCTACACGTCCCCGCCTCCGGTGCAAGGCTGCCTATGTGGCCGGGCTCCGAAGGCAAGGCCGAGATCCTGGCAGCCTGGGCCCCAGCAGTCCAATGCTTGATGGACGTGGGGACACGGATGACCTGTTCGCCACATACAGGAGGGATCCTTGGGCCCTTCACTGGCTCGCCATTCAGCTCCACGACGTCCACTACTGGCCCTGGCCTTTGCTTTGGCTGGTGCCCCATTAAAAGTGTGCTCCTGAGCGATGTTTCTCCACCCATCACTAGCATTCTGCCACCAGGGGATATGTGAGTGTGGGAGTCACCATTTGTCACTGGCAGCAGTGTCACAAGTCACTAGACTTCCAGCTACCCGCTGACCTAGGCTGCCTTCTGCCCCAGGCAAGGTCCCGAATCCTTTATCCCAGATGCTGACACCTGGGCACTGGCGGACATTGATTTTTATCAACCCAGAGGTCTGAGTGAGGGTCAGAGGGCCAGGTAGGTGAAGTGAAGGCCAGGTGGGCGGGGCTAAGGCTTCTTTGCCATCACCATAGAGACAGTCCCCCCACCGCAAGAGTGGGCGGAGCTCGTGATGGGCCTGGTGACAAGACTGAGCCAATGGCAGAGATCCGGCCCGCCAGGCAGATGACACAGGGCCCTCCATTGTGACCTATGACACCTAGTGGCCACAGGATTTGAGCACGCCCCGGGAAAGGCTACGCAGGCACAAGGGAGCCCCTGGTGCGGACTGCTTCAGGGCATTGGCAGAGCACGCCAGGTACCTCTTTCCCACTTGCCTGAGGATATCAGTAGGCAAGGCATCCCCACTCAGCATCATTTGCCTCTCTCTGTCTCTCTCTGCTTGTCTTCGTTCTCTGAAATCTCTTCCTTCTCCCCCTTGTCACTTCACACCTTGGAGTGCCTGACAGAGGGCCTAGAGACCAAAGAGCAAAGGGGGAAGGCCTCTGGCTCTACTGCTTGCCCTTGAGGGGAGAGAAGTTCTGCTAGTCTATCTGGAAGGTCTAGAGAGTAGTGATTGATTGGGGAGCTACATCACGGGCGGACCTGGCCAGGTGAAGCTTGACATCACCGTGGGACCTGGCCAGGTGAAGCTCGCTGACAAGTGGCAGCCTCTCCGGAGACTACTAATTCCGCTGCTAACATTCTGTGCCAATAACCGGCTGAGTGCCATGGGCAGAAAACATTGACACGTACCTGCCAGAGGCCTATTCTGGGTCTGAAGAGTCCACCCTGGTCTCCAGCAACTCATCATCTCAGCACACACTTTGCCTGCACGCATGGAAACCGCCTCTCTCCACGAATGCCTTCACCTGCTAGGAAACACACGATGTCACTCAGCCAAAGAAGAGCACAGGCAAAGTCAACTGAAGCCCCCATTTTCAAGATTTTGCCCTCTGCTGTTCCACAGCCTCCGGCGGCACACTGCATCTGCGTCACTTCTCGGTAGACGAGGCCGAAATCCGGGCATCCAGGGCCCCAGCCGTCCAGAGTCTACGGATGGCGGCATATGGATCACCTCTTTGCCTCGTACAGCAGGGAGGCCTGGGCCCTAGAATGGCTCCGCTAGAGCTCCACGACCTCAGCTATTTTCCCTGACCTTTGGCCCGTGCCCTCGTGAGTGTGTCATCTCTACTTCCACTTCTCTTCCCACCACACTGAATCCGCCACCTGCGGATACCTGAGCGTGGACATCAACATCTGTCACTGGCTGCAGTGTCACAGGTCACTAGGTGTCTAGGCTCAGGCTGACCTTGGCTGTCTTCTGCCCAGGCAAGGAGCCTAATCCTTCCAAGGAAATCAGGACACGTGCTCACTGGCCGACATCCTTTCTTTCATCCACACAGCGGTCTAGATGAGGGGAAAGAGGCCAGGTAGGCCAGGTGAAGGCTGAGGGTGGGGCCTAAGGCTTCTTTCCCAATCACCATGGTGACAGCCACCGGAAGGCTGGGCGGAACTTCTGACGGGGACGAGTCACAAACACTCAGCCAATAGGAGAGGTCCAGCCTAACCGGCCAGTTCCGCAGAGCCCTCCATTTTACCCATGGACAGACAACGGCCCCTTGCGTCTTTGGCCGCAAAATCGAGGACATCCAGGGAATAACTTCACAGTAGGCAACCCCTGATGTCAACAGGTTCGACACACTGGGACAGCAGGCAGGTACCTCTTTTCCACTTACGCTAGGATATCACTAGGCAAGGCGCCCTTCCTCTGCATCTCTGGCCTCTCTGTATGTGTTCACTCAGAGGAATCTCTTCATTCTACCCCTGAGACACATCACAAGTATGAGGGGCCTGAGAGAGAGCCTAGAGATGGAACGGGGGAGGCTTCTGGCTGTACTGCTTCCCCGTGGGTAGAGAATAGCAGGTAGTCTCTCTGGAAGGTCTTAGCTTCTGTTGACTGACATGGACAATACAGTAGGGGCGGGCCCTGGCCAGGTGGAGCTTGTGGGCAGATGCAACCTCTCCGGCGACGAATACTTGCGCTGCTGCTTTGTATGGTGAAAACCTCCCCCCGCCAAGGGGGATGGGTAGAGAACATTGACCCACACCCGCCAGGGGCCTTTCCTGGGACTAAAGATCCCAACGTGGTCTCAACGTCGTCACCCTCTCAACACACACCTTTCCTGCACACCTAATCCTGCCTTTCTCCGTCACGGCCCTATCCTACCAGGAAAAAAAGCAAGCCGCTCAAAAAGGCCGATGCCAGGGAAATCGAGGAAACACTGCCAGTTTCCAAATTTTTGCTCTCTACACGTCCCCGCCTCCGGTGCAAGGCTGCCTATGTGGGTGGGCTCCGAAGGCAAGGCCGAAATCCTGGCAGCCTGGGCCCCAGCAGTCCAATGCTTGATGGACGTGGGGACACGGATGACCTGTTCGCCACATACAGGAGGGATCCTTGGGCCCTTCACTGGCTCGCCATTCAGCTCCACGACGTCCACTACTGGCCCTGGCCTTATGCTTTGGCTGGTGCCCCATTAAACGTGTGCTCCGGAGCGATGTTTCTCCACCCATCACTAGCATTCTGCCACCAGGGGATATGTGAGTGTGGGAGTCACCATTTGTCACTGGCAGCAGTGTCACAAGTCACTAGACTTCCAGCTACCCGCTGACCTAGGCTGCCTTCTGCCCCAGGCAAGGTCCCGAATCCTTTATCCCAGATGCTGACACCTGGGCACTGGCGGACATTGATTTTTATCAACCCAGAGGTCTGAGTGAGGGTCAGAGGGCCAGGTAGGTGAAGTGAAGGCCAGGTGGGCGGGGCTAAGGCTTCTTTGCCATCACCATAGAGACAGTCCCCCCACCGCAAGAGTGGGCGGAGCTCGTGATGGGCCTGGTGACAAGACTGAGCCAATGGCAGAGATCCGGCCCGCCAGGCAGATGACACAGGGCCCTCCATTGTGACCTATGACACCTAGTGGCCACAGGATTTGAGCACGCCCCGGGAAAGGCTACGCAGGCACAAGGGAGCCCCTGGTGCGGACTGCTTCAGGGCATTGGCAGAGCACGCCAGGTACCTCTTTCCCACTTGCCTGAGGATATCAGTAGGCAAGGCATCCCCACTCAGCATCATTTGCCTCTCTCTGTCTCTCTCTGCTTGTCTTCGTTCTCTGAAATCTCTTCCTTCTCCCCCTTGTCACTTCACACCTTGGAGTGCCTGACAGAGGGCCTAGAGACCAAAGAGCAAAGGGGGAAGGCCTCTGGCTCTCCTGCTTGCCCTTGAGGGGAGAGAAGTTCTGCTAGTCTATCTGGAAGGTCTAGAGAGTAGTGATTGATTGGGGAGCTACATCACGGGCGGACCTGGCCAGGTGAAGCTTGACATCACCGTGGGACCTGGCCAGGTGAAGCTCGCTGACAAGTGGCAGCCTCTCCGGAGACTACTAATTCCGCTGCTAACATTCTGTGCCAATAACCGGCTGAGTGCCATGGGCAGAAAACATTGACACGTACCTGCCAGAGGCCTATTCTGGGTCTGAAGAGTCCACCCTGGTCTCCAGCAACTCATCATCTCAGCACACACTTTGCCTGCACGCATGGAAACCGCCTCTCTCCACGAATGCCTTCACCTGCTAGGAAACACACGATGTCACTCAGCCAAAGAAGAGCACAGGCAAAGTCAACTGAAGCCCCCATTTTCAAGATTTTGCCCTCTGCTGTTCCACAGCCTCCGGCGGCACACTGCATCTGCGTCACTTCTCGGTAGACGAGGCCGAAATCCGGGCATCCAGGGCCCCAGCCGTCCAGAGTCTACGGATGGCGGCATATGGATCACCTCTTTGCCTCGTACAGCAGGGAGGCCTGGGCCCTAGAATGGCTCCGCTAGAGCTCCACGACCTCAGCTATTTTCCCTGACCTTTGGCCCGTGCCCTCGTGAGTGTGTCATCTCTACTTCCACTTCTCTTCCCACCACACTGAATCCGCCACCTGCGGATACCTGAGCGTGGACATCAACATCTGTCACTGGCTGCAGTGTCACAGGTCACTAGGTGTCTACGCTCAGGCTGACCTTGGCTGTCTTCTGCCCAGGCAAGGAGCCTAATCCTTCCAAGGAAATCAGGACACGTGCTCACTGGCCGACATCCTTTCTTTCATCCACACAGCGGTCTAGATGAGGGGAAAGAGGCCAGGTAGGCCAGGTGAAGGCTGAGGGTGGGGCCTAAGGCTTCTTTCCCAATCACCATGGTGACAGCCACCGGAAGGCTGGGCGGAACTTCTGACGGGGACGAGTCACAAACACTCAGCCAATAGGAGAGGTCCAGCCTAACCGGCCAGTTCCGCAGAGCCCTCCATTTTACCCATGGACAGACAACGGCCCCTTGCGTCTTTGGCCGCAAAATCGAGTACATCCAGGGAATAACTTCACAGTAGGCAACCCCTGATGTCAACAGGTTCGACACACTGGGACAGCAGGCAGGTACCTCTTTTCCACTTACGCTAGGATATCACTAGGCAAGGCGCCCTTCCTCTGCATCTCTGGCCTCTCTGTATGTGTTCACTCAGAGGAATCTCTTCATTCTACCCCTGAGACACATCACAAGTATGAGGGGCCTGAGAGAGAGCCTAGAGATGGAACGGGGGAGGCTTCTGGCTGTACTGCTTCCCCGTGGATAGAGAATAGCAGGTAGTCTCTCTGGAAGGTCTTAGCTTCTGTTGACTGACACGCGCAATACAGTAGGGGCGGGCCCTGGCCAGGTGGAGCTTGTGGGCAGATGCAACCTCTCCGGCGACGAATACTTGCGCTGCTGCTTTGTATGGTGAAAACCTCCCCCCGCCAAGGGGGATGGGTAGAGAACATTGACCCACACCCGCCAGGGGCCTTTCCTGGGACTAAAGATCCCAACGTGGTCTCAACGTCGTCACCCTCTCAACACACACCTTTCCTGCACACCTAATCCTGCCTTTCTCCGTCACGGCCCTATCCTACCAGGAAAAAAAGCAAGCCGCTCAAAAAGGCCGATGCCAGGGAAATCGAGGAAACACTGCCAGTTTCCAAATTTTTGCTCTCTACACGTCCCCGCCTCCGGTGCAAGGCTGCCTATGTGGGTGGGCTCCGAAGGCAAGGCCGAAATCCTGGCAGCCTGGGCCCCAGCAGTCCAATGCTTGATGGACGTGGGGACACGGATGACCTGTTCGCCACATACAGGAGGGATCCTTGGGCCCTTCACTGGCTCGCCATTCAGCTCCACGACGTCCACTACTGGCCCTGGCCTTATGCTTTGGCTGGTGCCCCATTAAACGTGTGCTCCGGAGCGATGTTTCTCCACCCATCACTAGCATTCTGCCACCAGGGGATATGTGAGTGTGGGAGTCACCATTTGTCACTGGCAGCAGTGTCACAAGTCACTAGACTTCCAGCTACCCGCTGACCTAGGCTGCCTTCTGCCCCAGGCAAGGTCCCGAATCCTTTATCCCAGATGCTGACACCTGGGCACTGGCGGACATTGATTTTTATCAACCCAGAGGTCTGAGTGAGGGTCAGAGGGCCAGGTAGGTGAAGTGAAGGCCAGGTGGGCGGGGCTAAGGCTTCTTTGCCATCACCATAGAGACAGTCCCCCCACCGCAAGAGTGGGCGGAGCTCGTGATGGGCCTGGTGACAAGACTGAGCCAATGGCAGAGATCCGGCCCGCCAGGCAGATGACACAGGGCCCTCCATTGTGACCTATGACACCTAGTGGCCACAGGATTTGAGCACGCCCCGGGAAAGGCTACGCAGGCACAAGGGAGCCCCTGGTGCGGACTGCTTCAGGGCATTGGCAGAGCACGCCAGGTACCTCTTTCCCACTTGCCTGAGGATATCAGTAGGCAAGGCATCCCCACTCAGCATCATTTGCCTCTCTCTGTCTCTCTCTGCTTGTCTTCGTTCTCTGAAAACTCTTCCTTCTCCCCCTTGTCACTTCACACCTTGGAGTGCCTGACAGAGGGCCTAGAGACCAAAGAGCAAAGGGGGAAGGCCTCTGGCTCTACTGCTTGCCCTTGAGGGGAGAGAAGTTCTGCTAGTCTATCTGGAAGGTCTAGAGAGTAGTGATTGATTGGGGAGCTACATCACGGGCGGACCTGGCCAGGTGAAGCTTGACATCACCGTGGGACCTGGCCAGGTGAAGCTCGCTGACAAGTGGCAGCCTCTCCAGAGACTACTAATTCCGCTGCTAACATTCTGTGCCAATAACCGGCTGAGTGCCATGGGCAGAAAACATTGACAAGTACCTGCCAGAGGCCTATTCTGGGTCTGAAGAGTCCACCCTGGTCTCCAGCAACTCATCATCTCAGCACACACTTTGCCTGCACGCATGGAAACCGCCTCTCTCCACGAATGCCTTCACCTGCTAGGAAACACACGATGTCACTCAGCCAAAGAAGAGCACAGGCAAAGTCAACTGAAGCCCCCATTTTCAAGATTTTGCCCTCTGCTGTTCCACAGCCTCCGGCGGCACACTGCATCTGCGTCACTTCTCGGTAGACGAGGCCGAAATCCGGGCATCCAGGGCCCCAGCCGTCCAGAGTCTACGGATGGCGGCATATGGATCACCTCTTTGCCTCGTACAGCAGGGAGGCCTGGGCCCTAGACTGGCTCCGCTAGAGCTCCACGACCTCAGCTATTTTCCCTGACCTTTGGCCCGTGCCCTCGTGAGTGTGTCATCTCTACTTCCACTTCTCTTCCCACCACACTGAATCCGCCACCTGCGGATACCTGAGCGTGGACATCAACATCTGTCACTGGCTGCAGTGTCACAGGTCACTAGGTGTCTACGCTCAGGCTGACCTTGGCTGTCTTCTGCCCAGGCAAGGAGCCTAATCCTTCCAAGGAAATCAGGACACGTGCTCACTGGCCGACATCCTTTCTTTCATCCACACAGCGGTCTAGATGAGGGGAAAGAGGCCAGGTAGGCCAGGTGAAGGCTGAGGGTGGGGCCTAAGGCTTCTTTCCCAATCACCATGGTGACAGCCACCGGAAGGCTGGGCGGAACTTCTGACGGGGACGAGTCACAAACACTCAGCCAATAGGAGAGGTCCAGCCTAACCGGCCAGTTCCGCAGAGCCCTCCATTTTACCTATGGACAGACAACGGCCCCTTGCGTCTTTGGCCACAAAATCGAGGACACCCAGGGAATAACTTCACAGTAGGCAACCCCTGATGTCAACACGTTCGACACACTGGGACAGCAGGCAGGTACCTCTTTTCCACTTACGCTAGGATATCACTAGGCAAGGCGCCCGTCCTCTGCATCTCTGGCCTCTCTGTATGTGTTCACTCAGAGGAATCTCTTCATTCTACCCCTGAGACACATCACAAGTATGAGGGGCCTGAGAGAGAGCCTAGAGATGGAACGGCGGAGGCTTCTGGCTGTACTGCTTCCCCGTGGGTAGAGAACAGCAGGTAGTCTCTCTGGAAGGTCTTAGCTTCTGTTGACTGACACGCGCAATACAGTAGGGGCGGACCCTGGCCAGGTGGAGCTTGTGGGCAGATGGAACCTCTCCGGCGACGAATAATTGCGCTGCTGCTTTGTATGGTAAAAACCTCCCCCCGCCAAGGGGGATGGGTAGAGAACATTGACCCACACCCGCCAGGGGCCTTTCCTGGGACTAAAGATCCCAACGTGGTCTCAACGTCGTCACCCTCTCAACACACACCTTTTCTGCACACGTAACCCTGCCTTTCTCCGTCACGGCCCTATCCTACCAGGAAAAAAAGCAAGCCGCTCAAAAAGGCCGATGCCAGGGAAATCGAGGAAACACGGCCAGTTTCCAAATTTTTGCTCTCTACACGTCCCCGCCTCCGGTGCAAGGCTGCCTATGTGGCCGGGCTCCGAAGGCAAGGCCGAAATCCTGGCAGCCTGGGCCCCAGCAGTCCAATGCTTGATGGACGTGGGGACACGGATGACCTGTTCGCCACATACAGGAGGGATCCTTGGGCCCTTCACTGGCTCGCCATTCAGCTCCACGACGTCCACTACTGGCCCTGGCCTTTGCTTTGGCTGGTGCCCCATTAAACGTGTGCTCCGGAGCGATGTTTCTCCACCCATCACTAGCATTCTGCCACCAGGGAATATGTGAGTGTGGGAGTCACCATTTGTCACTGGCAGCAGTGTCACAAGTCACTAGACTTCCAGCTACCCGCTGACCTAGGCTGCCTTCTTTCCCAGGCAAGGTTGCGAATCCTTTATCCCAGATGCTGACACCTGGGCACTGGCGGACATTGATTTTTATCAACACAGTGGTCTGAGTGAGGGTCAGAGGGCCAGGTAGGTGAAGTAAAGGCCAGGTGGGCGGGGCTAAGGCTTCTTTGCCATCACCATAGAGACAGTCCCCCCACCGCAAGAGTGGGCGGAGCTCGTGATGGGCCTGGTGACAAGACTGAGCCAATGGCAGAGATCCGGCCCGCCAGGCAGATGACACAGGGCCCTCCATTGTGACCTATGACACCTAGTGGCCACAGGATTTGAGCACGCCCCGGGAAAGGCTACGCAGGCACAAGGGAGCCCCTGGTGCGGACTGCTTCAGGGCATTGGCAGAGCACGCCAGGTACCTCTTTCCCACTTGCCTGAGGATATCAGTAGGCAAGGCATCCCCACTCAGCATCATTTGCCTCTCTCTGTCTCTCTCTGCTTGTCTTCGTTCTCTGAAATCTCTTCCTTCTCCCCGTTGTCACTTCACACCTTGGAGTGCCTGACAGAGGGCCTAGAGACCAAAGAGCAAAGGGGGAAGGCCTCTGGCTCTCCTGCTTGCCCTTGAGGGGAGAGAAGTTCTGCTAGTCTATCTGGAAGGTCTAGAGAGTAGTGATTGATTGGGGAGCTACATCACGGGCGGACCTGGCCAGGTGAAGCTTGACATCACCGTGGGACCTGGCCAGGTGAAGCTCGCTGACAAGTGGCAGCCTCTCCGGAGACTACTAATTCCGCTGATCACATTCTATGCAAATAACCGGCTGAGTGCCATGGGCAGAAAACATTGACACATACCTGCCAGAGGCCTATTCTGGGGCTGAAGAGTCCACCCTGGTCTCCAGCAACTCATCATCTCAGCACACACTTTGCCTGCACGCATGGAAACCGCCTCTCTCCACGAATGCCTTCACCTGCTAGGAAACACACGATGTCACTCAGCCAAAGAAGAGCACAGGCAAATCAACTGAAGCCCCCATTTTCAAGATTTTGCCCTCTGCTGTTCCACAGCCTCCGGTGGCACACTGCATCTGCGTCACTTCTCGGTAGACGAGGCCGAAATCCGGGCATCCAGGGCCCCAGCCGTCCAGAGTCTACGGATGGCGGCATATGGATCACCTCTTTGCCTCGTACAGCAGGGAGGCCTGGGCCCTAGACTGGCTCCGCTAGAGCTCCACGACCTCAGCTATTTTCCCTGACCTTTGGCCCGTGCCCTCGTGAGTGTGTCATCTCTACTTCCACTTCTCTTCCCACCACACTGAATCCGCCACCTGCGGATACCTGAGCGTGGACATCAACATCTGTCACTGGCTGCAGTGTCACAGGTCACTAGGTGTCTAGGCTCAGGCTGACCTTGGCTGTCTTCTGCCCAGGCAAGGAGCCTAATCCTTCCAAGGAAATCAGGACACGTGCTCACTGGCCGACATCCTTTCTTTCATCCACACAGCGGTCTAGATGAGGGGAAAGAGGCCAGGTAGGCCAGGTGAAGGCTGAGTGTGGGGCCTAAGGCTTCTTTCCCAATCACCATGGTGACAGCCACCGGAAGGCTGGGCGGAACTTCTGACGGGGACGAGTCACAAACACTCAGCCAATAGGAGAGGTCCAGCCTAACCGGCCAGTTCCGCAGAGCCCTCCATTTTACCCATGGACAGACAACGGCCCCTTGCGTCTTTGGCCACAAAATCCAGGGCACCCAGGGAATAACTTCACAGTAGGCAACCCCTGATGTCAACACGTTCGACACACTGGGACAGCAGGCAGGTACCTCTTTTCCACTTGCGCTAGTATATCACTAGGCAAGGCGCCCTTCCTCAGCATCTCTGGCCTCTCTGTATGTGTTCACTCAGAGGAATCTCTTCATTCTACCCCTGAGACACATCACAAGTATGAGGGGCCTGAGAGAGAGCCTAGAGATGGAACGGGGGAGGCTTCTGGCTGTACTGCTTCCCCGTGGGTAGAGAAGAGCAGGTAGTCTCTCTGGAAGGTCTTAGCTTCTGTTGACTGACACGCGCAATACAGTAGGGGCGGACCCTGGCCAGGTGGAGCTTGTGGGCAGATGCAACCTCTCCGGCAACGAATAATTGCGCTGCTGCTTTGTATGGTGAAAACCTCCCCCCGCCAAGGGGGATGGGTAGAGAACATTGACCCACACCCGCCAGGGGCCTTTCCTGGGACTAAAGATCCCAACGTGGTCTCAACGTCGTCACCCTCTCAACACACACCTTTCCTGCACACGTAATCCTGCCTTTCTCCGTCACGGCCCTATCCTACCAGGAAAAAAAGCAAGCCGCTCAAAAAGGCCGATGCCAGGGAAATCGAGGAAACACGGCCAGTTTCCAAATTTTTGCTCTCTACACGTCCCCGCCTCCGGTGCAAGGCTGCCTATGTGCCGGGCTCTGAAGGCAAGGCCGAAATCCTGGCAGCCTGGGCCCCAGCAGTCCAATGCTTGATGGACGTGGGGACACGGATGACCTGTTCGCCACATACAGGAGGGATCCTTGGGCCCTTCACTGGCTCGCCATTCAGCTCCACGACGTCCACTACTGGCCCTGGCCTTTGCTTTGGCTGGTGCCCCATTAAACGTGTGCTCCGGAGCGATGTTTCTCCACCCATCACTAGCATTCTGCCACCAGGGGATATGTGAGTGTGGGAGTCACCATTTGTCACTGGCAGCAGTGTCACAAGTCACTAGACTTCCAGCTACCCGCTGACCTAGGCTGCCTTCTGCCCCAGGCAAGGTCCCGAATCCTTTATCCCAGATGCTGACACCTGGGCACTGGCGGATATTGATTTTTATCAACACAGAGGTCTGAGTGAGGGTCAGAGGGCCAGGTAGGTGAAGTGAAGGCCAGGCGGGCGGGGCTAAGGCTTCTTTGCCATCACCATAGAGACAGTCCCCCCACCGCAAGAGTGGGCGGAGCTCGTGATGGGCCTGGTGACAAGACTGAGCCAATGGCAGAGATCCGGCCCGCCAGGCAGATGACACAGGGCCCTCCATTGTGACCTATGACACCTAGTGGCCACAGGATTTGAGCACGCCCCGGGAAAGGCTACGCAGGCACAAGGGAGCCCCTGGTGCGGACTGCTTCAGGGCATTGGCAGAGCACGCCAGGTACCTCTTTCCCACTTGCCTGAGGATATCAGTAGGCAAGGCATCTCCACTCAGCATCATTTGCCTCTCTCTGTCTCTCTCTGCTTGTCTTCGTTCTCTGAAATCTCTTCCTTCTCCCCCTTGTCACTTCACACCTTGGAGTGCCTGACAGAGGGCCTAGAGACCAAAGAGCAAAGGGGGAAGGCCTCTGGCTCTCCTGCTTGCCCTTGAGGGGAGAGAAGTTCTGCTAGTCTATCTGGAAGGTCTAGAGAGTAGTGATTGATTGGGGAGCTACATCACGGGCGGACCTGGCCAGGTGAAGCTTGACATCACCGTGGGACCTGGCCAGGTGAAGCTCGCTGACAAGTGGCAGCCTCTCCGGAGACTACTAATTCCGCTGCTAACATTCTATGCAAATAACCGGCTGAGTGCCATGGGCAGAAAACATTGACACATACCTGCCAGAGGCCTATTCTGGGTCTGAAGAGTCCACCCTGGTCTCCAGCAACTCATCATCTCAGCACACACTTTGCCTGCACGCATGGAAACCGCCTCTCTCCACGAATGCCTTCACCTGCTAGGAAACACACGATGTCACTCAGCCAAAGAAGAGCACAGGCAAAGTCAACTGAAGCCCCCATTTTCAAGATTTTGCCCTCTGCTGTTCCACAGCCTCCGGCGGCACACTGCATCTGCGTCACTTCTCGGTAGACGAGGCCGAAATCCGGGCATCCAGGGCCCCAGCCGTCCAGAGTCTACGGATGGCGGCATATGGATCACCTCTTTGCCTCGTACAGCAGGGAGGCCTGGGCCCTAGACTGGCTCCGCTAGAGCTCCACGACCTCAGCTATTTTCCCTGACCTTTGGCCCGTGCCCTCGTGAGTGTGTCATCTCTACTTCCACTTCTCTTCCCACCACACTGAATCCGCCACCTGCGGATACCTGAGCGTGGACATCAACATCTGTCACTGGCTGCAGTGTCACAGGTCACTAGGTGCCTAGGCTCAGGCTGACCTTGGCTGTCTTCTGGCCAGGCAAGGAGCCTAATCCTTCCAAGGAAATCAGGACACGTGCTCACTGGCCGACATCCTTTCTTTCATCCACACAGCGGTCTAGATCAGGGGAAAGAGGCCAGGTAGGCCAGGTGAAGGCTGAGTGTGGGGCCTAAGGCTTCTTTCCCAATCACCATGGTGACAGCCACCGGAAGGCTGGGCCGAACTTCTGACGGGGACGAGTCACAAACACTCAGCCAATAGGAGAGGTCCAGCCTAACCGGCCAGTTCCGCAGAGCCCTCCATTTTACCCATGGACAGACAACGGCCCCTTGCGTCTTTGGCCACAAAATCGAGGACACCCAGGGAATAACTTCACAGTAGGCAACCCCTGATGTCAACAGGTTCGACACACTGGGACAGCAGGCAGGTACCTCTTTTCCACTTACGCTAGGATATCACTAGGCAAGGCGCCCTTCCTCAGCATCTCTGGCCTCTCTGTATGTGTTCACTCAGAGGAATCTCTTCATTCTACCCCTGAGACACATCACAAGTATGAGGGGCCTGAGAGAGAGCCTAGAGATGGAACGGGGGAGGCTTCTGGCTGTACTGCTTCCCCGTGGGTAGAGAAGAGCAGGTAGTCTCTCTGGAAGGTCTTAGCTTCTGTTGACTGACACGCGCAATACAGTAGGGGCGGACCCTGGCCAGGTGGAGCTTGTGGGCAGATGCAACCTCTCCGGCAACGAATAATTGCGCTGCTGCTTTGTATGGTGAAAACCTCCCCCCGCCAAGGGGGATGGGTAGAGAACATTGACCCACACCCGCCAGGGGCCTTTCCTGGGACTAAAGATCCCAACGTGGTCTCAACGTCGTCACCCTCTCAACACACACCTTTCCTGCACACGTAATCCTGCCTTTCTCCGTCACGGCCCTATCCTACCAGGAAAAAAAGCAAGCCGCTCAAAAAGGCCGATGCCAGGGAAATCGAGGAAACACGGCCAGTTTCCAAATTTTTGCTCTCTACACGTCCCCGCCTCCGGTGCAAGGCTGCCTATGTGCCGGGCTCTGAAGGCAAGGCCGAAATCCTGGCAGCCTGGGCCCCAGCAGTCCAATGCTTGATGGACGTGGGGACACGGATGACCTGTTCGCCACATACAGGAGGGATCCTTGGGCCCTTCACTGGCTCGCCATTCAGCTCCACGACGTCCACTACTGGCCCTGGCCTTTGCTTTGGCTGGTGCCCCATTAAACGTGTGCTCCGGAGCGATGTTTCTCCACCCATCACTAGCATTCTGCCACCAGGGGATATGTGAGTGTGGGAGTCACCATTTGTCACTGGCAGCAGTGTCACAAGTCACTAGACTTCCAGCTACCCGCTGACCTAGGCTGCCTTCTGCCCCAGGCAAGGTCCCGAATCCTTTATCCCAGATGCTGACACCTGGGCACTGGCGGATATTGATTTTTATCAACACAGAGGTCTGAGTGAGGGTCAGAGGGCCAGGTAGGTGAAGTGAAGGCCAGGCGGGCGGGGCTAAGGCTTCTTTGCCATCACCATAGAGACAGTCCCCCCACCGCAAGAGTGGGCGGAGCTCGTGATGGGCCTGGTGACAAGACTGAGCCAATGGCAGAGATCCGGCCCGCCAGGCAGATGACACAGGGCCCTCCATTGTGACCTATGACACCTAGTGGCCACAGGATTTGAGCACGCCCCGGGAAAGGCTACGCAGGCACAAGGGAGCCCCTGGTGCGGACTGCTTCAGGGCATTGGCAGAGCACGCCAGGTACCTCTTTCCCACTTGCCTGAGGATATCAGTAGGCAAGGCATCTCCACTCAGCATCATTTGCCTCTCTCTGTCTCTCTCTGCTTGTCTTCGTTCTCTGAAATCTCTTCCTTCTCCCCCTTGTCACTTCACACCTTGGAGTGCCTGACAGAGGGCCTAGAGACCAAAGAGCAAAGGGGGAAGGCCTCTGGCTCTACTGCTTGCCCTTGAGGGGAGAGAAGTTCTGCTAGTCTATCTGGAAGGTCTAGAGAGTAGTGATTGATTGGGGAGCTACATCACGGGCGGACCTGGCCAGGTGAAGCTTGACATCACCGTGGGACCTGGCCAGGTGAAGCTCGCTGACAAGTGGCAGCCTCTCCGGAGACCACTAATTCCGCTGCTAACATTCTGTGCAAATAACCGGCTGAGTGCCATGGGCAGAAAACATTGACACATACTTGCCAGAGGCCTATTCTGGGTCTGAAGAGTCCACCCTGGTCTCCAGCAACTCATCATCTCAGCACACACTTTGCCTGCACGCATGGAAACCGCCTCTCTCCACGAATGCCTTCACCTGCTAGGAAACACACGATGTCACTCAGCCAAAGAAGAGCACAGGCAAAGTCAACTGAAGCCCCCATTTTCAAGATTTTGCCCTCTGCTGTTCCACAGCCTCCGGCGGCACACTGCATCTGCGTCACTTCTCGGTAGACGAGGCCGAAATCCGGGCATCCAGGGCCCCAGCCGTCCAGAGTCTACGGATGGCGGCATATGGATCACCTCTTTGCCTCGTACAGCAGGGAGGCCTGGGCCCTAGACTGGCTCCGCTAGAGCTCCACGACCTCAGCTATTTTCCCTGACCTTTGGCCCGTGCCCTCGTGAGTGTGTCATCTCTACTTCCACTTCTCTTCCCACCACACTGAATCTGCCACCTGCGGATACCTGAGCGTGGACATCAACATCTGTCACTGGCTGCAGTGTCACAGGTCACTAGGTGTCTAGGCTCAGGCTGACCTTGGCTGTCTTCTGGCCAGGCAAGGAGCCTAATCCTTCCAAGGAAATCAGGACACGTGCTCACTGGCCGACATCCTTTCTTTCATCCACACAGCGGTCTAGATCAGGGGAAAGAGGCCAGGTAGGCCAGGTGAAGGCTGAGTGTGGGGCCTAAGGCTTCTTTCCCAATCACCATGGTGACAGCCACCGGAAGGCTGGGCCGAACTTCTGACGGGGACGAGTCACAAACACTCAGCCAATAGGAGAGGTCCAGCCTAACCGGCCAGTTCCGCAGAGCCCTCCATTTTACCCATGGACAGACAACGGCCCCTTGCGTCTTTGGCCACAAAATCCAGGGCACCCAGGGAATAACTTCACAGTAGGCAACCCCTGATGTCAACACGTTCGACACACTGGGACAGCAGGCAGGTACCTCTTTTCCACTTACGCTAGGATATCACTAGGCAAGGCGCCCTTCCTCAGCATCTCTGGCCTCTCTGTATGTGTTCACTCAGAGGAATCTCTTCATTCTACCCCTGAGACACATCACAAGTATGAGGGGCCTGAGAGAGAGCCTAGAGATGGAACGGGGGGGGCTTCTGGCTGTACTGCTTCCCCTGGGTAGAGAATAGCAGGTAGTCTCTCTGGAAGGTCTTAGCTTCTGTTGACTGACATGCGCAATACAGTAGGGGCGGACCCTGGCCAGGTGGAGCTTGTGGGCAGATGCAACCTCTCCGGCGACGAATAATTGTGCTGCTGGTTTGTATGGTGAAAACCTCCCCCCGCCAAGGGGGATGGGTAGAGAACATTGACCCACACCCGCCAGGGGCCTTTCCTGGGACTAAAGATCCCAACGTGGTCTCAACGTCGTCACCCTCTCAACACACACCTTTCCTGCACACGGAATCCTGCCTTTCTCCGTCAGGGCCCTATCCTACCAGGAAAAAAAGCAAGCCGCTCAAAAAGGCCGATGCCAGGGAAATTGAGGAAACACGGCCAGTTTCCAAATTTTTGCTCTCTACACGTCCCCGCCTCCGGTGCAAGGCTGCCTATGTGGCCGGGCTCCGAAGGCAAGGCCGAAATCCTGGCAGCCTGGGCCCCAGCAGTCCCATGCTTGATGGACGTGGGGACACGGATGACCTGTTCGCCACATACAGGAGGGATCCTTGGGCCCTTCACTGGCTCGCCATTCAGCTCCACGACGTCCACTACTGGCCCTGGCCTTTGCTTTGGCTGGTGCCCCATTAAACGTGTGCTCCGGAGCGATGTTTCTCCACCCATCACTAGCATTCTGCCACCAGGGGATATGTGAGTGTGGGAGTCACCATTTGTCACTGGCAGCAGTGTCACAAGTCACTAGACTTCCAGCTACCCGCTGACCTAGGCTGCCTTCTTTCCAAGGCAAGGTCCCGAATCCTTTATCCCAGATGCTGACATCTGGGCACTGGCGGACATTGATTTTTATCAACCCAGAGGTCTGAGTGAGGGTCAGAGGGCCAGGTAGGTGAAGTGAAGGCCAGGTGGGCGGGGCTAAGGCTTCTTTGCCATCACCATAGAGACAGTCCCCCCCTGCAAGAGTGGGCGGAGCTTGTGATGGGCCTGGTGACAAGACTGAGCCAATGGCAGAGATCCGGCCCGCCAGGCAGATGACACAGGGCCCTCCATTGTGACCTATGACACCTAGAGGCCACAGGATTTGAGCACACCCCGGGAAAGGCTACGCAGGCACAAGGGAGCCCCTGGTGCGGACTGCTTCAGGGCATTGGCAGAGCACGCCAGGTACCTCTTTCCCACTTGCCTGAGGATATCAGTAGGCAAGGCATCCGCACTCAGCATCTCTTGCCTCTCTCTGTCTCTCTCTGCTTGTGTTCGTTCTCTGAAATCTCTTCCTTCTCCCCCTTGTCACTTCACACCTTGGAGTGCCTGACAGAGGGCCTAGAGACCAAAGAGCAAAGGGGGAAGGCCTCTGGCTTACTGCTAGCCCTTGAGGTTAGAGAAGTTCTGGTAGTCTATCTGGAAGGTCTAGAGAGTAGTGATTGATTGGGGAGCTACATCACGGGCGGACCTGGCCAGGTGAAGCTCGCTGACAAGTGGCAGCCTCTCCGGAGACTACTAATTCCGCTGCTAACATTCTGTGCAAATAACCGGCTGAGTGCCATGGGCAGAAAACATTGACACATACCTGCCAGAGGCCTATTCTGGGTCTGAAGAGTCCACCCTGGTCTCCAGCAACTCATCATCTCAGCACACACTTTGCCTGCACGCATGGAAACCGCCTCTCTCCACGAATGCCTTCACCTGCTAGGAAACACACGATGTCACTCAGCCAAAGGAGAGCACAGGCAAATCAACTGAAGCCCCCATTTTCAAGATTTTGCCCTCTGCTGTTCCACAGCCTCCGGTGGCACACTGCATCTGCGTCACTTCTCGGTAGACGAGGCCGAAATCCGGGCATCCAGGGCCCCAGCCGTCCAGAGTCTAGGGATGGCGGCATATGGATCACCTCTTTGCCTCGTACAGCAGGGAGGCCTGGGCCCTAGACTGGCTCCGCTAGAGCTCCACGACCTCAGCTATTTTCCCTGACCTTTGGCCCGTGCCCTCGTGAGTGTGTCATCTCTACTTCCACTTCTCTTCCCACCACACTGAATCCGCCACCTGCGGATACCTGAGCGTGGACATCAACATCTATCACTGGCTGCAGTGTCACAGGTCACTAGGTGTCTAGGCTCAGGCTGACCTTGGCTGTCTTCTGCCCAGGCAAGGAGCCTAATCCTTCCAAGGAAATCAGGACACGTGCTCACTGGCCGACATCCTTTCTTTCATCCACACAGCGGTCTAGATGAGGGGAAAGAGGCCAGGTAGGCCAGGTGAAGGCTGAGTGTGGGGCCTAAGGCTTCTTTCCCAATCACCATGGTGACAGCCACCGGAAGGCTGGGCGGAACTTCTGACGGGGACGAGTCACAAACACTCAGCCAACAGGAGAGGTCCAGCCTAACCGGCCAGTTCCGCAGAGCCCTCCATTTTACCCATGGACAGACAACGGCCCCTTGCGTCTTTGGCCACAAAATCCAGGGCACCCAGGGAATAACTTCACAGTAGGCAACCCCTGATGTGAACACGTTCGACACACTGGGACAGCAGGCAGGTACCTCTTTTCCACTTACGCTAGGATATCACTAGGCAAGGCGCCCTTCCTCAGCATCTCTGGCCTCTCTGTATGTGTTCACTCAGAGGAATCTCTTCATTCTACCCCTGAGACACATCACAAGTATGAGGGGCCTGAGAGAGAGCCTAGAGATGGAACGGGGGGGCTTCTGGCTGTACTGCTTCCCCTGGGTAGAGAATAGCAGGTAGTCTCTCTGGAAGGTCTTAGCTTCTGTTGACTGACACGCGCAATACAGTAGGGGCGAACCCTGGCCAAGTGGAGCTTGTGGGCAGATGCAACCTCTCCGGCAACGAATAATTGCGCTGCTGCTTTGTATGGTGAAAACCTCCCCCCGCCAAGGGGGATGGGTAGAGAACATTGACCCACACCCGCCAGGGGCCTTTCCTGGGACTAAAGATCCCAACGTGGTCTCAACGTCGTCACCCTCTCAACACACACCTTTCCTGCACACGGAATCCTGCCTTTCTCCGTCAGGGCCCTATCCTACCAGGAAAAAAAGCAAGCCGCTCAAAAAGGCCGATGCCAGGGAAATCGAGGAAACACGGCCAGTTTCCAAATTTTTGCTCTCTACACGTCCCCGCCTCCGGTGCAAGGCTGCCTATGTGGCCGGGCTCCGAAGGCAAGGCCGAGATCCTGGCAGCCTGGGCCCCAGCAGTCCAATGCTTGATGGACGTGGGGACACGGATGACCTGTTCGCCACATACAGGAGGGATCCTTGGGCCCTTCACTGGCTCGCCATTCAGCTCCACGACGTCCACTACTGGCCCTGGCCTTTGCTTTGGCTGGTGCCCCATTAAACGTGTGCTCCGGAGCGATGTTTCTCCACCCATCACTAGCATTCTGCCACCAGGGGATATGTGAGTGTGGGAGTCACCATTTGTCACTGGCAGCAGTGTCACAAGGCAGTAGACTTCCAGGTACCCGCTGACCTAGGCTGCCTTCTGCCCCAGGCAAGGTCCCGAATCCTTTATCCCAGATGCTGACACCCGGGCACTGGCGGACATTCATTTAGAGCAACACAGAGGTCTGAGTGAGGGTCAGCGGGCCAGGTAGGTGAAGTCAAGGCCAGGTGGGCGGGGCTAAGACTCCTTTGCCATCACCATAGAGACAGTCCCCCCCGCAAGAGTGGGCGGAGCTTGTGATGGGCCTGCTGACAAGACTTGAGCCAATGGCAGAGATCCGGCCTGCCAGGCAGATGACACAGGGCCCTCCAGTGTGACCTATGACACCTAGTGGCCACAGGATTTGAGCACACCCTGGGAGAGGCTACGCAGGCACAAGGGAGCCCCTGGTGCGGACTGCTTCAGGGCATTGGCACAGCAGGCCAGGTACCTCTTTCCCACTTTCCTCAGGATATCACTACGCAAGGCATCCCCACTCAGCATCTCTTGCCTCTCTCTGTCTCTCTCTGGATGTGTTCGTTCTCTGAAATCTCTTCCTTCTCCCCCTTGTCACTTCACACCTTGGAGTGCCTGACAGAGGGCCTAGAGACGAAAGAGCAAAGGGGGAAGGCCTCTGGCTCTACTGGTTGCCCATGGGCAGAGAAGATCTGCTAGTCTATCTGGAAGGTCTAGAGAGTAGCCATTGATTGGGGAGCTACATCACGGGCGGACCTGGCCAGGTGAAGCTTGCTGACATGCAGCAGCCTCTCCGGAGACTACTAATTCCGCGGAGAACATTCTATGCAAATACCCGGCTGAGTGCCATGGGCAGAAACATTGACACATACCTGCCAGGGGTCTATCCTGGGTCTGAAGAGTGCACCCTGGTCTCCAGCCACTCATCATCTCAGCACACACTTTGCCTGCACACAGGGAATCCGCCTCTCTCCACGAATGCCTTCTCCTGCTAGGAAACACACGATGGCACTCAGCCAAAGGAGAGCACAGGCAAAGTCAACTGAAGCCCCCATTTTCAAGATTTTGCCCTCTGCTGCGCCACAGCCTCCGCTGGCACAGTGCATGTGTGTCACTTCTCCGAAGACAAGGCCGCAATCCGGGCGTCCAGGGCCCCAGCAGTCCAGAGTCTGTGCATGGCGGCATATGGATCACCTCTTTGCCACGTACAGGAGGGAGGCCTGGGCCCTACACTGGCTCCGCTAGAGCTCCACGATCTCAGCTATTTTCCCTGACCTTTGGCCCGTGCCCTCGTGTCTGTGTCATCCCTAGTTACACTTCTTCTCCGACCACTCTGAATCCGCCACCTGCGGATACATGAGCATGAAAATGAACATCTGTCACTGCCTGCAGTGTCACAGGTCACTAGGTGTCTAGGCTCAGGCTGACCTTGGCTGTCTTCTGCCCAGACAAGGAGCCTAATCCTTCAAAGGCAACGAGGACATGTGGTCATTGGCCGACATTCATTCTTTCATCCACACAGCGGTCTAGATGAGGCTAAAGAGGCCAGGTAGGCCAGGTGACGGCTGAGTGCGGGGCCTAAGGCTTCTTTCCCAATCACCATGGAGACAGCCACCGCAAGGCTGGCCGGAACTTCTGACGGGGACGGGTCACAAACACCGAGCCAATACGAGAGGTCCAGCCTAAGCGGCCACTTCCGCAGTGCCCTCCATTTTACCCATGGACACACGACGGCCCCTTCTCTTTTGGGCCACAAAATCCAGGGCACCCAGGGAATCACCTCACCGTAGGCAGCCCCTGATGTGGACACGTTCGACACACGGGGCCAGCAGGCAGGTACCACTTTTCCACTTACGCTAGGATATCAGTAGGCAAGGCGCCCTTCCTCAGCATCTATGGCCCCTCTGTGTATGTGTTCATTCGGAGAAATCTCTTCCTTCTACCCCTGAGACACATCACAAGTATGAGGGGCCTGAGAGAGAGCCTAGACATGGAACGGGGGAGGCTTCTGGCTGTACTGCTTCCCCGTGGGTAGAGAAGAGCAGGTAGTCTCTCTGGAAGGTCTTAGCTTCTGTTGACTGACATGGACAATACAGTAGGGGCGGACCCTGGCCAGGTGGAGCTTGTGGGCAGATGCAACCCCTCCGGCGACGAATAATTCCGCTGCTGCTTTGTATGGTGAAAACCTCCCCCCGCCAAGTGGGATGGGTAGAGAACACTGACCCACACCCGCCAGGGGCCTCTCCTGGGACTAAAGATCCCAACATGGTCTCAACGTCGTCACCCTCTCAGCACACACCTTTCCTGCACACGTAATGCTGCCTTTCTCCGTCAGGGAACTCTCCTACCAGGAAAAAAAGCAAGCCGCTCAAAAAGGCCGATGCCAGGGAAATCGAGGAAACACTGCCATTTTCCAAATTTTGGCTGTCTACATGTCCCCACCTCCGCTGCAAGGCCGCGTATGTGGCCGGGCTCCGAAGGCAAGGCCGAAATCCTGGCAGCCTGGGCCCCAGCAGTCCCATGGTTTATGGACGTGGGGACACGGATGACCTGTTCGCCACATACAGGAGGGACCCTTGGGCCCTTCACTGGCTCGCCATTCAGCTCCACGACGTCCACTACCGGCCCTGGCCTTTGCTTTGGCTGGTGCCCCACGGAACGTGTGCTCCGGAGCGATGTTTCTCCGCCCATCACTATCATTCTGCCACCAGGCGATATGTGAGTGTGGGAGTCACCATTTGTCACTGGCAGCAGTGTCACAAGGCAGTAGACTTCCAGGTACCCGCTGACCTAGGCTGCCTTCTGCCCCAGGCAAGGTCCCGAATCCTTTATTCCAGATGCTGACACCCGGGCACTGGCGGACATTCATTTGGAGCAACACAGAGGTCTGAGTGAGGGTCAGCGGGCCAGGTAGGTGAAGTCAAGGCCAGGTGGGCGGGGCTAAGACTCCTTTGCCATCACCATAGAGACAGTCCCCCCCCGCAAGAGAGGCCGGAGCTTGTGATGGGCCTGCTGACAAGACTTGAGCCAATGGCAGAGATCCGGCCCGCCAGGCAGATGACACAGGGCCCTCCAGTGTGACCTATGACACCTAGTGGCCGCAGGATTTGAGCACACCCTGGGAGAGGCTACACAGGCACAAGGGAGCCCCTGGTGCGGACTGCTTCAGGGCATTGGCACAGCAGGCCAGGTACCTCTTTCCCACTTTCCTCAGGATATCACTACGCAAGGCATCCCCACTCAGCATCTCTTGCCTCTCTCTGTCTCTCTCTGGATGTGTTCGTTCTCTGAAATCTCTTCCTTCTCCCCCTTGTCACTTCACACCTTGGAGTGCCTGACAGAGGGCCTAGAGACGAAAGAGCAAAGGGGGAAGGCCTCTGGCTCTACTGGTTGCCCATGGGCAGAGAAGATCTGCTAGTCTATCTGGAAGGTCTAGAGAGTAGCCATTGATTGGGCAGCTACATCACGGGCGGACCTGGCCAGGTGAAGCTTGCTGACATGCAGCAGCCTCTCCGGAGACTACTAATTCCGCGGAGAACATTCTATGCAAATACCCGGCTGAGTGCCATGGGCAGAAACATTGACACATACCTGCCAGGGGTCTATCCTGGGTTGAAGAGTCCACCCTGGTCTCCAGCCACTCATCATCTCAGCACACACTTTGCCTGCACACACGGAATCCGCCTCTCTCCACGAATGCCTTCTCCTCCTAGGAAACACACGATGGCACTCAGCCAAAGGAGAGCACAGGCAAAGTCAACTGAAACCCCCATTTTCAAGATTTTGTCCTCTGCTGGGCCACAGCCTCCGCTGGCACAGTGCATGTGTGTCACTTCTCCGAAGACAAGGCCGCAATCCGGGCGTCCAGGGCCCCAGCAGTCCAGAGTCTGCGCATGGCGGCATATGGATCACCTCTTTGCCACGTACAGGAGGGAGGCCTGGGCCCTACACTGGCTCCGCTAGAGCTCCACGATCTCAGCTATTTTCCCTGACCTTTGGCCCGTGCCCTCGTGTCTGTGTCATCCCTAGTTACACTTCTTCTCCGACCACTCTGAATCCGCCACCTGCGGATACATGAGCATGAAAATCAACATCTGTCACTGCCTGCAGTGTCACAGGTCACTAGGTGTCTAGGCTCAGGCTGACCTTGGCTGTCTTCTGCCCAGGCAAGGAGCCTAATCCTTCAAAGGCAACGAGGACATGTTGTCATTGGCCGACATTCATTCTTTCATCCACACAGCGGTCTAGATGAGGCTAAAGAGGCCAGGTAGGCCAGGTGACGGCTGAGTGCGGGGCCTAAGGCTTCTTTCCCAATCACCATGGAGACAGCCACCGCAAGGCTGGCCGGAACTTCTGACGGGGACGGGTCACAAACACCGAGCCAATACGAGAGGTCCAGCCTAAGCGGCCACTTCCGCAGTGCCCTCCATTTTACCCATGGACACACGACGGCCCCTTCTCTTTTGGGCCACAAAATCCAGGGCACCCAGGGAATCACCTCACCGTAGGCAGCCCCTGATGTGGACACGTTCGACACACGGGGCCAGCAGGCAGGTACCACTTTTCCACTTACGCTAGGATATCAGTAGGCAAGGCGCCCTTCCTCAGCATCTATGGCCCCTCTGTGTATGTGTTCATTCGGAGAAATCTCTTCCTTCTACCCCTGAGACACATCACAAGTATGAGGGGCCTGAGAGAGAGCCTAGAGATGGAACGGGGGAGGCTTCTGGCTGTACTGCTTCCCCGTGGGTAGAGAAGAGCAGGTAGTCTCTCTGGAAGGTCTTAGCTTCTGTTGACTGACATGGACAATACAGTAGGGGCGGACCCTGGCCAGGTGGAGCTTGTGGGCAGATGCAACCCCTCCGGCGACGAATAATTCCGCTGCTGCTTTGTATGGTGAAAACCTCCCCCCGCCAAGTGGGATGGGTAGAGAACACTGACCCACACCCTCCAGGGGCCTCTCCTGGGACTAAAGATCCCAACATGGTCTCAACGTCGTCACCCTCTCAGCACACACCTTTCCTGCACACGTAATCCTGCCTTTCTCCGTCAGGGAACTCTCCTACCAGGAAAAAAAGCAACCCGCTCAAAAAGGCCGATGCCAGGGAACTCGAGGAAACACTGCCTTTTTCCAAATTTTGGCTGTCTACACGTCCCCGCCTCCGCTGCAAGGCCGCGTATGTGGCCGGGCTCCGAAGGCAAGGCCGAAATCCTGGCAGCCTGGGCCCCAGCAGTCCCATGGTTTATGGACGTGGGGACACGGATGACCTGTTCGCCACATACAGGAGGGACCCTTGGGCCCTTCACTGGCTCGCCATTCAGCTCCACGACGTCCACTACCGGCCCTGGCCTTTGCTTTGGCTGGTGCCCCACGGAACGTGTGCTCCGGAGCGATGTTTCTCCGCCCATCACTATCATTCTGCCACCAGGCGATATGTGAGTGTGGGAGTCACCATTTGTCACTGGCAGCAGTGTCACAAGGCAGTAGACTTCCAGGTACCCGCTGACCTAGGCTGCCTTCTGCCCCAGGCAAGGTCCCGAATCCTTTATCCCAGATGCTGACACCCGGGCACTGGCGGACATTCATTTGGAGCAACACAGAGGTCTGAGTGAGGGTCAGCGGGCCAGGTAGGTGAAGTCAAGGCCAGGTGGGCGGGGCTAAGACTCCTTTGCCATCACCATAGAGACAGTCCCCCCCCGCAAGAGTGGGCGGAGCTTGTGATGGGCCTGCTGACAAGACTTGAGCCAATGGCAGAGATCCGGCCCGCCAGGCAGATGACACAGGGCCCTCCAGTGTGACCTATGACACCTAGTGGCCACAGGATTTGAGCACACCCTGGGAGAGGCTACGCAGGCACAAGGGAGCCCCTGGTGCGGACTGCTTCAGGGCATTGGCACAGCAGGCCAGGTACCTCTTTCCCACTTTCCTCAGGATATCACTACGCAAGGCATCCCCACTCAGCATCTCTTGCCTCTCTCTGTCTCTCTCTGGATGTGTTCGTTCTCTGAAATCTCTTCCTTCTCCCCCTTGTCACTTCACACCTTGGAGTGCCTGACAGAGGGCCTAGAGACGAAAGAGCAAAGGGGGAAGGCCTCTGGCTCTACTGGTTGCCCATGGGCAGAGAAGATCTGCTAGTCTATCTGGAAGGTCTAGAGAGTAGCCATTGATTGGGGAGCTACATCACGGGCGGACCTGGCCAGGTGAAGCTTGCTGACATGCAGCAGCCTCTCCGGAGACTACTAATTCCGCGGAGAACATTCTATGCAAATACCCGGCTGAGTGCCATGGGCAGAAACATTGACACATACCTGCCAGGGGTCTATCCTGGGTCTGAAGAGTCCACCCTGGTCTCCAGCCACTCATCATCTCAGCACACACTTTGCCTGCACACACGGAATCCGCCTCTCTCCACGAATGCCTTCTCCTGCTAGGAAACACACGATGGCACTCAGCCAAAGGAGAGCACAGGCAAAGTCAACTGAAGCCCCCATTTTCAAGATTTTGTCCTCTGCTGGGCCACAGCCTCCGCTGGCACAGTGCATGTGTGTCACTTCTCCGAAGACAAGGCCGCAATCCGGGCGTCCAGGGCCCCAGCAGTCCAGAGTCTGCCCATGGCGGCATATGGATCACCTCTTTGCCACGTACAGGAGGGAGGCCTGGGCCCTACACTGGCTCCGCTAGAGCTCCACGATCTCAGCTATTTTCCCTGACCTTTGGCCCGTGCCCTCGTGTCTGTGTCATCCCTAGTTACACTTCTTCTCCGACCACTCTGAATCCGCCACCTGCGGATACATGAGCATGAAAATGAACATCTGTCACTGCCTGCAGTGTCACAGGTCACTAGGTGTCTAGGCTCAGGCTGACCTTGGCTGTCTTCTGCCCAGGCAAGGAGCTTAATCGTTCAAAGGCAACGAGGACATGTGGTCATTGGCCGACATTCATTCTTTCATCCACACAGCGGTCTAGATGAGGCTAAAGAGGCCAGGTAGGCCAGGTGACGGCTGAGTGCGGGGCCTAAGGCTTCTTTCCCAATCACCATGGAGACAGCCACCGCAAGGCTGGCCGGAACTTCTGACGGGGACGGGTCACAAACACCGAGCCAATACGAGAGGTCCAGCCTAAGCGGCCACTTCCGCAGTGCCCTCCATTTTACCCATGGACACACGACGGCCCCTTCTCTTTTGGGCCACAAAATCCAGGGCACCCAGGGAATCACCTCACAGTAGGCAGCCCCTGATGTGGACACGTTCGACACACGGGGCCAGCAGGCAGGTACCACTTTTCCACTTACGCTAGGATATCAGTAGGCAAGGCGCCCTTCCTCAGCATCTATGGCCCCTCTGTGTATGTGTTCATTCGGAGAAATCTCTTCCTTCTACCCCTGAGACACATCACAAGTATGAGGGGCCTGAGAGAGAGCCTAGACATGGAACGGGGGAGGCTTCTGGCTGTACTGCTTCCCCGTGGGTAGAGAAGAGCAGGTAGTCTCTCTGGAAGGTCTTAGCTTCTGTTGACTGACATGGACAATACAGTAGGGGCGGACCCTGGCCAGGTGGATCTTGTGGGCAGATGCAAACCCTCCGGCGATGAATAATTCCGCTGCTGCTTTGTATGGTGAAAACCTCCCCCCGCCAAGTGGGATGGGTAGAGAACACTGACCCACACCCGCCAGGGGCCTCTCCTGGGACTAAAGATCCCAACATGGTCTCAACGTCGTCACCCTCTCAGCACACACCTTTCCTGCACACGTAATCCTGCCTTTCTCCGTCAGGGCCCTCTCCTACCAGGAAAAAAAGCAAGCCGCTCAAAAAGGCCGATGCCAGGGAACTCGAGGAAACACTGCCTTTTTCCAAATTTTGGCTGTCTACATGTCCCCGCCTCCGCTGCAAGGCCGCGTATGTGGCCGGGCTCCGAAGGCAAGGCCGAAATCCTGGCAGCCTGGGCCCCAGCAGTCCCATGGTTTATGGACGTGGGGACACGGATGACCTGTTCGCCACATACAGGAGGGACCCTTGGGCCCTTCACTGGCTCGCCATTCAGCTCCACGACGTCCACTACCGGCCCTGGCCTTTGCTTTGGCTGGTGCCCCACGGAACGTGTGCTCCGGAGCGATGTTTCTCCGCCCATCACTATCATTCTGCCACCAGGCGATATGTGAGTGTGGGAGTCACCATTTGTCACTGGCAGCAGTGTCACAAGGCAGTAGACTTCCAGGTACCCGCTGACCTAGGCTGCCTTCTGCCCCAGGCAAGGTCCCGAATCCTTTATCCCAGATGCTGACACCCGGGCACTGGCGGACATTCATTTGGAGCAACACAGAGGTCTGAGTGAGGGTCAGCGGGCCAGGTAGGTGAAGTCAAGGCCAGGTGGGCGGGGCTAAGACTCCTTTGCCATCACCATAGAGACAGTCCCCCCCGCAAGAGTGGGCGGAGCTTGTGATGGGCCTGCTGACAAGACTTGAGCCAATGGCAGAGATCCGGCCTGCCAGGCAGATGACACAGGGCCCTCCAGTGTGACCTATGACACCTAGTGGCCACAGGATTTGAGCACACCCTGGGAGAGGCTACGCAGGCACAAGGGAGCCCCTGGTGCGGACTGCTTCAGGGCATTGGCACAGCAGGCCAGGTACCTCTTTCCCACTTTCCTCAGGATATCACTACGCAAGGCATCCCCACTCAGCATCTCTTGCCTCTCTCTGTCTCTCTCTGGATGTGTTCGTTCTCTGAAATCTCTTCCTTCTCCCCCTTGTCACTTCACACCTTGGAGTGCCTGACAGAGGGCCTAGAGACGAAAGAGCAAAGGGGGAAGGCCTCTGGCTCTACTGGTTGCCCATGGGCAGAGAAGATCTGCTAGTCTATCTGGAAGGTCTAGAGAGTAGCCATTGATTGGGGAGCTACATCACGGGCGGACCTGGCCAGGTGAAGCTTGCTGACATGCAGCAGCCTCTCCGGAGACTACTAATTCCGCGGAGAACATTCTATGCAAATACCCGGCTGAGTGCCATGGGCAGAAACATTGACACATACCTGCCAGGGGTCTATCCTGGGTCTGAAGAGTGCACCCTGGTCTCCAGCCACTCATCATCTCAGCACACACTTTGCCTGCACACAGGGAATCCGCCTCTCTCCACGAATGCCTTCTCCTGCTAGGAAACACACGATGGCACTCAGCCAAAGGAGAGCACAGGCAAAGTCAACTGAAGCCCCCATTTTCAAGATTTTGCCCTCTGCTGGGCCACAGCCTCCGCTGGCACAGTGCATGTGTGTCACTTCTCCGAAGACAAGGCCGCAATCCGGGCGTCCAGGGCCCCAGCAGTCCAGAGTCTGTGCATGGCGGCATATGGATCACCTCTTTGCCACGTACAGGAGGGAGGCCTGGGCCCTACACTGGCTCCGCTAGAGCTCCACGATCTCAGCTATTTTCCCTGACCTTTGGCCCGTGCCCTCGTGTCTGTGTCATCCCTAGTTACACTTCTTCTCCGACCACTCTGAATCCGCCACCTGCGGATACATGAGCATGAAAATGAACATCTGTCACTGCCTGCAGTGTCACAGGTCACTAGGTGTCTAGGCTCAGGCTGACCTTGGCTGTCTTCTGCCCAGGCAAGGAGCCTAATCCTTCAAAGGCAACGAGGACATGTGGTCATTGGCTGACATTCATTCTTTCATCCACACAGCGGTCTAGATGAGGCTAAAGAGGCCAGGTAGGCCAGGTGACGGCTGAGTGCGGGGCCTAAGGCTTCTTTCCCAATCACCATGGAGACAGCCACCGCAAGGCTGGCCGGAACTTCTGACGGGGACGGGTCACAAACACCGAGCCAATACGAGAGGTCCAGCCTAAGCGGCCACTTCCGCAGTGCCCTCCATTTTACCCATGGACACACGACGGCCCCTTCTCTTTTGGGCCACAAAATCCAGGGCACCCAGGGAATCACCTCACAGTAGGCAGCCCCTGATGTGGACACGTTCGACACACGGGGCCAGCAGGCAGGTACCACTTTTCCACTTACGCTAGGATATCAGTAGGCAAGGCGCCCTTCCTCAGCATCTATGGCCCCTCTGTGTATGTGTTCATTCGGAGAAATCTCTTCCTTCTACCCCTGAGACACATCACAAGTATGAGGGGCCTGAGAGAGAGCCTAGACATGGAACGGGGGAGGCTTCTGGCTGTACTGCTTCCCCGTGGGTAGAGAAGAGCAGGTAGTCTCTCTGGAAGGTCTTAGCTTCTGTTGACTGACATGGACAATACAGTAGGGGCGGACCCTGGCCAGGTGGAGCTTGTGGGCAGATGCAACCCCTCCGGCGACGAATAATTCCGCTGCTGCTTTGTATGGTGAAAACCTCCCCCCGCCAAGTGGGATGGGTAGAGAACACTGACCCACACCCGCCAGGGGCCTCTCCTGGGACTAAAGATCCCAACATGGTCTCAACGTCGTCACCCTCTCAGCACACACCTTTCCTGCACACGTAATCCTGCCTTTCTCCGTCAGGGAACTCTCCTACCAGGAAAAAAAGCAACCCGCTCAAAAAGGCCGATGCCAGGGAAATCGAGGAAACACTGCCATTTTCCAAATTTTGGTTGTCTACATGTCCCCACCTCCGCTGCAAGGCCGCGTATGTGGCCGGGCTCCGAAGGCAAGGCCGAAATCCTGGCAGCCTGGGCCCCAGCAGTCCCATGGTTTATGGACGTGGGGACACGGATGACCTGTTCGCCACATACAGGAGGGACCCTTGGGCCCTTCACTGGCTCGCCATTCAGCTCCACGACGTCCACTACCGGCCCTGGCCTTTGCTTTGGCTGGTGCCCCACGGAACGTGTGCTCCGGAGCGATGTTTCTCCGCCCATCACTATCATTCTGCCACCAGGCGATATGTGAGTGTGGGAGTCACCATTTGTCACTGGCAGCAGTGTCACAAGGCAGTAGACTTCCAGGTACCCGCTGACCTAGGCTGCCTTCTGCCCCAGGCAAGGTCCCGAATCCTTTATTCCAGATGCTGACACCCGGGCACTGGCGGACATTCATTTGGAGCAACACAGAGGTCTGAGTGAGGGTCAGCGGGCCAGGTAGGTGAAGTCAAGGCCAGGTGGGCGGGGCTAAGACTCCTTTGCCATCACCATAGAGACAGTCCCCCCCCGCAAGAGTGGGCGGAGCTTGTGATGGGCCTGCTGACAAGACTTGAGCCAATGGCAGAGATCCGGCCCGCCAGGCAGATGACACAGGGCCCTCCAGTGTGACCTATGACACCTAGTGGCCGCAGGATTTGAGCACACCCTGGGAGAGGCTACACAGGCACAAGGGAGCCCCTGGTGCGGACTGCTTCAGGGCATTGGCACAGCAGGCCAGGTACCTCTTTCCCACTTTCCTCAGGATATCACTACGCAAGGCATCCCCACTCAGCATCTCTTGCCTCTCTCTGTCTCTCTCTGGATGTGTTCGTTCTCTGAAATCTCTTCCTTCTCCCCCTTGTCACTTCACACCTTGGAGTGCCTGACAGAGGGCCTAGAGACGAAAGAGCAAAGGGGGAAGGCCTCTGGCTCTACTGGTTGCCCATGGGCAGAGAAGATCTGCTAGTCTATCTGGAAGGTCTAGAGAGTAGCCATTGATTGGGGAGCTACATCACGGGCGGACCTGGCCAGGTGAAGCTTGCTGACATGCAGCAGCCTCTCCGGAGACTACTAATTCCGCGGAGAACATTCTATGCAAATACCCGGCTGAGTGCCATGGGCAGAAACATTGACACATACCTGCCAGGGGTCTATCCTGGGTTGAAGAGTCCACCCTGGTCTCCAGCCACTCATCATCTCAGCACACACTTTGCCTGCACACACGGAATCCGCCTCTCTCCACGAATGCCTTCTCCTCCTAGGAAACACACGATGGCACTCAGCCAAAGGAGAGCACAGGCAAAGTCAACTGAAGCCCCCATTTTCAAGATTTTGTCCTCTGCTGGGCCACAGCCTCCGCTGGCACAGTGCATGTGTGTCACTTCTCCGAAGACAAGGCCGCAATCCGGGCGTCCAGGGCCCCAGCAGTCCAGAGTCTGCGCATGGCGGCATATGGATCACCTCTTTGCCACGTACAGGAGGGAGGCCTGGGCCCTACACTGGCTCCGCTAGAGCTCCACGATCTCAGCTATTTTCCCTGACCTTTGGCCCGTGCCCTCGTGTCTGTGTCATCCCTAGTTACACTTCTTCTCCGACCACTCTGAATCCGCCACCTGCGGATACATGAGCATGAAAATGAACATCTGTCACTGCCTGCAGTGTCACAGGTCACTAGGTGTCTAGGCTCAGGCTGACCTTGGCTGTCTTCTGCCCAGGCAAGGAGCCTAATCCTTCAAAGGCAACGAGGACATGTGGTCATTGGCCGACATTCATTCTTTCATCCACACAGCGGTCTAGATGAGGCTAAAGAGGCCAGGTAGGCCAGGTGACGGCTGAGTGCGGGGCCTAAGGCTTCTTTCCCAATCACCATGGAGACAGCCACCGCAAGGCTGGCCGGAACTTCTGACGGGGACGGGTCACAAACACCGAGCCAATACGAGAGGTCCAGCCTAAGCGGCCACTTCCGCAGTGCCCTCCATTTTACCCATGGACACACGACGGCCCCTTCTCTTTTGGGCCACAAAATCCAGGGCACCCAGGGAATCACCTCACCGTAGGCAGCCCCTGATGTGGACACGTTCGACACACGGGGCCAGCAGGCAGGTACCACTTTTCCACTTACGCTAGGATATCAGTAGGCAAGGCGCCCTTCCTCAGCATCTATGGCCCCTCTGTGTATGTGTTCATTCGGAGAAATCTCTTCCTTCTACCCCTGAGACACATCACAAGTATGAGGGGCCTGAGAGAGAGCCTAGACATGGAACGGGGGAGGCTTCTGGCTGTAGTGCTTCCCCGTGGGTAGAGAAGAGCAGGTAGTCTCTCTGGAAGGTCTTAGCTTCTGTTGACTGACATGGACAATACAGTAGGGGCGGACCCTGGCCAGGTGGAGCTTGTGGGCAGATGCAACCCCTCCGGCGACGAATAATTCCGCTGCTGCTTTGTATGGTGAAAACCTCCCCCCGCCAAGTGGGATGGGTAGAGAACACTGACCCACACCCGCCAGGGGCCTCTCCTGGGACTAAAGATCCCAACATGGTCTCAACGTCGTCACCCTCTCAGCACACACCTTTCCTGCACACGTAATCCTGCCTTTCTCCGTCAGGGAACTCTCCTACCAGGAAAAAAAGCAACCC
This sequence comes from Loxodonta africana, assembly GCF_030014295.1. NCBI lineage: Eukaryota > Metazoa > Chordata > Mammalia > Proboscidea > Elephantidae > Loxodonta > Loxodonta africana. Next base: position 57,085 of record NW_026974926.1, on the reverse strand, counting down.
GCTCAAAAAGGCCGATGCCAGGGAAATCGAGGAAACACTGCCATTTTCCAAATTTTGGCTGTCTACATGTTCCCACCTCCGCTGCAAGGCCGCGTATGTGGCCGGGCTCCGATGGCAAGGCCGAAATCCTGGCAGCCTGGGCCCCAGCAGTCCCATGGTTTATGGACGTGGGGACACGGATGACCTGTTCGCCACATACAGGAGGGACCCTTGGGCCCTTCACTGGCTCGCCATTCAGCTCCACGACGTCCACTACCGGCCCTGGCCTTTGCTTTGGCTGGTGCCCCACGGAACGTGTGCTCCGGAGCGATGTTTCTCCGCCCATCACTATCATTCTGCCACCAGGCGATATGTGAGTGTGGGAGTCACCATTTGTCACTGGCAGCAGTGTCACAAGGCAGTAGACTTCCAGGTACCCGCTGACCTAGGCTGCCTTCTGCCCCAGGCAAGGTCCCGAATCCTTTATCCCAGATGCTGACACCCGGGCACTGGCGGACATTCATTTGGAGCAACACAGAGGTCTGAGTGAGGGTCAGCGGGCCAGGTAGGTGAAGTCAAGGCCAGGTGGGCGGGGCTAAGACTCCTTTGCCATCACCATAGAGACAGTCCCCCCCCGCAAGAGTGGGCGGAGCTTGTGATGGGCCTGCTGACAAGACTTGAGCCAATGGCAGAGATCCGGCCCGCCAGGCAGATGACACAGGGCCCTCCAGTGTGACCTATGACACCTAGTGGCCACAGGATTTGAGCACACCCTGGGAGAGGCTACGCAGGCACAAGGGAGCCCCTGGTGCGGACCGCTTCAGGGCATTGGCACAGCAGGCCAGGTACCTCTTTCCCACTTTCCTCAGGATATCACTACGCAAGGCATCCCCACTCAGCATCTCTTGCCTCTCTCTGTCTCTCTCTGGATGTGTTCGTTCTCTGAAATCTCTTCCTTTTCCCCCTTGTCACTTCACACATTGGAGTGCCTGACAGAGGGCCTAGAGACGAAAGAGCAAAGGGGGAAGGCCTCTGGCTCTACTGGTTGCCCATGGGCAGAGAAGATCTGCTAGTCTATCTGGAAGGTCTAGAGAGTAGCCATTGATTGGGGAGCTACATCACTGGCGGACCTGGCCAGGTGAAGCTTGCTGACATGCAGCAGCCTCTCCGGAGACTACTAATTCCGCGGAGAACATTCTATGCAAATACCCGGCTGAGTGCCATGGGCAGAAACATTGACACATACCTGCCAGGGGTCTATCCTGGGTCTGAAGAGTCCACCCTGGTGTCCAGCCACTCATCATCTCAGCACACACTTTGCCTGCACACATGGAATCCGCCTCTCTCCACGAATGCCTTCTCCTGCTAGGAAACACACGATGGCACTCAGCCAAAGGAGAGCACAGGCAAAGTCAACTGAAGCCCCCATTTTCAAGATTTTGTCCTCTGCTGGGCCACAGCCTCCGCTGGCACAGTGCATGTGTGTCACTTCTCCGAAGACAAGGCCGCAATCCGGGCGTCCAGGGCCCCAGCAGTCCAGAGTCTGCGCATGGCGGCATATGGATCACCTCTTTGCCACGTACAGGAGGGAGGCCTGGGCCCTACACTGGCTCCGCTAGAGCTCCACGATCTCAGCTATTTTCCCTGACCTTTGGCCCGTGCCCTCGTGTCTGTGTCATCCCTAGTTACACTTCTTCTCCGACCACTCTGAATCCGCCACCTGCGGATACATGAGCATGAAAATCAACATCTGTCACTGCCTGCAGTGTCACAGGTCACTAGGTGTCTAGGCTCAGGCTGACCTTGGCTGTCTTCTGCCCAGGCAAGGAGCTTAATCGTTCAAAGGCAACGAGGACATGTGGTCATTGGCCGACATTCATTCTTTCATCCACACAGCGGTCTAGATGAGGCTAAAGAGGCCAGGTAGGCCAGGTGACGGCTGAGTGCGGGGCCTAAGGCTTCTTTCCCAATCACCATGGAGACAGCCACCGCAAGGCTGGCCGGAACTTCTGACGGGGACGGGTCACAAACACCGAGCCAATACGAGAGGTCCAGCCTAAGCGGCCACTTCCGCAGTGCCCTCCATTTTACCCATGGACACACGACGGCCCCTTCTCTTTTGGGCCACAAAATCCAGGGCACCCAGGGAATCACCTCACAGTAGGCAGCCCCTGATGTGGACACGTTCGACACACGGGGCCAGCAGGCAGGTACCACTTTTCCACTTACGCTAGGATATCAGTAGGCAAGGCCCCCTTCCTCAGCATCTATGGCCCCTCTGTGTATGTGTTCATTCGGAGAAATCTCTTCCTTCTACCCCTGAGACACATCACAAGTATGAGGGGCCTGAGAGAGAGCCTAGAGATGGAACGGGGGAGGCTTCTGGCTGTACTGCTTCCCCGTGGGTAGAGAAGAGCAGGTAGTCTCTCTGGAAGGTCTTAGCTTCTGTTGACTGACATGGACAATACAGTAGGGGCGGACCCTGGCCAGGTGGAGCTTGTGGGCAGATGCAACCCCTCCGGCGATGAATAATTCCGCTGCTGCTTTGTATGGTGAAAACCTCCCCCCGCCAAGTGGGATGGGTAGAGAACACTGACCCACACCCGCCAGGGGCCTCTCCTGGGACTAAAGATCCCAACATGGTCTCAACGTCGTCACCCTCTCAGCACACACCTTTCCTGCACACGTAATCCTGCCTTTCTCCGTCAGGGAACTCTCCTACCAGGAAAAAAAGCAAGAAGCTCAAAAAGGCCGATGCCAGGGAAATCGAGGAAACACTGCCATTTTCCAAATTTTGGCTGTCTACATGTCCCCGCCTCTGCTGCAAGGCCGCGTATGTGGCCGGGCTCCGAAGGCAAGGCCGAAATCCTGGCAGCCTGGGCCCCAGCAGTCCCATGGTTTATGGACGTGGGGACACGGATGACCTGTTCGCCACATACAGGAGGGACCCTTGGGCCCTTCACTGGCTCGCCATTCAGCTCCACGACGTCCACTACCGGCCCTGGCCTTTGCTTTGGCTGGTGCCCCACGGAACGTGTGCTCCGGAGCGATGTTTCTCCGCCCATCACTATCATTCTGCCACCAGGCGATATGTGAGTGTGGGAGTCACCATTTGTCACTGGCAGCAGTGTCACAAGGCAGTAGACTTCCAGGTACCCGCTGACCTAGGCTGCCTTCTGCCCCAGGCAAGGTCCCGAATCCTTTATCCCAGATGCTGACACCCGGGCACTGGCGGACATTCATTTGGAGCAACACAGAGGTCTGAGTGAGGGTCAGCGGGCCAGGTAGGTGAAGTCAAGGCCAGGTGGGCGGGGCTAAGACTCCTTTGCCATCACCATAGAGACAGTCCCCCCCCGCAAGAGTGGGCGGAGCTTGTGATGGGCCTGCTGACAAGACTTGAGCCAATGGCAGAGATCCGGCCCGCCAGGCAGATGACACAGGGCCCTCCAGTGTGACCTATGACACCTAGTGGCCACAGGATTTGAGCACACCCTGGGAGAGGCTACGCAGGCACAAGGGAGCCCCTGGTGCGGACCGCTTCAGGGCATTGGCACAGCAGGCCAGGTACCTCTTTCCCACTTTCCTCAGGATATCACTACGGAAGGCATCCCCACTCAGCATCTCTTGCCTCTCTCTGTCTCTCTCTGGATGTGTTCGTTCTCTGAAATCTCTTCCTTCTCCCCCTTGTCACTTCACACCTTGGAGTGCCTGACAGAGGGCCTAGAGACGAAAGAGCAAAGGGGGAAGGCCTCTGGCTCTACTGGTTGCCCATGGGCAGAGAAGATCTGCTAGTCTATCTGGAAGGTCTAGAGAGTAGCCATTGATTGGGGAGCTACATCACGGGCGGACCTGGCCAGGTGAAGCTTGCTGACATGCAGCAGCCTCTCCGGAGACTACTAATTCCACGGAGAACATTCTATGCAAATAGCCGGCTGAGTGCCATGGGCAGAAACATTGACACATACCTGCCAGGGGTCTATCCTGGGTTGAAGAGTCCACCCTGGTCTCCAGCCACTCATCATCTCAGCACACACTTTGCCTGCACACACGGAATCCGCCTCTCTCCACGAATGCCTTCTCCTGCTAGGAAACACACGATGGCACTCAGCCAAAGGAGAGCACAGGCAAAGTCAACTGAAGCCCCCATTTTCAAGATTTTGCCCTCTGCTGCGCCACAGCCTCCGCTGGCACCGTGCATGTGTGTCACTTCTCCGAAGACAAGGCCGCAATCCGGGCGTCCAGGGCCCCAGCAGTCCAGAGTCTGCGCATGGCGGCATATGGATCACCTCTTTGCCACGTACAGGAGGGAGGCCTGGGCCCTACACTGGCTCCGCTAGAGCTCCACGATCTCAGCTATTTTCCCTGACCTTTGGCCCGTGCCCTCGTGTCTGTGTCATCCCTAGTTACACTTCTTCTCCGACCACTCTGAATCCGCCACCTGCGGATACATGAGCATGAAAATCAACATCTGTCACTGCCTGCAGTGTCACAGGTCACTAGGTGTCTAGGCTCAGGCTGACCTTGGCTGTCTTCTGCCCAGGCAAGGAGCCTAATCCTTCAAAGGCAACGAGGACATGTGGTCATTGGCCGACATTCATTCTTTCATCCACACAGCGGTCTAGATGAGGCTAAAGAGGCCAGGTAGGCCAGGTGACGGCTGAGTGCGGGGCCTAAGGCTTCTTTCCCAATCACCATGGAGACAGCCACCGCAAGGCTGGCCGGAACTTCTGACGGGGACGGGTCACAAACACCGAGCCAATACGAGAGGTCCAGCCTAAGCGGCCACTTCCGCAGTGCCCTCCATTTTACCCATGGACACACGACGGCCCCTTCTCTTTTGGGCCACAAAATCCAGGGCACCCAGGGAATCACCTCACAGTAGGCAGCCCCTGATGTGGACACGTTCGACACACGGGGCCAGCAGGCAGGTACCACTTTTCCACTTACGCTAGGATATCAGTAGGCAAGGCGCCCTTCCTCAGCATCTATGGCCCCTCTGTGTATGTGTTCATTCGGAGAAATCTCTTCCTTCTACCCCTGAGACACATCACAAGTATGAGGGGCCTGAGAGAGAGCCTAGACATGGAACGGGGGAGGCTTCTGGCTGTACTGCTTCCCCGTGGGTAGAGAAGAGCAGGTAGTCTCTCTGGAAGGTCTTAGCTTCTGTTGACTGACATGGACAATACAGTAGGGGCGGACCCTGGCCAGGTGGAGCTTGTGGGCAGATGCAACCCCTCCGGCGACGAATAATTCCGCTGCTGCTTTGTATGGTGAAAACCTCCCCCCGCCAAGTGGGATGGGTAGAGAACACTGACCCACACCCGCCAGGGGCCTCTCCTGGGACTAAAGATCCCAACATGGTCTCAACGTCGTCACCCTCTCAGCACACACCTTTCCTGCACACGTAATCCTGCCTTTCTCCGTCAGGGAACTCTCCTACCAGGAAAAAAAGCAACCCGCTCAAAAAGGCCGATGCCAGGGAAATCGAGGAAACACTGCCATTTTCCAAATTTTGGCTGTCTACATGTCCCCACCTCCGCTGCAAGGCCGCGTATGTGGCCGGGCTCCGAAGGCAAGGCCGAAATCCTGGCAGCCTGGGCCCCAGCAGTCCCATGGTTTATGGACGTGGGGACACGGATGACCTGTTCGCCACATACAGGAGGGACCCTTGGGCCCTTCACTGGCTCGCCATTCAGCTCCACGACGTCCACTACCGGCCCTGGCCTTTGCTTTGGCTGGTGCCCCACGGAACGTGTGCTCCGGAGCGATGTTTCTCCGCCCATCACTATCATTCTGCCACCAGGCGATATGTGAGTGTGGGAGTCACCATTTGTCACTGGCAGCAGTGTCACAAGGCAGTAGACTTACAGGTACCCGCTGACCTAGGCTGCCTTCTGCCCCAGGCAAGGTCCCGAATCCTTTATCCCAGATGCTGACACCCGGGCACTGGCGGACATTCATTTGGAGCAACACAGAGGTCTGAGTGAGGGTCAGCGGGCCAGGTAGGTGAAGTCAAGGCCAGGTGGGCGGGGCTAAGACTCCTTTGCCATCACCATAGAGACAGTCCCCCCCGCAAGAGTGGGCGGAGCTTGTGATGGGCCTGCTGACAAGACTTGAGCCAATGGCAGAGATCCGGCCCGCCAGGCAGATGACACAGGGCCCTCCAGTGTGACCTATGACACCTAGTGGCCACAGGATTTGAGCACACCCTGGGAGAGGCTACGCAGGCACAAGGGAGCCCCTGGTGCGGACCGCTTCAGGGCATTGGCACAGCAGGCCAGGTACCTCTTTCCCACTTTCCTCAGGATATCACTACGGAAGGCATCCCCACTCAGCATCTCTTGCCTCTCTCTGTCTCTCTCTGGATGTGTTCGTTCTCTGAAATCTCTTCCTTCTCCCCCTTGTCACTTCACACCTTGGAGTGCCTGACAGAGGGCCTAGAGACGAAAGAGCAAAGGGGGAAGGCCTCTGGCTCTACTGGTTGCCCATGGGCAGAGAAGATCTGCTAGTCTATCTGGAAGGTCTAGAGAGTAGCCATTGATTGGGGAGCTACATCACGGGCGGACCTGGCCAGGTGAAGCTTGCTGACATGCAGCAGCCTCTCCGGAGACTACTAATTCCGCGGAGAACATTCTATGCAAATACCCGGCTGAGTGCCATGGGCAGAAACATTGACACATACCTGCCAGGGGTCTATCCTGGGTCTGAAGAGTGCACCCTGGTCTCCAGCCACTCATCATCTCAGCACACACTTTGCCTGCACACACGGAATCCGCCTCTCTCCACGAATGCCTTCTCCTGCTAGGAAACACACGATGGCACTCAGCCAAAGGAGAGCACAGGCAAAGTCAACTGAAGCCCCCATTTTCAAGATTTTGTCCTCTGCTGGGCCACAGCCTCCGCTGGCACAGTGCATGTGTGTCACTTCTCCGAAGACAAGGCCGCAATCCGGGCGTCCAGGGCCCCAGCAGTCCAGAGTCTGCGCATGGCGGCATATGGATCACCTCTTTGCCACGTACAGGAGGGAGGCCTGGGCCCTACACTGGCTCCGCTAGAGCTCCACGATCTCAGCTATTTTCCCTGACCTTTGGCCCGTGCCCTCGTGTCTGTGTCATCCCTAGTTACACTTCTTCTCCGACCACTCTGAATCCGCCACCTGCGGATACATGAGCATGAAAATGAACATCTGTCACTGCCTGCAGTGTCACAGGTCACTAGGTGTCTAGGCTCAGGCTGACCTTGGCTGTCTTCTGCCCAGGCAAGGAGCCTAATCCTTCAAAGGCAACGAGGACATGTGGTCATTGGCCGACATTCATTCTTTCATCCACACAGCGGTCTAGATGAGGCTAAAGAGGCCAGGTAGGCCAGGTGACGGCTGAGTGCGGGGCCTAAGGCTTCTTTCCCAATCACCATGGAGACAGCCACCGCAAGGCTGGCCGGAACTTCTGACGGGGACGGGTCACAAACACCGAGCCAATACGAGAGGTCCAGCCTAAGCGGCCACTTCCGCAGTGCCCTCCATTTTACCCATGGACACACGACGGCCCCTTCTCTTTTGGGCCACAAAATCCAGGGCACCCAGGGAATCACCTCACCGTAGGCAGCCCCTGATGTGGACACGTTCGACACACGGGGCCAGCAGGCAGGTACCACTTTTCCACTTACGCTAGGATATCAGTAGGCAAGGCGCCCTTCCTCAGCATCTATGGCCCCTCTGTGTATGTGTTCATTCGGAGAAATCTCTTCCTTCTACCCCTGAGACACATCACAAGTATGAGGGGCCTGAGAGAGAGCCTAGAGATGGAACGGGGGAGGCTTCTGGCTGTACTGCTTCCCCGTGGGTAGAGAAGAGCAGGTAGTCTCTCTGGAAGGTCTTAGCTTCTGTTGACTGACATGGACAATACAGTAGGGGCGGACCCTGGCCAGGTGGAGCTTGTGGGCAGATGCAACCCCTCCGGCGACGAATAATTCCGCTGCTGCTTTGTATGGTGAAAACCTCCCCCCGCCAAGTGGGATGGGTAGAGAACACTGACCCACACCCGCCAGGGGCCTCTCCTGGGACTAAAGATCCCAACATGGTCTCAACGTCGTCACCCTCTCAGCACACACCTTTCCTGCACACGTAATCCTGCCTTTCTCCGTCAGGGCCCTCTCCTACCAGGAAAAAAAGCAAGCCGCTCAAAAAGGCCGATGCCAGGGAACTCGAGGAAACACTGCCTTTTTCCAAATTTTGGCTGTCTACATGTCCCCACCTCCGCTGCAAGGCCGCATATGTGGCCGGGCTCCGAAGGCAAGGCCGAAATCCTGGCAGCCTGGGCCCCAGCAGTCCCATGGTTTATGGACGTGGGGACACGGATGACCTGTTCGCCACATACAGGAGGGACCCTTGGGCCCTTCACTGGCTCGCCATTCAGCTCCACGACGTCCACTACCGGCCCTGGCCTTTGCTTTGGCTGGTGCCCCACGGAACGTGTGCTCCGGAGCGATGTTTCTCCGCCCATCACTATCATTCTGCCACCAGGCGATATGTGAGTGTGGGAGTCACCATTTGTCACTGGCAGCAGTGTCACAAGGCAGTAGACTTCCAGGTACCCGCTGACCTAGGCTGCCTTCTGCCCCAGGCAAGGTCCCGAATCCTTTATTCCAGATGCTGACACCCGGGCACTGGCGGACATTCATTTGGAGCAACACAGAGGTCTGAGTGAGGGTCAGCGGGCCAGGTAGGTGAAGTCAAGGCCAGGTGGGCGGGGCTAAGACTCCTTTGCCATCACCATAGAGACAGTCCCCCCCCGCAAGAGTGGGCGGAGCTTGTGATGGGCCTGCTGACAAGACTTGAGCCAATGGCAGAGATCCGGCCCGCCAGGCAGATGACACAGGGCCCTCCAGTGTGACCTATGACACCTAGTGGCCACAGGATTTGAGCACACCCTGGGAGAGGCTACGCAGGCACAAGGGAGCCCCTGGTGCGGACTGCTTCAGGGCATTGGCACAGCAGGCCAGGTACCTCTTTCCCACTTTCCTAAGGATATCACTACGCAAGGCATCCCCACTCAGCATCTCTTGCCTCTCTCTGTCTCTCTCTGGATGTGTTCGTTCTCTGAAATCTCTTCCTTCTCCCCCTTGTCACTTCACACCTTGGAGTGCCTGACAGAGGGCCTAGAGACGAAAGAGCAAAGGGGGAAGGCCTCTGGCTCTACTGGTTGCCCATGGGCAGAGAAGATCTGCTAGTCTATCTGGAAGGTCTAGAGAGTAGCCATTGATTGGGGAGCTACATCACGGGCGGACCTGGCCAGGTGAAGCTTGCTGACATGCAGCAGCCTCTCCGGAGACTACTAATTCCGCGGAGAACATTCTATGCAAATACCCGGCTGAGTGCCATGGGCAGAAACATTGACACATACCTGCCAGGGGTCTATCCTGGGTTGAAGAGTCCACCCTGGTCTCCAGCCACTCATCATCTCAGCACACACTTTGCCTGCACACACGGAATCCGCCTCTCTCCACGAATGCCTTCTCCTGCTAGGAAACACACGATGGCACTCAGCCAAGGGAGAGCACAGGCAAAGTCAAGTGAAGCCCCCATTTTCAAGATTTTGTCCTCTGCTGGGCCACAGCCTCCGCTGGCACAGTGCATGTGTGTCACTTCTCCGAAGACAAGGCCGCAATCCGGGCGTCCAGGGCCCCAGCAGTCCAGAGTCTGCGCATGGCGGCATATGGATCACCTCTTTGCCACGTACAGGAGGGAGGCCAGGGCCCTACACTGGCTCCGCTAGAGCTCCACGATCTCAGCTATTTTCCCTGACTTTGGCCCGTGCCCTCGTGTCTGTGTCATCCCTAGTTACACTTCTTCTCCGACCACTCTGAATCCGCCACCTGCGGATACATGAGCATGAAAATCAACATCTGTCACTGCCTGCAGTGTCACAGGTCACTAGGTGTCTAGGCTCAGGCTGACCTTGGCTGTCTTCTGCCCAGGCAAGGAGCCTAATCCTTCAAAGGCAATGAGGACATGTGGTCCTTTGCCGACATTCATTCTTTCATCCACACAGCGGTCTAGATGAGGCTAAAGAGGCCAGGTAGGCCAGGTGACGGCTGAGTGCGGGGCCTAAGGTTTCTTTCCCAATCACCGTGGAGACAGCCACCGCAAGGCTGGCCGGAACTTCTGACGGGGACGGGTCACAAACACCGAGCCAATACGAGAGGTCCAGCCTAAGCGGCCACTTCCGCAGTGCCCTCCATTTTACCCATGGACACACGACGGCCCCTTCTCTTTTGGGCCACAAAATCCAGGGCACCCAGGGAATCACCTCACCGTAGGCAGCCCCTGATGTGGACACGTTCGACACACGGGGCCAGCAGGCAGGTACCACTTTTCCACTTACGCTAGGATATCAGTAGGCAAGGCGCCCTTCCTCAGCATCTATGGCCCCTCTGTGTATGTGTTCATTCGGAGAAATCTCTTCCTTCTACCCCTGAGACACATCACAAGTATGAGGGGCCTGAGAGAGAGCCTAGAGATGGAACGGGGGAGGCTTCTGGCTGTACTGCTTCCCCGTGGGTAGAGAAGAGCAGGTAGTCTCTCTGGAAGGTCTTAGCTTCTGTTGACTGACATGGACAATACAGTAGGGGCGGACCCTGGCCAGGTGGAGCTTGTGGGCAGATGCAACCCCTCCGGCGATGAATAATTCCGCTGCTGCTTTGTATGGTGAAAACCTCCCCCCGCCAAGTGGGATGGGTAGAGAACACTGACCCACACCCGCCAGGGGCCTCTCCTGGGACTAAAGATCCCAACATGGTCTCAACGTCGTCACCCTCTCAGCACACACCTTTCCTGCACACGTAATCCTGCCTTTCTCCGTCAGGGCCCTCTCCTACCAGGAAAAAAAGCAAGCCGCTCAAAAAGGCCGATGCCAGGGAACTCGAGGAAACACTGCCATTTTCCAAATTTTGGCTGTCTACATATCCCCGCCTCCGCTGCAAGGCCGCGTATGTGGCCGGGCTCCGATGGCAAGGCCGAAATCCTGGCAGCCTGGGCCCCAGCAGTCCCATGGTTTATGGACGTGGGGACACGGATGACCTGTTCGCCACATACAGGAGGGACCCTTGGGCCCTTCACTGCCTCGCCATTCAGCTCCACGACGTCCACTACCGGCCCTGGCCTTTGCTTTGGCTGGTGCCCCACGGAACGTGTGCTCCGGAGCGATGTTTCTCCGCCCATCACTATCATTCTGCCACCAGGCGATATGTGAGTGTGGGAGTCACCATTTGTCACTGGCAGCAGTGTCACAAGGCAGTAGACTTCCAGGTACCCGCTGACCTAGGCTGCCTTCTGCCCCAGGCAAGGTCCCGAATCCTTTATCCCAGATGCTGACACCCGGGCACTGGCGGACATTCATTTGGAGCAACACAGAGGTCTGAGTGAGTGTCAGCGGGCCAGGTAGGTGAAGTCAAGGCCAGGTGGGCGGGGCTAAGACTCCTTTGCCATCACCATAGAGACAGTCCCCCCCGCAAGAGTGGGCGGAGCTTGTGATGGGCCTGCTGACAAGACTTGAGCCAATGGCAGAGATCCGGCCCGCCAGGCAGATGACACAGGGCCCTCCAGTGTGACCTATGACACCTAGTGGCCACAGGATTTGAGCACACCCTGGGAGAGGCTACGCAGGCACAAGGGAGCCCCTGGTGCAGACCGCTTCAGGGCATTGGCAGAGCAGGCCAGGTACCTCTTTCCCACTTTCCTCAGGATATCACTACGCAAGGCATCCCCACTCAGCATCTCATGCCTCTCTCTGTCTCTCTCTGGATGTGTTCGTTCTCTGAAATCTCTTCCTTCTCCCCCTTGTCACTTCACACCTTGGAGTGCCTGACAGAGGGCCTAGAGACGAAAGAGCAAAGGGGGAAGGCCTCTGGCTCTACTGGTTGCCCATGGGCAGAGAAGATCTGCTAGTCTATCTGGAAGGTCTAGAGAGTAGCCATTGATTGGGGAGCTACATCACGGGCGGACCTGGCCAGGTGAAGCTTGCTGACATGCAGCAGCCTCTCCGGAGACTACTAATTCCTCGGAGAACATTCTATGCAAATACTCGGCTGAGTGCCATGGGCAGAAAACATTGACACATACCTGCCAGGGGTCTATCCTGGGTCTGAAGAGTCCACCCTGGTCTCCAGCCACTCATCATCTCAGCACACACTTTGCCTGCACACATGGAATCCGCCTCTCTCCACGAATGCCTTCTCCTGCTAGGAAACACACGATGGCACTCAGCCAAAGGAGAGCACAGGCAAAGTCAACTGAAGCCCCCATTTTCAAGATTTTGCCCTCTGCTGCGCCACAGCCTCCGCTGGCACAGTGCATGTGTGTCACTTCTCCGAAGACAAGGCCGCAATCCGGGCGTCCAGGGCCCCAGCAGTCCAGAGTCTGTGCATGGCGGCATATGGATCACCTCTTTGCCACGTACAGGAGGGAGGCCTGGGCCCTACACTGGCTCCGCTAGAGCTCCACGATCTCAGCTATTTTCCCTGACCTTTGGCCCGTGCCCTCGTGTCTGTGTCATCCCTAGTTACACTTCTTCTCCGACCACTCTGAATCCGCCACCTGCGGATACATGAGCATGAAAATCAACATCTGTCACTGCCTGCAGTGTCACAGGTCACTAGGTGTCTAGGCTCAGGCTGACCTTGGCTGTCTTCTGCCCAGGCAAGGAGCCTAATCCTTCAAAGGCAACGAGGACATGTGGTCATTGGCCGACATTCATTCTTTCATCCACACAGCGGTCTAGATGAGGCTAAAGAGGCCAGGTAGGCCAGGTGACGGCTGAGTGCGGGGCCTAAGGCTTCTTTCCCAATCACCATGGAGACAGCCACCGCAAGGCTGGCCGGAACTTCTGACGGGGACGGGTCACAAACACCGAGCCAATACGAGAGGTCCAGCCTAAGCGGCCACTTCCGCAGTGCCCTCCATTTTACCCATGGACACACGACGGCCCCTTCTCTTTTGGGCCACAAAATCCAGGGCACCCAGGGAATCACCTCACAGTAGGCAGCCCCTGATGTGGACACGTTCGACACACGGGGCCAGCAGGCAGGTACCACTTTTCCACTTACGCTAGGATATCAGTAGGCAAGGCGCCCTTCCTCAGCATCTATGGCCCCTCTGTGTATGTGTTCATTCGGAGAAATCTCTTCCTTCTACCCCTGAGACACATCACAAGTATGAGGGGCCTGAGAGAGAGCCTAGAGATGGAACGGGGGAGGCTTCTGGCTGTACTGCTTCCCCGTGGGTAGAGAAGAGCAGGTAGTCTCTCTGGAAGGTCTTAGCTTCTGTTGACTGACATGGACAATACAGCAGGGGCGGACCCTGCCCAGGTGGAGCTTGTGGGCAGATGCAACCCCTCCGGCGACGGATAATTCCGCTGCTGCTTTGTATGGTGAAAACCTCCCCCCGCCAAGTGGGATGGGTAGAGAACACTGACCCACACCCGCCAGGGGCCTCTCCTGGGACTAAAGATCCCAACATGGTCTCAACGTCGTCACCCTCTCAGCACACACCTTTCCTGCACACGTAATCCTGCCTTTCTCCGTCAGGGCCCTCTCCTACCAGGAAAAAAAGCAAGCCGCTCAAAAAGGCCGATGCCAGGGAACTCGAGGAAACACTGCCTTTTTCCAAATTTTGGCTGTCTACATGTCCCCACCTCCGCTGCAAGGCCGCATATGTGGCCGGACTCCGAAGGCAAGGCCGAAATCCTGGCAGCCTGGGCCCCAGCAGTCCCATGGTTTATGGACGTGGGGACACGGATGACCTGTTCGCCACATACAGGAGGGACCCTTGGGCCCTTCACTGGCTCGCCATTCAGCTCCACGACGTCCACTACCGGCCCTGGCCTTTGCTTTGGCTGGTGCCCCACGGAACGTGTGCTCCGGAGCGATGTTTCTCCGCCCATCACTATCATTCTGCCACCAGGCGATATGTGAGTGTGGGAGTCACCATTTGTCACTGGCAGCAGTGTCACAAGGCAGTAGACTTCCAGGTACCCGCTGACCTAGGCTGCCTTCTGCCCCAGGCAAGGTCCCGAATCCTTTATCCCAGATGCTGACACCCGGGCACTGGCGGACGTTCATTTGGAGCAACACAGAGGTCTGAGTGAGTGTCAGCGGGCCTGGTAGGTGAAGTCAAGGCCAGGTGGGCGGGGCTAAGACTCCTTTGCCATCACCATAGAGACAGTCCCCCCCGCAAGAGTGGGCGGAGCTTGTGATGGGCCTGCTGACAAGACTTGAGCCAATGGCAGAGATCCGGCCCGCCAGGCAGATGACACAGGGCCCTCCAGTGTGACCTATGACACCTAGTGGCCACAGGATTTGAGCACACCCTGGGAGAGGCTACGCAGGCACAAGGGAGCCCCTGGTGCAGACCGCTTCAGGGCATTGGCAGAGCAGGCCAGGTACCTCTTTCCCACTTTCCTCAGGATATCACTACGCAAGGCATCCCCACTCAGCATCTCATGCCTCTCTCTGTCTCTCTCTGGATGTGTTCGTTCTCTGAAATCTCTTCCTTCTCCCCCTTGTCACTTCACACCTTGGAGTGCCTGACAGAGGGCCTAGAGACGAAAGAGCAAAGGGGGAAGGCCTCTGGCTCTACTGGTTGCCCATGGGCAGAGAAGATCTGCTAGTCTATCTGGAAGGTCTAGAGAGTAGCCATTGATTGGGGAGCTACATCACGGGCGGACCTGGCCAGGTGAAGCTTGCTGACATGCAGCAGCCTCTCCGGAGACTACTAATTCCTCGGAGAACATTCTATGCAAATACTCGGCTGAGTGCCATGGGCAGAAAACATTGACACATACCTGCCAGGGGTCTATCCTGGGTCTGAAGAGTCCACCCTGGTCTCCAGCCACTCATCATCTCAGCACACACTTTGCCTGCACACATGGAATCCGCCTCTCTCCACGAATGCCTTCTCCTGCTAGGAAACACACGATGGCACTCAGCCAAAGGAGAGCACAGGCAAAGTCAACTGAAGCCCCCATTTTCAAGATTTTGCCCTCTGCTGCGCCACAGCCTCCGCTGGCACAGTGCATGTGTGTCACTTCTCCGAAGACAAGGCCGCAATCCGGGCGTCCAGGGCCCCAGCAGTCCAGAGTCTGTGCATGGCGGCATATGGATCACCTCTTTGCCACGTACAGGAGGGAGGCCTGGGCCCTACACTGGCTCCGCTAGAGCTCCACGATCTCAGCTATTTTCCCTGACCTTTGGCCCGTGCCCTCGTGTCTGTGTCATCCCTAGTTACACTTCTTCTCCGACCACTCTGAATCCGCCACCTGCGGATACATGAGCATGAAAATGAACATCTGTCACTGCCTGCAGTGTCACAGGTCACTAGGTGTCTAGGCTCAGGCTGACCTTGGCTGTCTTCTGCCCAGGCAAGGAGCCTAATCCTTCAAAGGCAACGAGGACATGTGGTCATTTTCCGACATTCATTCTTTCATCCACACAGCGGTCTAGATGAGGCTAAAGAGGCCAGGTAGGCCAGGTGACGGCTGAGTGCGGGGCCTAAGGCTTCTTTCCCAATCACCGTGGAGACAGCCACCGCAAGGCTGGCCGGAACTTCTGACGCGGACGGGTCACAAACACCGAGCCAATACGAGAGGTCCAGCCTAAGCGGCCACTTCCGCAGTGCCCTCCATTTTACCCATGGACACACGACGGCCCCTTCTCTTTTGGGCCACAAAATCCAGGGCACCCAGGGAATCACCTCACCGTAGGCAGCCCCTGATGTGGACACGTTCGACACACGGGGCCAGCAGGCAGGTACCACTTTTCCACTTACGCTAGGATATCAGTAGGCAAGGCGCCCTTCCTCAGCATCTATGGCCCCTCTGTGTATGTGTTCATTCGGAGAAATCTCTTCCTTCTACCCCTGAGACACATCACAAGTATGAGGGGCCTGAGAGAGAGCCTAGAGATGGAATGGGGGAGGCTTCTGGCTGTACTGCTTCCCCGTGGGTAGAGAAGAGCAGGTAGTCTCTCTGGAAGGTCTTAGCTTCTGTTGACTGACATGGACAATACAGCAAGTGCGGACCCTGGCCAGGTGGAGCTTGTGGGCAGATGCAACCCCTCCGGCGACGAATAATTCCGCTGCTGCTTTGTATGGTGAAAACCTCCCCCCACCAAGTGGGATGGGTAGAGAACACTGACCCACACCCGCCAGGGGCCTCTCCTGGGACTAAAGATCCCAACATGGTCTCAACGTCGTCACCCTCTCAGCACACACCTTTCCTGCACACGTAATCCTGCCTTTCTCCGTCAGGGCCCTCTCCTACCAGGAAAAAAAGCAAGCCGCTAAAAAGGCCGATGCCAGGGAACTCGAGGAAACACTGCCTTTTTCCAAATTTTGGCTGTCTACACGTCCCCGCCTCCGCTGCAAGGCCGCGTATGTGGCCGGGCTCCGAAGGCAAGGCAGAAATCCTGGCAGCCTGGGCCCCAGCAGTCCCATGGTTTATGGACGTGGGGACACGGATGACCTGTTCGCCACATACAGGAGGGACCCTTGGGCCCTTCACTGGCTCGCCATTCAGCTCCACGACGTCCACTACCGGCCCTGGCCTTTGCTTTGGCTGGTGCCCCACGGAACGTGTGCTCCGGAGCGATGTTTCTCCGCCCATCACTATCATTCTGCCACCAGGCGATATGTGAGTGTGGGAGTCACCATTTGTCACTGGCAGCAGTGTCACAAGGCAGTAGACTTCCAGGTACCCGCTGACCTAGGCTGCCTTCTGCCCCAGGCAAGGTCCCGAATCCTTTATCCCAGATGCTGACACCCGGGCACTGGCGGACATTCATTTGGAGCAACACAGAGGTCTGAGTGAGGGTCAGCGGGCCAGGTAGGTGAAGTCAAGGCCAGGTGGGCGGGGCTAAGACTCCTTTGCCATCACCATAGAGACAGTCCCCCCCCGCAAGAGTGGGCGGAGCTTGTGATGGGCCTGCTGACAAGACTTGAGCCAATGGCAGAGATCCGGCCCGCCAGGCAGATGACACAGGGCCCTCCAGTGTGACCTATGACACCTAGTGGCCGCAGGATTTGAGCACACCCTGGGAGAGGCTACGCAGGCACAAGGGAGCCCCTGGTGCGGACTGCTTCAGGGCATTGGCACAGCAGGCCAGGTACCTCTTTCCCACTTTCCTCAGGATATCACTACGCAAGGCATCCCCACTCAGCATCTCTTGCCTCTCTCTGCCTCTCTCTGGATGTGTTCGTTCTCTGAAATCTCTTCCTTCTCCCCCTTGTCACTTCACACCTTGGAGTGCCTGACAGAGGGCCTAGAGACGAAAGAGCAAAGGGGGAAGGCCTCTGGCTCTACTGGTTGCCCATGGGCAGAGAAGATCTGCTAGTCTATCTGGAAGGTCTAGAGAGTAGCCATTGATTGGGGAGCTACATCACGGGCGGACCTGGCCAGGTGAAGCTTGCTGACATGCAGCAGCCTCTCCGGAGACTACTAATTCCTCGGAGAACATTCTATGCAAATACCCGGCTGAGTGCCATGGGCAGAAACATTGACACATACCTGCCAGGGGTCTATCATGGGTTGAAGAGTCCACCCTGGTCTCCAGCCACTCATCATCTCAGCACACACTTTGCCTGCACACACGGAATCCGCCTCTCTCCACGAATGCCTTCTCCTGCTAGGAAACACACGATGGCACTCAGCCAAAGGAGAGCACAGGCAAAGTCAACTGAAGCCCCCATTTTCAAGATTTTGTCCTTTGCTGGGCCACAGCCTCCGCTGGCACAGTGCATGTGTGTCACTTCTCCGAAGACAAGGCCGCAATCCGGGCGTCCAGGGCCCCAGCAGTCCAGAGTCTGCCCATGGCGGCATATGGATCACCTCTTTGCCACGTACAGGAGGGAGGCCTGGGCCCTACACTGGCTCCGCTAGAGCTCCACGATCTCAGCTATTTTCCCTGACCTTTGGCCCGTGCCCTCGTGTCTGTGTCATCCCTAGTTACACTTCTTCTCCGACCACTCTGAATCCGCCACCTGCGGATACATGAGCATGAAAATGAACATCTGTCACTGCCTGCAGTGTCACAGGTCACTAGGTGTCTAGGCTCAGGCTGACCTTGGCTGTCTTCTGCCCAGGCAAGGAGCCTAATCCTTCAAAGGCAACGAGGACATGTGGTCATTGGCCGACATTCATTCTTTCATCCACACAGCGGTCTAGATGAGGCTAAAGAGGCCAGGTAGGCCAGGTGACGGCTGAGTGCGGGGCCTAAGGCTTCTTTCCCAATCACCATGGAGACAGCCACCGCAAGCCTGGCAGGAACTTCTGACGGGGACGGGTCACAAACACCGAGCCAATAGGAGAGGTCCAGCCTAAGCGGCCACTTCCGCAGTGCCCTCCATTTTACCCATGGACACACGACGGCCCCTTCTCTTTTGGGCCACAAAATCCAGGGCACCCAGGGAATCACCTCACCGTAGGCAGCCCCTGATGTGGACACGTTCGACACACTGGGCCAGCAGGCAGGTACCACTTTTCCACTTACGCTAGGATATCAGTAGGCAAGGCGCCCTTCCTCAGCATCTATGGCCCCTCTGTGTATGTGTTCATTCGGAGAAATCTCTTCCTTCTACCCCTGAGACACATCACAAGTATGAGGGGCCTGAGAGAGAGCCTAGAGATGGAATGGGGGAGGCTTCTGGCTGTACTGCTTCCCCGTGGGTAGAGAAGAGCAGGTAGTCTCTCTGGAAGGTCTTAGCTTCTGTTGACTGACATGGACAATACAGTAGGGGCGGACCCTGGCCAGGTGGAGCTTGTGGGCAGACGCAACCCCTCCGGCGACGAATAATTCCGCTGCTGCTTTGTATGGTGAAAACCTCCCCCCGCCAAGTGGGATGGGTAGAGAACACTGACCCACACCCGCCAGGGGCCTCTCCTGGGACTAAAGATCCCAACATGGTCTCAACTTCGTCACCCTCTCAGCACACACCTTTCCTGCACACGTAATCCTGCCTTTCTCCGTCAGGGCCCTATCCTACCAGGAAAAAAAGCAAGCCGCTCAAAAAGGCCGATGCCAGGGAACTCGAGGAAACACTGCCTTTTTCCAAATTTTGGCTGTCTACATGTCCCCGCCTCCGCTGCAAGGCCGCGTATGTGGCCGGGCTCCGAAGGCAAGGCCGAAATCCTGGCAGCCTGGGCCCCAGCAGTCCCATGGTTTATGGACGTGGGGACACGGATGACCTGTTCGCCACATACAGGAGGGACCCTTGGGCCCTTCACTGGCTCGCCATTCAGCTCCACGACGTCCACTACCGGCCCTGGCCTTTGCTTTGGCTGGTGCCCCACGGAACGTGTGCTCCGGAGCGATGTTTCTCCGCCCATCACTATCATTCTGCCACCAGGCGATATGTGAGTGTGGGAGTCACCATTTGTCACTGGCAGCAGTGTCACAAGGCAGTAGACTTCCAGGTACCCGCTGACCTAGGCTGCCTTCTGCCCCAGGCAAGGTCCCGAATCCTTTATCCCAGATGCTGACACCCGGGCACTGGCGGACATTCATTTGGAGCAACACAGAGGTCTGAGTGAGTGTCAGCGGGCCTGGTAGGTGAAGTCAAGGCCAGGTGGGCGGGGCTAAGACTCCTTTGCCATCACCATAGAGACAGTCCCCCCCCGCAAGAGTGCGCGGAGCTTGTGATGGGCCTGCTGACAAGACTTGAGCCAATGGCAGAGATCCGGCCTGCCAGGCAGATGACACAGGGCCCTCCAGTGTGACCTATGACACCTAGTGGCCACAGGATTTGAGCACACCCTGGGAGAGGCTACGCAGGCACAAGGGAGCCCCTGGTGCGGACTGCTTCAGGGCATTGGCACAGCAGGCCAGGTACCTCTTTCCCACTTTCCTCAGGATATCACTACGCAAGGCATCCCCACTCAGCATCTCTTGCCTCTCTCTGTCTCTCTCTGGATGTGTTCGTTCTCTGAAATCTCTTCCTTCTCCCCCTTGTCACTTCACACCTTGGAGTGCCTGACAGAGGGCCTAGAGACGAAAGAGCAAAGGGGGAAGGCCTCTGGCTCTACTGGTTGCCCATGGGCAGAGAAGATCTGCTAGTCTATCTGGAAGGTCTAGAGAGTAGCCATTGATTGGGGAGCTACATCACGGGCGGACCTGGCCAGGTGAAGCTTGCTGACATGCAGCAGCCTCTCCGGAGACTACTAATTCCGCGGAGAACATTCTATGCAAATACCCGGCTGAGTGCCATGGGCAGAAACATTGACACATACCTGCCAGGGGTCTATCCTGGGTCTGAAGAGTCCACCCTGGTCTCCAGCCACTCATCATCTCAGCACACACTTTGCCTGCACACACGGAATCCGCCTCTCTCCACGAATGCCTTCTCCTGCTAGGAAACACACGATGGCACTCAGCCAAAGGAGAGCACAGGCAAAGTCAACTGAAGCCCCCATTTTCAAGATTTTGTCCTCTGCTGGGCCACAGCCTCCACTGGCACAGTGCATGTGTGTCACTTCTCCGAAGACAAGGCCGCAATCCGGGCGTCCAGGGCCCCAGCAGTCCAGAGTCTGCCCATGGCGGCATATGGATCACCTCTTTGCCACGTACAGGAGGGAGGCCTGGGCCCTACACTGGCTCCGCTAGAGCTCCACGATCTCAGCTATTTTCCCTGACCTTTGGCCCGTGCCCTCGTGTCTGTGTCATCCCTAGTTACACTTCTTCTCCGACCACTCTGAATCCGCCACCTGCGGATACATGAGCATGAAAATCAACATCTGTCACTGCCTGCAGTGTCACAGGTCACTAGGTGTCTAGGCTCAGGCTGACCTTGGCTGTCTTCTGCCCAGGCAAGGAGCCTAATCCTTCAAAGGCAACGAGGACATGTGGTCATTGGCCGACATTCATTCTTTCATCCACACAGCGGTCTAGATGAGGCTAAAGAGGCCAGGTAGGCCAGGTGACGGCTGAGTGCGGGGCCTAAGGCTTCTTTCCCAATCACCATGGAGACAGCCACCGCAAGGCTGGCCGGAACTTCTGACGGGGACGGGTCACAAACACCGAGCCAATAGGAGAGGTCCAGCCTAAGCGGCCACTTCCGCAGTGCCCTCCATTTTACCCATGGACACACGACGGCCCCTTCTCTTTTGGGCCACAAAATCCAGGGCACCCAGGGAATCACCTCACCGTAGGCAGCCCCTGATGTGGACACGTTCGACACACTGGGCCAGCAGGCAGGTACCACTTTTCCACTTACGCTAGGATATCAGTAGGCAAGGCGCCCTTCCTCAGCATCTATGGCCCCTCTGTGTATGTGTTCATTCGGAGAAATCTCTTCCTTCTACCCCTGAGACACATCACAAGTATGAGGGGCCTGAGAGAGAGCCTAGAGATGGAATGGGGGAGGCTTCTGGCTGTACTGCTTCCCCGTGGGTAGAGAAGAGCAGGTAGTCTCTCTGGAAGGTCTTAGCTTCTGTTGACTGACATGGACAATACAGCAAGGGCGGACCCTGGCCAGGTGGAGCTTGTGGGCAGATGCAACCCCTCCGGCGACGAATAATTCCGCTGCTGCTTTGTATGGTGAAAACCTCCCCCCGCCAAGTGGGATGGGTAGAGAACACTGACCCACACCCGCCAGGGGCCTCTCCTGGGACTAAAGATCCCAACATGGTCTCAACGTCGTCACCCTCTCAGCACACACCTTTCCTGCACACGTAATCCTGCCTTTCTCCGTCAGGGCCCTCTCCTACCAGGAGAAAAAGCAAGCCGCTCTAAAAGGCCGATGCCCGGGAACTCGAGGAAACACTGCCATTTTCCAAATTTTGGCTGTCTACATGTCCCCGCCTCCGCTGCAAGGCCGCGTATGTGGCCGGGCTCCGAAGGCAAGGCCGAAATCCTGGCAGCCTGGGCCCCAGCAGTCCCATGGTTTATGGACGTGGGGACACGGATGACCTGTTCGCCACATACAGGAGGGACCCTTGGGCCCTTCACTGGCTCGCCATTCAGCTCCACGACGTCCACTACCGGCCCTGGCCTTTGCTTTGGCTGGTGCCCCACGGAACGTGTGCTCCGGAGCCATGTTTCTCCGCCCATCACTATCATTCTGCCACCAGGCGATATGTGAGTGTGGGAGTCACCATTTGTCACTGGCAGCAGTGTCACGAGGCAGTAGACTTCCAGGTACCCGCTGACCTAGGCTGCCTTCTGCCCCAGGCAAGGTCCCGAATCCTTTATCCCAGATGCTGACACCCGGGCACTGGCGGACATTCATTTGGAGCAACACAGAGGTCTGAGTGAGGGTCAGCGGGCCAGGTAGGTGAAGTCAAGGCCAGGTGGGCGGGGCTAAGACTCCTTTGCCATCACCATAGAGACAGTCCCCCCCCGCAAGAGTGGCCGGAGCTTGTGATGGGCCTGCTGACAAGACTTGAGCCAATGGCAGAGATCCGGCCCGCCAGGCAGATGACACAGGGCCCTCCAGTGTGACCTATGACACCTAGTGGCCACAGGATTTGAGCACACCCTGGGAAAGGCTACGCAGGCACAAGGGAGCCCCTGGTGCGGACTGCTTCAGGGCATTGGCACAGCAGGCCAGGTACCTCTTTCCCACTTTCCTCAGGATATCACTACGCAAGGCATCCCCACTCAGCATCTCTTGCCTCTCTCTGTCTCTCTCTGGATGTGTTCGTTCTCTGAAATCTCTTCCTTCTCCCCCTTGTCACTTCACACCTTGGAGTGCCTGACAGAGGGCCTAGAGACGAAAGAGCAAAGGGGGAAGGCCTCTGGCTCTACTGGTTGCCCATGGGCAGAGAAGATCTGCTAGTCTATCTGGAAGGTCTAGAGAGTAGCCATTGATTGGGGAGCTACATCACGGGCGGACCTGGCCAGGTGAAGCTTGCTGACATGCAGCAGCCTCTCCGGAGACTACTAATTCCAAGGAGAACATTCTATGCAAATACCCGGCTGAGTGCCATGGGCAGAAAACATTGACACATACCTGCCAGGGGTCTATCCTGGGTCTCAAGAGTCCACCCTGGTCTCCGGCCACTCATCATCTCAGCACACACTTTGCCTGCACACGTGGAATCCGCCTCTCTCCACGAATGCCTTCTCCTGCTAGGAAACACACGATGGCACTCAGCCAAAGGAGAGCACAGGCAAAGTCAACTGAAGCCCGCATTTTCAAGATTTTGCCCTCTGCTGGGCCACAGCCTCCGCTGGCACAGTGCATGTGTGTCACTTCTCCGAAGACAAGGCCGCAATCCGGGCGTCCAGGGCCCCAGCAGTCCAGAGTCTGCGCATGGCGGCATATGGATCACCTCTTTGCCAGGTACAGGAGGGAGGCCTGGGCCCTACACCGGCTCCGATAGAGCTCCACGATCTCAGCTATTTTCCCTGACCTTTGGCCCGTGCCCTCGTGTCTGTGTCATCCCTAGTTACACTTCTTCTCCGACCACTCTGAATCCGCCACCTGCGGATACATGAGCATGAAAATCAACATCTGTCACTGCCTGCAGTGTCACAGGTCACTAGGTGTCTAGGCTCAGGCTGACCTTGGCTGTCTTCTGCCCAGGCAAGGAGCCTAATCCTTCAAAGGCAACGAGGACATGTGGTCATTGGCCGACATTCATTCTTTCATCCACACAGCGGTCTAGATGAGGCTAAAGAGGCCAGGTAGGCCAGGTGACGGCTGAGTGCGGGGCCTAAGGCTTCTTTCCCAATCACCATGGAGACAGCCACCGCAAGGCTGGCCGGAACTTCTGACGGGGACGGGTCACAAACACCGAGCCAATAGGAGAGGTCCAGCCTAAGCGGCCACTTCCGCACTGCCCTCCATTTTACCCATGGACACACGACGGCCCCTTCTCTTTTGGGCCACAAAATCCAGGGCACCCAGGGAATCACCTCACAGTAGGCAGGCCCTGATGTGGACACGTTCGACACACGGGGCCAGCAGGCAGGTACCACTTTTCCACTTACGCTAGGATATCGGTAAGCAAGGCGCCCTTCCTCAGCATCTATGGCCCCTCTGTGTATGTGTTCATTCGGAGAAATCTCTTCCTTCTACCCCTGAGACACATCACAAGTATGAGGGGCCTGAGAGAGAGCCTAGACATGGAACGGGGGAGGCTTCTGGCTGTACTGCTTCCCCGTGGGTAGAGAAGAGCAGGTAGTCTCTCTGGAAGGTCTTAGCTTCTGTTGACTGACATGGACAATACAGTAGGGGCGGACCCTGGCCAGGCGGAGCTTGTGGGCAGATGCAACCCCTCCGGCGACGAATAATTCCGCTGCTGCTTTGTATGGTGAAAACCTCCCCCCGCCAAGTGGGATGGGTAGAGAACACTGACCCACACCCGCCAGGGGCCTCTCCTGGGACTAAAGATCCCAACATGGTCTCAACGTCGTCACCCTCTCAGCACACACCTTTCCTGCACACGTAATCCTGCCTTTCTCCGTCAGGGCCCTCTCCTACCAGGAGAAAAAGCAAGCCGCTCTAAAAGGCCGATGCCCGGGAACTCGAGGAAACACTGCCATTTTCCAAATTTTGGCTGTCTACATGTCCCCGCCTCCGCTGCAAGGCCGCGTATGTGGCCGGGCTCCGAAGGCAAGGCCGAAATCCTGGCAGCCTGGGCCCCAGCAGTCCCATGGTTTATGGACGTGGGGACACGGATGACCTGTTCGCCACATACAGGAGGGACGCTTGGGCCCTTGACTGGCTCGCCATTCAGCTCCACGACGTCCACTACCGGCCCTGGCCTTTGCTTTGGCTGGTGCCCCACGGAACGTGTGCTCCGGAGCCATGTTTCTCCGCCCATCACTATCATTCTGCCACCAGGCGATATGTGAGTGTGGGAGTCACCATTTGTCACTGGCAGCAGTGTCACGAGGCAGTAGACTTCCAGGTACCCGCTGACCTAGGCTGCCTTCTGCCCCAGGCAAGGTCCCCAATCCTTTATCCCAGATGCTGACACCCGGGCACTGGCGGACATTCATTTGGAGCAACACAGAGGTCTGAGTGAGGGTCAGCGGGCCAGGTAGGTGAAGTCAAGGCCAGGTGGGCGGGGCTAAGACTCCTTTGCCATCACCATAGAGACAGTCCCCCCCCGCAAGAGTGGCCGGAGCTTGTGATGGGCCTGCTGACAAGACTTGAGCCAATGGCAGAGATCCGGCCCGCCAGGCAGATGACACAGGGCCCTCCAGTGTGACCTATGACACCTAGTGGCCACAGGATTTGAGCACACCCTGGGAAAGGCTACGCAGGCACAAGGGAGCCCCTGGTGCGGACTGCTTCAGGGCATTGGCACAGCAGGCCAGGTACCTCTTTCCCACTTTCCTCAGGATATCACTACGCAAGGCATCCCCACTCAGCATCTCTTGCCTCTCTCTGTCTCTCTCTGGATGTGTTCGTTCTCTGAAATCTCTTCCTTCTCCCCCTTGTCACTTCACACCTTGGAGTGCCTGACAGAGGGCCTAGAGACGAAAGAGCAAAGGGGGAAGGCCTCTGGCTCTACTGGTTGCCCATGGGCAGAGAAGATCTGCTAGTCTATCTGGAAGGTCTAGAGAGTAGCCATTGATTGGGGAGCTACATCACGGGCGGACCTGGCCAGGTGAAGCTTGCTGACATGCAGCAGCCTCTCCGGAGACTACTAATTCCGCGGAGAACATTCTATGCAAATACCCGGCTGAGTGCCATGGGCAGAAAACATTGACACATACCTGCCAGGGGTCTATCCTGGGTCTCAAGAGTCCACCCTGGTCTCCAGCCACTCATCATCTCAGCACACACTTTGCCTGCACACATGGAATCCGCCTCTCTCCACGAATGCCTTCTCCTGCTAGGAAACACACGATGGCACTCAGCCAAAGGAGAGCACAGGCAAAGTCAACTGAAGCCCGCATTTTCAAGATTTTGCCCTCTGCTGGGCCACAGCCTCCGCTGGCACAGTGCATGTGTGTCACTTCTCCGAAGACAAGGCCGCAATCCGGGCGTCCAGGGCCCCAGCAGTCCAGAGTCTGCGCATGGCGGCATATGGATCACCTCTTTGCCACGTACAGGAGGGAGGCCTGGGCCCTACACTGGCTCCGCTAGAGCTCCACGATCTCAGCTATTTTCCCTGACCTTTGGCCCGTGCCCTCGTGTCTGTGTCATCCCTAGTTACACTTCTTCTCCGACCACTCTGAATCCGCCACCTGCGGATACATGAGCATGAAAATCAACATCTGTCACTGCCTGCAGTGTCACAGGTCACTAGGTGTCTAGGCTCAGGCTGACCTTGGCTGTCTTCTGCCCAGGCAAGGAGCCTAATCCTTCAAAGGCAACCAGGACACGTGGTCATTGGCCGACATTCATTCTTTCATCCACACAGCGGTCTAGATGAGGCTAAAGAGGCCAGGTAGGCCAGGTGACGGCTGAGTGCGGGGCCTAAGGCTTCTTTCCCAATCACCATGGAGACAGCCACCGCAAGGCTGGCCGGAACTTCTGACGGGGACGGGTCACAAACACCGAGCCAATAGGAGAGGTCCAGCCTAAGCGGCCACTTCCGCACTGCCCTCCATTTTACCCATGGACACACGACGGCCCCTTCTCTTTTGGGCCACAAAATCCAGGGCACCCAGGGAATCACCTCACAGTAGGCAGCCCCTGATGTGGACACGTTCGACACACGGGGCCAGCAGGCAGGTACCACTTTTCCACTTACGCTAGGATATCAGTAGGCAAGGCGCCCTTCCTCAGCATCTATGGCCCCTCTGTGTATGTGTTCATTCGGAGAAATCTCTTCCTTCTACCCCTGAGACACATCACAAGTATGAGGGGCCTGAGAGAGAGCCTAGACATGGAACGGGGGAGGCTTCTGGCTGTACTGCTTCCCCGTGGGTAGAGAAGAGCAGGTAGTCTCTCTGGAAGGTCTTAGCTTCTGTTGATTGACATGGACAATACAGTAGGGGCGGACCCTGGCCAGGCGGAGCTTGTGGGCAGATGCAACCCCTCCGGCGACGAATAATTCCGCTGCTGCTTTGTATGGTGAAAACCTCCCCCCGCCAAGTGGGATGGGTAGAGAACACTGACCCACACCCGCCAGGGGCCTCTCCTGGGACTAAAGATCCCAACATGGTCTCAACGTCGTCACCCTCTCAGCACACACCTTTCCTGCACACGTAATCCTGCCTTTCTCCGTCAGGGCCCTCTCCTACCAGGAGAAAAAGCAAGCCGCTCTAAAAGGCCGATGCCCGGGAACTCGAGGAAACACTGCCATTTTCCAAATTTTGGCTGTCTACATGTCCCCGCCTCCGCTGCAAGGCCGCGTATGTGGCCGGGCTCCGAAGGCAAGGCCGAAATCCTGGCAGCCTGGGCCCCAGCAGTCCCATGGTTTATGGACGTGGGGACACGGATGACCTGTTCGCCACATACAGGAGGGACCCTTGGGCCCTTCACTGGCTCGCCATTCAGCTCCACGACGTCCACTACCGGCCCTGGCCTTTGCTTTGGCTGGTGCCCCACGGAACGTGTGCTCCGGAGCCATGTTTCTCCGCCCATCACTATCATTCTGCCACCAGGCGATATGTGAGTGTGGGAGTCACCATTTGTCACTGGCAGCAGTGTCACGAGGCAGTAGACTTCCAGGTACCCACTGACCTAGGCTGCCTTCTGCCCCAGGCAAGGTCCCGAATCCTTTATCCCAGATGCTGACACCTGGGCACTGGCGGACATTGATTTTTATCAACACAGAGGTCTGAGTGAGGGTCAGAGGGCCAGGTAGGTGAAGTGAAGGCCAGGTGGGCGGGGCTAAGGCTTCTTTGCCATCACCATAGAGACAGTCCCCCCACCGCAAGAGTGGGCGGAGCTTGTGATGGGCCTGGTGACAAGACTGAGCCAATGGCAGAGATCCGGCCCGCCAGGCAGATGACACAGGGCCCTCCATTGTGACCTATGACACCTAGTGGCCACAGGATTTGAGCACGCCCCGGGAAAGGCTACGCAGGCACAAGGGAGCCCCTGGTGCGGACTGCTTCAGGGCATTGGCAGAGCACGCCAGGTACCTCTTTCCCACTTGCCTGAGGATATCAGTAGGCAAGGCATCCCCACTCAGCATCATTTGCCTCTCTCTGTCTCTCTCTGCTTGTCTTCGTTCTCTGAAATCTCTTCCTTCTCCCCCTTGTCACTTCACACCTTGGAGTGCCTGACAGAGGGCCTAGAGACCAAAGAGCAAAGGGGGAAGGCCTCTGGCTCTACTGCTTGCCCTTGAGGGGAGAGAAGTTCTGCTAGTCTATCTGGAAGGTCTAGAGAGTAGTGATTGATTGGGGAGCTACATCACGGGCGGACCTGGCCAGGTGAAGCTTGACATCACCGTGGGACCTGGCCAGGTGAAGCTCGCTGACAAGTGGCAGCCTCTCCGGAGACTACTAATTCCGCTGCTAACATTCTGTGCCAATAACCGGCTGAGTGCCATGGGCAGAAAACATTGACACGTACCTGCCAGAGGCCTATTCTGGGTCTGAAGAGTCCACCCTGGTCTCCAGCAACTCATCATCTCAGCACACACTTTGCCTGCACGCATGGAAACCGCCTCTCTCCACGAATGCCTTCACCTGCTAGGAAACACACGATGTCACTCAGCCAAAGAAGAGCACAGGCAAAGTCAACTGAAGCCCCCATTTTCAAGATTTTGCCCTCTGCTGTTCCACAGCCTCCGGCGGCACACTGCATCTGCGTCACTTCTCGGTAGACGAGGCCGAAATCCGGGCATCCAGGGCCCCAGCCGTCCAGAGTCTACGGATGGCGGCATATGGATCACCTCTTTGCCTCGTACAGCAGGGAGGCCTGGGCCCTAGAATGGCTCCGCTAGAGCTCCACGACCTCAGCTATTTTCCCTGACCTTTGGCCCGTGCCCTCGTGAGTGTGTCATCTCTACTTCCACTTCTCTTCCCACCACACTGAATCCGCCACCTGCGGATACCTGAGCGTGGACATCAACATCTGTCACTGGCTGCAGTGTCACAGGTCACTAGGTGTCTACGCTCAGGCTGACCTTGGCTGTCTTCTGCCCAGGCAAGGAGCCTAATCCTTCCAAGGAAATCAGGACACGTGCTCACTGGCCGACATCCTTTCTTTCATCCACACAGCGGTCTAGATGAGGGGAAAGAGGCCAGGTAGGCCAGGTGAAGGCTGAGGGTGGGGCCTAAGGCTTCTTTCCCAATCACCATGGTGACAGCCACCGGAAGGCTGGGCGGAACTTCTGACGGGGACGAGTCACAAACACTCAGCCAATAGGAGAGGTCCAGCCTAACCGGCCAGTTCCGCAGAGCCCTCCATTTTACCCATGGACAGACAACGGCCCCTTGCGTCTTTGGCCGCAAAATCGAGGACATCCAGGGAATAACTTCACAGTAGGCAACCCCTGATGTCAACAGGTTCGACACACTGGGACAGCAGGCAGGTACCTCTTTTCCACTTACGCTAGGATATCACTAGGCAAGGCGCCCTTCCTCTGCATCTCTGGCCTCTCTGTATGTGTTCACTCAGAGGAATCTCTTCATTCTACCCCTGAGACACATCACAAGTATGAGGGGCCTGAGAGAGAGCCTAGAGATGGAACGGGGGAGGCTTCTGGCTGTACTGCTTCCCCGTGGGTAGAGAATAGCAGGTAGTCTCTCTGGAAGGTCTTAGCTTCTATTGACTGACACGTGCAATACAGTAGGGGCGGGCCCTGGCCAGGTGGAGCTTGTGGGCAGATGCAACCTCTCCGGCTACGAATACTTGCGCTGCTGCTTTGTATGGTGAAAACCTCCCCCCGCCAAGGGGGATGGGTAGAGAACATTGACCCACACCCGCCAGGGGCCTTTCCTGGGACTAAAGATCCCAACGTGGTCTCAACTTCGTCACCCTCTCAACACACACCTTTCCTGCACACCTAATCCTGCCTTTCTCCGTCACGGCCCTATCCTACCAGGAAAAAAAGCAAGCCGCTCAAAAAGGCCGATGCCAGGGAAATCGAGGAAACACTGCCAGTTTCCAAATTTTTGCTCTCTACACGTCCCCGCCTCCGGTGCAAGGCTGCCTATGTGGGTGGGCTCCGAAGGCAAGGCCGAAATCCTGGCAGCCTGGGCCCCAGCAGTCCAATGCTTGATGGACGTGGGGACACGGATGACCTGTTCGCCACATACAGGAGGGATCCTTGGGCCCTTCACTGGCTCGCCATTCAGCTCCACGACGTCCACTACTGGCCCTGGCCTTATGCTTTGGCTGGTGCCCCATTAAACGTGTGCTCCGGAGCGATGT
The DNA here is from genome assembly GCF_030014295.1 of Loxodonta africana. NCBI lineage: Eukaryota > Metazoa > Chordata > Mammalia > Proboscidea > Elephantidae > Loxodonta > Loxodonta africana. The sequence goes on along the minus strand of NW_026974926.1, from coordinate 26,832 downwards.
TTCTCCACCCATCACTAGCATTCTGCCACCAGGGGATATGTGAGTGTGGGAGTCACCATTTGTCACTGGCAGCAGTGTCACAAGTCACTAGACTTCCAGCTACCCGCTGACCTAGGCTGCCTTCTGCCCCAGGCAAGGTCCCGAATCCTTTATCCCAGATGCTGACACCTGGGCACTGGCGGACATTGATTTTTATCAACCCAGAGGTCTGAGTGAGGGTCAGAGGGCCAGGTAGGTGAAGTGAAGGCCAGGTGGGCGGGGCTAAGGCTTCTTTGCCATCACCATAGAGACAGTCCCCCCACCGCAAGAGTGGGCGGAGCTCGTGATGGGCCTGGTGACAAGACTGAGCCAATGGCAGAGATCCGGCCCGCCAGGCAGATGACACAGGGCCCTCCATTGTGACCTATGACACCTAGTGGCCACAGGATTTGAGCACGCCCCGGGAAAGGCTACGCAGGCACAAGGGAGCCCCTGGTGCGGACTGCTTCAGGGCATTGGCAGAGCACGCCAGGTACCTCTTTCCCACTTGCCTGAGGATATCAGTAGGCAAGGCATCCCCACTCAGCATCATTTGCCTCTCTCTGTCTCTCTCTGCTTGTCTTCGTTCTCTGAAATCTCTTCCTTCTCCCCCTTGTCACTTCACACCTTGGAGTGCCTGACAGAGGGCCTAGAGACCAAAGAGCAAAGGGGGAAGGCCTCTGGCTCTCCTGCTTGCCCTTGAGGGGAGAGAAGTTCTGCTAGTCTATCTGGAAGGTCTAGAGAGTAGTGATTGATTGGGGAGCTACATCACGGGCGGACCTGGCCAGGTGAAGCTTGACATCACCGTGGGACCTGGCCAGGTGAAGCTCGCTGACAAGTGGCAGCCTCTCCGGAGACTACTAATTCCGCTGCTAACATTCTGTGCCAATAACCGGCTGAGTGCCATGGGCAGAAAACATTGACAAGTACCTGCCAGAGGCCTATTCTGGGTCTGAAGAGTCCACCCTGGTCTCCAGCAACTCATCATCTCAGCACACACTTTGCCTGCACGCATGGAAACCGCCTCTCTCCACGAATGCCTTCACCTGCTAGGAAACACACGATGTCACTCAGCCAAAGAAGAGCACAGGCAAAGTCAACTGAAGCCCCCATTTTCAAGATTTTGCCCTCTGCTGTTCCACAGCCTCCGGCGGCACACTGCATCTGCGTCACTTCTCGGTAGACGAGGCCGAAATCCGGGCATCCAGGGCCCCAGCCGTCCAGAGTCTACGGATGGCGGCATATGGATCACCTCTTTGCCTCGTACAGCAGGGAGGCCTGGGCCCTAGACTGGCTCCGCTAGAGCTCCACGACCTCAGCTATTTTCCCTGACCTTTGGCCCGTGCCCTCGTGAGTGTGTCATCTCTACTTCCACTTCTCTTCCCACCACACTGAATCCGCCACCTGCGGATACCTGAGCGTGGACATCAACATCTGTCACTGGCTGCAGTGTCACAGGTCACTAGGTGTCTAGGCTCAGGCTGACCTTGGCTGTCTTCTGGCCAGGCAAGGAGCCTAATCCTTCCAAGGAAATCAGGACACGTGCTCACTGGCCGACATCCTTTCTTTCATCCACACAGCGGTCTAGATGAGGGGAAAGAGGCCAGGTAGGCCAGGTGAAGGCTGAGGGTGGGGCCTAAGGCTTCTTTCCCAATCACCATGGTGACAGCCACCGGAAGGCTGGGCGGAACTTCTGACGGGGACGAGTCACAAACACTCAGCCAATAGGAGAGGTCCAGCCTAACCGGCCAGTTCCGCAGAGCCCTCCATTTTACCTATGGACAGACAACGGCCCCTTGCGTCTTTGGCCACAAAATCGAGGACACCCAGGGAATAACTTCACAGTAGGCAACCCCTGATGTCAACACGTTCGACACACTGGGACAGCAGGCAGGTACCTCTTTTCCACTTACGCTAGGATATCACTAGGCAAGGCGCCCGTCCTCTGCATCTCTGGCCTCTCTGTATGTGTTCACTCAGAGGAATCTCTTCATTCTACCCCTGAGACACATCACAAGTATGAGGGGCCTGAGAGAGAGCCTAGAGATGGAACGGCGGAGGCTTCTGGCTGTACTGCTTCCCCGTGGGTAGAGAAGAGCAGGTAGTCTCTCTGGAAGGTCTTAGCTTCTGTTGACTGACACGCGCAATACAGTAGGGGCGGACCCTGGCCAGGTGGAGCTTGTGGGCAGATGGAACCTCTCCGGCGACGAATAATTGCGCTGCTGCTTTGTATGGTAAAAACCTCCCCCCGCCAAGGGGGATGGGTAGAGAACATTGACCCACACCCGCCAGGGGCCTTTCCTGGGACTAAAGATCCCAACGTGGTCTCAACGTCGTCACCCTCTCAACACACACCTTTTCTGCACACGTAACCCTGCCTTTCTCCGTCACGGCCCTATCCTACCAGGAAAAAAAGCAAGCCGCTCAAAAAGGCCGATGCCAGGGAAATCGAGGAAACACGGCCAGTTTCCAAATTTTTGCTCTCTACACGTCCCCGCCTCCGGTGCAAGGCTGCCTATGTGGCCGGGCTCCGAAGGCAAGGCCGAAATCCTGGCAGCCTGGGCCCCAGCAGTCCAATGCTTGATGGACGTGGGGACACGGATGACCTGTTCGCCACATACAGGAGGGATCCTTGGGCCCTTCACTGGCTCGCCATTCAGCTCCACGACGTCCACTACTGGCCCTGGCCTTTGCTTTGGCTGGTGCCCCATTAAACGTGTGCTCCGGAGCGATGTTTCTCCACCCATCACTAGCATTCTGCCACCAGGGAATATGTGAGTGTGGGAGTCACCATTTGTCACTGGCAGCAGTGTCACAAGTCACTAGACTTCCAGCTACCCGCTGACCTAGGCTGCCTTCTTTCCCAGGCAAGGTTGCGAATCCTTTATCCCAGATGCTGACACCTGGGCACTGGCGGACATTGATTTTTATCAACACAGTGGTCTGAGTGAGGGTCAGAGGGCCAGGTAGGTGAAGTAAAGGCCAGGTGGGCGGGGCTAAGGCTTCTTTGCCATCACCATAGAGACAGTCCCCCCACCGCAAGAGTGGGCGGAGCTCGTGATGGGCCTGGTGACAAGACTGAGCCAATGGCAGAGATCCGGCCCGCCAGGCAGATGACACAGGGCCCTCCATTGTGACCTATGACACCTAGTGGCCACAGGATTTGAGCACGCCCCGGGAAAGGCTACGCAGGCACAAGGGATCCCCTGGTGCGGACTGCTTCAGGGCATTGGCAGAGCACGCCAGGTACCTCTTTCCCACTTGCCTGAGGATATCAGTAGGCAAGGCATCCCCACTCAGCATCATTTGCCTCTCTCTGTCTCTCTCTGCTTGTCTTCGTTCTCTGAAATCTCTTCCTTCTCCCCCTTGTCACTTCACACCTTGGAGTGCCTGACAGAGGGCCTAGAGACCAAAGAGCAAAGGGGGAAGGCCTCTGGCTCTCCTGCTTGCCCTTGAGGGGAGAGAAGTTCTGCTAGTCTATCTGGAAGGTCTAGAGAGTAGTGATTGATTGGGGAGCTACATCACGGGCGGACCTGGCCAGGTGAAGCTTGACATCACCGTGGGACCTGTCCAGGTGAAGCTCGCTGACAAGTGGCAGCCTCTCCGGAGACTACTAATTCCGCTGATCACATTCTATGCAAATAACCGGCTGAGTGCCATGGGCAGAAAACATTGACACATACCTGCCAGAGGCCTATTCTGGGGCTGAAGAGTCCACCCTGGTCTCCAGCAACTCATCATCTCAGCACACACTTTGCCTGCACGCATGGAAACCGCCTCTCTCCACGAATGCCTTCACCTGCTAGGAAACACACGATGTCACTCAGCCAAAGAAGAGCACAGGCAAATCAACTGAAGCCCCCATTTTCAAGATTTTGCCCTCTGCTGTTCCACAGCCTCCGGTGGCACACTGCATCTGCGTCACTTCTCGGTAGACGAGGCCGAAATCCGGGCATCCAGGGCCCCAGCCGTCCAGAGTCTACGGATGGCGGCATATGGATCACCTCTTTGCCTCGTACAGCAGGGAGGCCTGGGCCCTAGACTGGCTCCGCTAGAGCTCCACGACCTCAGCTATTTTCCCTGACCTTTGGCCCGTGCCCTCGTGAGTGTGTCATCTCTACTTCCACTTCTCTTCCCACCACACTGAATCCGCCACCTGCGGATACCTGAGCGTGGACATCAACATCTGTCACTGGCTGCAGTGTCACAGGTCACTAGGTGTCTAGGCTCAGGCTGACCTTGGCTGTCTTCTGGCCAGGCAAGGAGCCTAATCCTTCCAAGGAAATCAGGACAAGTGCTCACTGGCCGACATCCTTTCTTTCATCCACACAGCGGTCTAGATGAGGGGAAAGAGGCCAGGTAGGCCAGGTGAAGGCTGAGTGTGGGGCCTAAGGCTTCTTTCCCAATCACCATGGTGACAGCCACCGGAAGGCTGGGCGGAACTTCTGACGGGGACGAGTCACAAACACTCAGCCAATAGGAGAGGTCCAGCCTAACCGGCCAGTTCCGCAGAGCCCTCCATTTTACCCATGGACAGACAACGGCCCCTTGCGTCTTTGGCCACAAAATCCAGGGCACCCAGGGAATAACTTCACAGTAGGCAACCCCTGATGTCAACACGTTCGACACACTGGGACAGCAGGCAGGTACCTCTTTTCCACTTGCGCTAGGATATCACTAGGCAAGGCGCCCTTCCTCAGCATCTCTGGCCTCTCTGTATGTGTTCACTCAGAGGAATCTCTTCATTCTACCCCTGAGACACATCACAAGTATGAGGGGCCTGAGAGAGAGCCTAGAGATGGAACGGGGGGCTTCTGGCTGTACTGCTTCCCCGTGGGTAGAGAACAGCAGGTAGTCTCTCTGGAAGGTCTTAGCTTCTGTTGACTGACATGCGCAATACAGTAGGGGCGGACCCTGGCCAGGTGGAGCTTGTGGGCAGATGGAACCTCTCCGGCAACGAATAATTGCGCTGCTGCTTTGTATGGTAAAAACCTCCCCCCGTCAAGGGGGATGGGTAGAGAACATTGACCCACACCCGCCAGGGGCCTTTCCTGGGACTAAAGATCCCAACGTGGTCTCAACGTCGTCACCCTCTCAACACACACCTTTCCTGCACACGTAATCCTGCCTTTCTCCGTCACGGCCCTATCCTACCAGGAAAAAAAGCAAGCCGCTCAAAAAGGCCGATGCCAGGGAAATCGAGGAAACACGGCCAGTTTCCAAATTTTTGCTCTCTACACGTCCCCGCCTCCGGTGCAAGGCTGCCTATGTGGCCGGGCTCCTAAGGCAAGGCCGAAATCCTGGCAGCCTGGGCCCCAGCAGTCCAATGCTTGATGGACGTGGGGACACGGATGACCTGTTCGCCACATACAGGAGGGATCCTTGGGCCCTTCACTGGCTCGCCATTCAGCTCCACGACGTCCACTACTGGCCCTGGCCTTTGCTTTGGCTGGTGCCCCATTAAACGTGTGCTCCGGAGCGATGTTTCTCCACCCATCACTAGCATTCTGCCACCAGGGGATATGTGAGTGTGGGAGTCACCATTTGTCACTGGCAGCAGTGTCACAAGTCACTAGACTTCCAGCTACCCGCTGACCTAGGCTGCCTTCTTTCCCAGGCAAGGTCCCGAATCCTTTATCCCAGATGCTGACACCTGGGCACTGGCGGACATTGATTTTTATCAACCCAGACGTCTGAGTGAGGGTCAGAGGGCCAGGTAGGTGAAGTGAAGGCCAGGTGGGCGGGGCTAAGGCTTCTTTGCCATCACCATAGAGACAGTCCCCCCACCGCAAGAGTGGGCGGAGCTCGTGATGGGCCTGGTGACAAGACTGAGCCAATGGCAGAGATCCGGCCCGCCAGGCAGATGACACAGGGCCCTCCATTGTGACCTATGACACCTAGTGGCCACAGGATTTGAGCACGCCCCGGGAAAGGCTACGCAGGCACAAGGGAGCCCCTGGTGCGGACTGCTTCAGGGCATTGGCAGAGCACGCCAGGTACCTCTTTCCCACTTGCCTGAGGATGTCAGTAGGCAAGGCATCCCCACTCAGCATCATTTGCCTCTCTCTGTCTCTCTCTGCTTGTCTTCGTTCTCTGAAATCTCTTCCTTCTCCCCCTTGTCACTTCACACCTTGGAGTGCCTGACAGAGGGCCTAGAGACCAAAGAGCAAAGGGGGAAGGCCTCTGGCTCTCCTGCTTGCCCTTGAGGGGAGAGAAGTTCTGCTAGTCTATCTGGAAGGTCTAGAGAGTAGTGATTGATTGGGGAGCTACATCACGGGCGGACCTGGCCAGGTGAAGCTCGCTGACAAGTGGCAGCCTCTCCGGAGACTACTAATTCCGCTGCTAACATTCTATGCAAATAACCGGCTGAGTGCCATGGGCAGAAAACATTGACACATACCTGCCAGAGGCCTATTCTGGGTCTGAAGAGTCCACCCTGGTCTCCAGCAACTCATCATCTCAGCACACACTTTGCCTGCACGCATGGAAACCGCCTCTCTCCACGAATGCCTTCACCTGCTAGGAAACACACGATGTCACTCAGCCAAAGAAGAGCACAGGCAAAGTCAACTGAAGCCCCCATTTTCAAGATTTTGCCCTCTGCTGTTCCACAGCCTCCGGTGGCACACTGCATCTGCGTCACTTCTCGGTAGACGAGGCCGAAATCCGGGCATCCAGGGCCCCAGCCGTCCAGAGTCTACGGATGGCGGCATATGGATCACCTCTTTGCCTCGTACAGCAGGGAGGCCTGGGCCCTAGACTGGCTCCGCTAGAGCTCCACGACCTCAGCTATTTTCCCTGACCTTTGGCCCGTGTCCTCGTGAGTGTGTCATCTCTACTTCCACTTCTCTTCCCACCACACTGAATCCGCCACCTGCGGATACCTGAGCGTGGACATCAACATCTGTCACTGGCTGCAGTGTCACAGGTCACTAGGTGTCTAGGCTCAGGCTGACCTTGGCTGTCTTCTGGCCAGGCAAGGAGCCTAATCCTTCCAAGGAAATCAGGACACGTGCTCACTGGCCGACATCCTTTCTTTCATCCACACAGCGGTCTAGATGAGGGGAAAGAGGCCAGGTAGGCCAGGTGAAGGCTGAGTGTGGGGCCTAAGGCTTCTTTCCCAATCACCATGGTGACAGCCACCGGAAGGCTGGGCGGAACTTCTGACGGGGACGAGTCACAAACACTCAGCCAATAGGAGAGGTCCAGCCTAACCGGCCAGTTCCGCAGAGCCCTCCATTTTACCCATGGACAGACAACGGCCCCTTGCGTCTTTGGCCACAAAATCCAGGGCACCCAGGGAATAACTTCACAGTAGGCAACCCCTGATGTCAACACGTTCGACACACTGGGACAGCAGGCAGGTACCTCTTTTCCACTTACGCTAGGATATCACTAGGCAAGGCGCCCTTCCTCAGCATCTCTGGCCTCTCTGTATGTGTTCACTCAGAGGAATCTCTTCATTCTACCCCTGAGACACATCACAAGTATGAGGGGCCTGAGAGAGAGCCTAGAGATGGAACGGGGGAGGCTTCTGGCTGTACTGCTTCCCCGTGGGGACAGAATAGCAGGTAGTCTCTCTGGAAGGTCTTAGCTTCTGTTGACTGACATGCGCAATACAGTAGGGGCGGACCCTGGCCAGGTGGAGCTTGTGGGCAGATGCAACCTCTCCGGCGACGAATAATTGTGCTGCTGGTTTGTATGGTGAAAACCTCCCCCCGCCAAGGGGGATGGGTAGAGAACATTGACCCACACCCGCCAGGGGCCTTTCCTGGGACTAAAGATCCCAACGTGGTCTCAACGTCGTCACCCTCTCAACACACACCTTTCCTGCACACGGAATCCTGCCTTTCTCCGTCAGGGCCCTATCCTACCAGGAAAAAAAGCAAGCCGCTCAAAAAGGCCGATGCCAGGGAAATTGAGGAAACACGGCCAGTTTCCAAATTTTTGCTCTCTACACGTCCCCGCCTCCGGTGCAAGGCTGCCTATGTGGCCGGGCTCCGAAGGCAAGGCCGAAATCCTGGCAGCCTGGGCCCCAGCAGTCCCATGCTTGATGGACGTGGGGACACGGATGACCTGTTCGCCACATACAGGAGGGATCCTTGGGCCCTTCACTGGCTCGCCATTCAGCTCCACGACGTCCACTACTGGCCCTGGCCTTTGCTTTGGCTGGTGCCCCATTAAACGTGTGCTCCGGAGCGATGTTTCTCCACCCATCACTAGCATTCTGCCACCAGGGGATATGTGAGTGTGGGAGTCACCATTTGTCACTGGCAGCAGTGTCACAAGTCACTAGACTTCCAGCTACCCGCTGACCTAGGCTGCCTTCTTTCCAAGGCAAGGTCCGGAATCCTTTATCCCAAATGCTGACATCTGGGCACTGGCGGACATTGATTTTTATCAACCCAGAGGTCTGAGTGAGGGTCAGAGGGCCAGGTAGGTGAAGTGAAGGCCAGGTGGGCGGGGCTAAGGCTTCTTTGCCATCACCATAGAGACAGTCCCCCCCGCAAGAGTGGGCGGAGCTTGTGATGGGCCTGGTGACAAGACTCAGCCAATGGCAGAGATCCGGCCCGCCAGGCAGATGACACAGGGCCCTCCATTGTGACCTATGACACCTAGAGGCCACAGGATTTGAGCACACCCCGGGAAAGGCTACGCAGGCACAAGGGAGCCCCTGGTGCGGACTGCTTCAGGGCATTGGCAGAGCACGCCAGGTACCTCTTTCCCACTTGCCTGAGGATATCAGTAGGCAAGGCATCCGCACTCAGCATCTCTTGCCTCTCTCTGTCTCTCTCTGCTTGTCTTCGTTCTCTGAAATCTCTTCCTTCTCCCCCTTGTCACTTCACACCTTGGAGTGCCTGACAGAGGGCCTAGAGACCAAAGAGCAAAGGGGGAAGGCCTCTGGCTTACTGCTAGCCCTTGAGGGGAGAGAAGTTCTGCTAGTCTATCTGGAAGGTCTAGAGAGTAGTGATTGATTGGGGAGCTACATCACGGGCGGACCTGGCCAGGTGAAGCTTGACATCACCGTGGGACCTGGCCAGGTGAAGCTCGCTGACAAGTGGCAGCCTCTCTGGAGACTACTAATTCCGCTGATCACATTCTATGCAAATAACCGGCTGAGTGCCATGGGCAGAAAACATTGACACATACCTGCCAGAGGCCTATTCTGGGTCTGAAGAGTCCACCCTGGTCTCCAGCAACTCATCATCTCAGCACACACTTTGCCTGCACGCATGGAAATCGCCTCTCTCCACGAATGCCTTCACCTGCTAGGAAACACACGATGTCACTCAGCCAAAGAAGAGCACAGGCAAAGTCAACTGAAGCCCACATTTTCAAGATTTTGCCCTCTGCTGTTCCACAGCCTCCGGTGGCACACTGCATCTGCGTCACTTCTAGGTAGACGAGGCCGAAATCCGGGCATCCAGGGCCCCAGCCGTTCAGAGTCTAGGGATGGCGGCATATGGATCACCTCTTTGCCTCGTACAGCAGGGAGGCCTGGGCCCTAGACTGGCTCCGCTAGAGCTCCACGACCTCAGCTATTTTCCCTGACCTTTGGCCCGTGCCCTCGTGAGTGTGTCATCTCTACTTCCACTTCTCTTCCCACCACACTGAATCCGCCACCTGCGGATACCTGAGCGTGGACATCAACATCTGTCACTGGCTGCAGTGTCACAGGTCACTAGGTGTCTAGGCTCAGGCTGACCTTGGCTGTCTTCTGCCCAGGCAAGGAGCCTAATCCTTCCAAGGAAATCAGGACACGTGCTCACTGGCCGACATCCTTTCTTTCATCCACACAGCGGTCTAGATCAGGGGAAAGAGGCCAGGTAGGCCAGGTGAAGGCTGAGGGTGGGGCCTAAGGCTTCTTTCCCAATCACCATGGTGACAGCCACCGGAAGGCTGGGCGGAACTTCTGACGGGGACGAGTCACAAACACTCAGCCAATAGGAGAGGTCCAGCCTAACCGGCCAGTTCCGCAGAGCCCTCCATTTTACCCATGGACAGACAACGGCCCCTTGCGTCTTTGGCCGCAAAATCGAGTACATCCAGGGAATAACTTCACAGTAGGCAACCCCTGATGTCAACAGGTTCGACACACTGGGACAGCAGGCAGGTACCTCTTTTCCACTTACGCTAGGATATCACTAGGCAAGGCGCCCTTCCTCTGCATCTCTGGCCTCTCTGTATGTGTTCACTCAGAGGAATCTCTTCATTCTACCCCTGAGACACATCACAAGTATGAGGGGCCTGAGAGAGAGCCTAGAGATGGAACGGGGGAGGCTTCTGGCTGTACTGCTTCCCCGTGGGTAGAGAATAGCAGGTAGTCTCTCTGGAAGGTCTTAGCTTCTGTTGACTGACACGCGCAATACAGTAGGGGCGGGCCCTGGCCAGGTGGAGCTTGTGGGCAGATGCAACCTCTCCGGCGACGAATACTTGCGCTGCTGCTTTGTATGGTGAAAACCTCCCCCCGCCAAGGGGGATGGGTAGAGAACATTGACCCACACCCGCCAGGGGCCTTTCCTGGGACTAAAGATCCCAACGTGGTCTCAACGTCGTCACCCTCTCAACACACACCTTTCCTGCACACGTAATCCTGCCTTTCTCCGTCACGGCCCTATCCTACCAGGAAAAAAAGCAAGCCGCTCAAAAAGGCCGATGCCAGGGAAATCGAGGAAACACTGCCAGTTTCCAAATTTTTGCTCTCTACACGTCCCCGCCTCCGGTGCAAGGCTGCCTATGTGGGTGGGCTCCGAAGGCAAGGCCGAAATCCTGGCAGCCTGGGCCCCAGCAGTCCAATGCTTGATGGACGTGGGGACACGGATGACCTGTTCGCCACATACAGGAGGGATCCTTGGGCCCTTCACTGGCTCGCCATTCAGCTCCACGACGTCCACTACTGGCCCTGGCCTTATGCTTTGGCTGGTGCCCCATTAAACGTGTGCTCCGGAGCGATGTTTCTCCACCCATCACTAGCATTCTGCCACCAGGGGATATGTGAGTGTGGGAGTCACCATTTGTCACTGGCAGCAGTGTCACAAGTCACTAGACTTCCAGCTACCCGCTGACCTAGGCTGCCTTCTTTCCAAGGCAAGGTCCCGAATCCTTTATCCCAGATGCTGACACCTGGGCACTGGCGGACATTGATTTTTATCAACCCAGAGGTCTGAGTGAGGGTCAGAGGGCCAGGTAGGTGAAGTGAAGGCCAGGTGGGCGGGGCTAAGGCTTCTTTGCCATCACCATAGAGACAGTCCCCCCACCGCAAGAGTGGGCGGAGCTCGTGATGGGCCTGGTGACAAGACTGAGCCAATGGCAGAGATCCGGCCCGCCAGGCAGATGACACAGGGCCCTCCATTGTGACCTATGACACCTAGTGGCCACAGGATTTGAGCACGCCCCGGGAAAGGCTACGCAGGCACAAGGGAGCCCCTGGTGCGGACTGCTTCAGGGCATTGGCAGAGCACGCCAGGTACCTCTTTCCCACTTGCCTGAGGATATCAGTAGGCAAGGCATCCCCACTCAGCATCATTTGCCTCTCTCTGTCTCTCTCTGCTTGTCTTCGTTCTCTGAAATCTCTTCCTTCTCCCCCTTGTCACTTCACACCTTGGAGTGCCTGACAGAGGGCCTAGAGACCAAAGAGCAAAGGGGGAAGGCCTCTGGCTCTACTGCTTGCCCTTGAGGGGAGAGAAGTTCTGCTAGTCTATCTGGAAGGTCTAGAGAGTAGTGATTGATTGGGGAGCTACATCACGGGCGGACCTGGCCAGGTGAAGCTTGACATCACCGTGGGACCTGGCCAGGTGAAGCTCGCTGACAAGTGGCAGCCTCTCCGGAGACTACTAATTCCGCTGCTAACATTCTGTGCCAATAACCGGCTGAGTGCCATGGGCAGAAAACATTGACAAGTACCTGCCAGAGGCCTATTCTGGGTCTGAAGAGTCCACCCTGGTCTCCAGCAACTCATCATCTCAGCACACACTTTGCCTGCACGCATGGAAACCGCCTCTCTCCACGAATGCCTTCACCTGCTAGGAAACACACGATGTCACTCAGCCAAAGAAGAGCACAGGCAAAGTCAACTGAAGCCCCCATTTTCAAGATTTTGCCCTCTGCTGTTCCACAGCCTCCGGCGGCACACTGCATCTGCGTCACTTCTCGGTAGACGAGGCCGAAATCCGGGCATCCAGGGCCCCAGCCGTCCAGAGTCTACGGATGGCGGCATATGGATCACCTCTTTGCCTCGTACAGCAGGGAGGCCTGGGCCCTAGACTGGCTCCGCTAGAGCTCCACGACCTCAGCTATTTTCCCTGACCTTTGGCCCGTGCCCTCGTGAGTGTGTCATCTCTACTTCCACTTCTCTTCCCACCACACTGAATCCGCCACCTGCGGATACCTGAGCGTGGACATCAACATCTGTCACTGGCTGCAGTGTCACAGGTCACTAGGTGTCTAGGCTCAGGCTGACCTTGGCTGTCTTCTGGCCAGGCAAGGAGCCTAATCCTTCCAAGGAAATCAGGACACGTGCTCACTGGCCGACATCCTTTCTTTCATCCACACAGCGGTCTAGATGAGGGGAAAGAGGCCAGGTAGGCCAGGTGAAGGCTGAGGGTGGGGCCTAAGGCTTCTTTCCCAATCACCATGGTGACAGCCACCGGAAGGCTGGGCGGAACTTCTGACGGGGACGAGTCACAAACACTCAGCCAATAGGAGAGGTCCAGCCTAACCGGCCAGTTCCGCAGAGCCCTCCATTTTACCTATGGACAGACAACGGCCCCTTGCGTCTTTGGCCACAAAATCGAGGACACCCAGGGAATAACTTCACAGTAGGCAACCCCTGATGTCAACACGTTCGACACACTGGGACAGCAGGCAGGTACCTCTTTTCCACTTACGCTAGGATATCACTAGGCAAGGCGCCCGTCCTCTGCATCTCTGGCCTCTCTGTATGTGTTCACTCAGAGGAATCTCTTCATTCTACCCCTGAGACACATCACAAGTATGAGGGGCCTGAGAGAGAGCCTAGAGATGGAACGGCGGAGGCTTCTGGCTGTACTGCTTCCCCGTGGGTAGAGAAGAGCAGGTAGTCTCTCTGGAAGGTCTTAGCTTCTGTTGACTGACACGCGCAATACAGTAGGGGCGGACCCTGGCCAGGTGGAGCTTGTGGGCAGATGGAACCTCTCCGGCGACGAATAATTGCGCTGCTGCTTTGTATGGTAAAAACCTCCCCCCGCCAAGGGGGATGGGTAGAGAACATTGACCCACACCCGCCAGGGGCCTTTCCTGGGACTAAAGATCCCAACGTGGTCTCAACGTCGTCACCCTCTCAACACACACCTTTTCTGCACACGTAACCCTGCCTTTCTCCGTCACGGCCCTATCCTACCAGGAAAAAAAGCAAGCCGCTCAAAAAGGCCGATGCCAGGGAAATCGAGGAAACACGGCCAGTTTCCAAATTTTTGCTCTCTACACGTCCCCGCCTCCGGTGCAAGGCTGCCTATGTGGCCGGGCTCCGAAGGCAAGGCCGAAATCCTGGCAGCCTGGGCCCCAGCAGTCCAATGCTTGATGGACGTGGGGACACGGATGACCTGTTCGCCACATACAGGAGGGATCCTTGGGCCCTTCACTGGCTCGCCATTCAGCTCCACGACGTCCACTACTGGCCCTGGCCTTTGCTTTGGCTGGTGCCCCATTAAACGTGTGCTCCGGAGCGATGTTTCTCCACCCATCACTAGCATTCTGCCACCAGGGAATATGTGAGTGTGGGAGTCACCATTTGTCACTGGCAGCAGTGTCACAAGTCACTAGACTTCCAGCTACCCGCTGACCTAGGCTGCCTTCTTTCCCAGGCAAGGTTGCGAATCCTTTATCCCAGATGCTGACACCTGGGCACTGGCGGACATTGATTTTTATCAACACAGTGGTCTGAGTGAGGGTCAGAGGGCCAGGTAGGTGAAGTAAAGGCCAGGTGGGCGGGGCTAAGGCTTCTTTGCCATCACCATAGAGACAGTCCCCCCACCGCAAGAGTGGGCGGAGCTCGTGATGGGCCTGGTGACAAGACTGAGCCAATGGCAGAGATCCGGCCCGCCAGGCAGATGACACAGGGCCCTCCATTGTGACCTATGACACCTAGTGGCCACAGGATTTGAGCACGCCCCGGGAAAGGCTACGCAGGCACAAGGGAGCCCCTGGTGCGGACTGCTTCAGGGCATTGGCAGAGCACGCCAGGTACCTCTTTCCCACTTGCCTGAGGATATCAGTAGGCAAGGCATCCCCACTCAGCATCACTTGCCTCTCTCTGTCTCTCTCTGCTTGTCTTCGTTCTCTGAAATCTCTTCCTTCTCCCCCTTGTCACTTCACACCTTGGAGTGCCTGACAGAGGGCCTAGAGACCAAAGAGCAAAGGGGGAAGGCCTCTGGCTCTCCTGCTTGCCCTTGAGGGGAGAGAAGTTCTGCTAGTCTATCTGGAAGGTCTAGAGAGTAGTGATTGATTGGGGAGCTACATCACGGGCGGACCTGGCCAGGTGAAGCTTGACATCACCGTGGGACCTGGCCAGGTGAAGCTCGCTGACAAGTGGCAGCCTCTCCGGAGACTACTAATTCCGCTGATCACATTCTATGCAAATAACCGGCTGAGTGCCATGGGCAGAAAACATTGACACATACCTGCCAGAGGCCTATTCTGGGGCTGAAGAGTCCACCCTGGTCTCCAGCAACTCATCATCTCAGCACACACTTTGCCTGCACGCATGGAAACCGCCTCTCTCCACGAATGCCTTCACCTGCTAGGAAACACACGATGTCACTCAGCCAAAGAAGAGCACAGGCAAATCAACTGAAGCCCCCATTTTCAAGATTTTGCCCTCTGCTGTTCCACAGCCTCCGGTGGCACACTGCATCTGCGTCACTTCTCGGTAGACGAGGCCGAAATCCGGGCATCCAGGGCCCCAGCCGTCCAGAGTCTACGGATGGCGGCATATGGATCACCTCTTTGCCTCGTACAGCAGGGAGGCCTGGGCCCTAGACTGGCTCCGCTAGAGCTCCACGACCTCAGCTATTTTCCCTGACCTTTGGCCCGTGCCCTCGTGAGTGTGTCATCTCTACTTCCACTTCTCTTCCCACCACACTGAATCCGCCACCTGCGGATACCTGAGCGTGGACATCAACATCTGTCACTGGCTGCAGTGTCACAGGTCACTAGGTGTCTAGGCTCAGGCTGACCTTGGCTGTCTTCTGGCCAGGCAAGGAGCCTAATCCTTCCAAGGAAATCAGGACAAGTGCTCACTGGCCGACATCCTTTCTTTCATCCACACAGCGGTCTAGATGAGGGGAAAGAGGCCAGGTAGGCCAGGTGAAGGCTGAGTGTGGGGCCTAAGGCTTCTTTCCCAATCACCATGGTGACAGCCACCGGAAGGCTGGGCGGAACTTCTGACGGGGACGAGTCACAAACACTCAGCCAATAGGAGAGGTCCAGCCTAACCGGCCAGTTCCGCAGAGCCCTCCATTTTACCCATGGACAGACAACGGCCCCTTGCGTCTTTGGCCACAAAATCCAGGGCACCCAGGGAATAACTTCACAGTAGGCAACCCCTGATGTCAACACGTTCGACACACTGGGACAGCAGGCAGGTACCTCTTTTCCACTTGCGCTAGGATATCACTAGGCAAGGCGCCCTTCCTCAGCATCTCTGGCCTCTCTGTATGTGTTCACTCAGAGGAATCTCTTCATTCTACCCCTGAGACACATCACAAGTATGAGGGGCCTGAGAGAGAGCCTAGAGATGGAACGGGGGGCTTCTGGCTGTACTGCTTCCCCGTGGGTAGAGAACAGCAGGTAGTCTCTCTGGAAGGTCTTAGCTTCTGTTGACTGACATGCGCAATACAGTAGGGGCGGACCCTGGCCAGGTGGAGCTTGTGGGCAGATGGAACCTCTCCGGCAACGAATAATTGCGCTGCTGCTTTGTATGGTAAAAACCTCCCCCCGTCAAGGGGGATGGGTAGAGAACATTGACCCACACCCGCCAGGGGCCTTTCCTGGGACTAAAGATCCCAACGTGGTCTCAACGTCGTCACCCTCTCAACACACACCTTTCCTGCACACGTAATCCTGCCTTTCTCCGTCACGGCCCTATCCTACCAGGAAAAAAAGCAAGCCGCTCAAAAAGGCCGATGCCAGGGAAATCGAGGAAACACGGCCAGTTTCCAAATTTTTGCTCTCTACACGTCCCCGCCTCCGGTGCAAGGCTGCCTATGTGGCCGGGCTCCGAAGGCAAGGCCGAAATCCTGGCAGCCTGGGCCCCAGCAGTCCAATGCTTGATGGACGTGGGGACACGGATGACCTGTTCGCCACATACAGGAGGGATCCTTGGGCCCTTCACTGGCTCGCCATTCAGCTCCACGACGTCCACTACTGGCCCTGGCCTTTGCTTTGGCTGGTGCCCCATTAAACGTGTGCTCCGGAGCGATGTTTCTCCACCCATCACTAGCATTCTGCCACCAGGGGATATGTGAGTGTGGGAGTCACCATTTGTCACTGGCAGCAGTGTCACAAGTCACTAGACTTCCAGCTACCCGCTGACCTAGGCTGCCTTCTTTCCCAGGCAAGGTCCCGAATCCTTTATCCCAGATGCTGACACCTGGGCACTGGCGGACATTGATTTTTATCAACCCAGACGTCTGAGTGAGGGTCAGAGGGCCAGGTAGGTGAAGTGAAGGCCAGGTGGGCGGGGCTAAGGCTTCTTTGCCATCACCATAGAGACAGTCCCCCCACCGCAAGAGTGGGCGGAGCTCGTGATGGGCCTGGTGACAAGACTGAGCCAATGGCAGAGATCCGGCCCGCCAGGCAGATGACACAGGGCCCTCCATTGTGACCTATGACACCTAGTGGCCACAGGATTTGAGCACGCCCCGGGAAAGGCTACGCAGGCACAAGGGAGCCCCTGGTGCGGACTGCTTCAGGGCATTGGCAGAGCACGCCAGGTACCTCTTTCCCACTTGCCTGAGGATGTCAGTAGGCAAGGCATCCCCACTCAGCATCATTTGCCTCTCTCTGTCTCTCTCTGCTTGTCTTCGTTCTCTGAAATCTCTTCCTTCTCCCCCTTGTCACTTCACACCTTGGAGTGCCTGACAGAGGGCCTAGAGACCAAAGAGCAAAGGGGGAAGGCCTCTGGCTCTCCTGCTTGCCCTTGAGGGGAGAGAAGTTCTGCTAGTCTATCTGGAAGGTCTAGAGAGTAGTGATTGATTGGGGAGCTACATCACGGGCGGACCTGGCCAGGTGAAGCTCGCTGACAAGTGGCAGCCTCTCCGGAGACTACTAATTCCGCTGCTAACATTCTATGCAAATAACCGGCTGAGTGCCATGGGCAGAAAACATTGACACATACCTGCCAGAGGCCTATTCTGGGTCTGAAGAGTCCACCCTGGTCTCCAGCAACTCATCATCTCAGCACACACTTTGCCTGCACGCATGGAAACCGCCTCTCTCCACGAATGCCTTCACCTGCTAGGAAACACACGATGTCACTCAGCCAAAGAAGAGCACAGGCAAAGTCAACTGAAGCCCCCATTTTCAAGATTTTGCCCTCTGCTGTTCCACAGCCTCCGGCGGCACACTGCATCTGCGTCACTTCTCGGTAGACGAGGCCGAAATCCGGGCATCCAGGGCCCCAGCCGTCCAGAGTCTACGGATGGCGGCATATGGATCACCTCTTTGCCTCGTACAGCAGGGAGGCCTGGGCCCTAGACTGGCTCCGCTAGAGCTCCACGACCTCAGCTATTTTCCCTGACCTTTGGCCCGTGTCCTCGTGAGTGTGTCATCTCTACTTCCACTTCTCTTCCCACCACACTGAATCCGCCACCTGCGGATACCTGAGCGTGGACATCAACATCTGTCACTGGCTGCAGTGTCACAGGTCACTAGGTGTCTAGGCTCAGGCTGACCTTGGCTGTCTTCTGGCCAGGCAAGGAGCCTAATCCTTCCAAGGAAATCAGGACACGTGCTCACTGGCCGACATCCTTTCTTTCATCCACACAGCGGTCTAGATGAGGGGAAAGAGGCCAGGTAGGCCAGGTGAAGGCTGAGTGTGGGGCCTAAGGCTTCTTTCCCAATCACCATGGTGACAGCCACCGGAAGGCTGGGCGGAACTTCTGACGGGGACGAGTCACAAACACTCAGCCAATAGGAGAGGTCCAGCCTAACCGGCCAGTTCCGCAGAGCCCTCCATTTTACCCATGGACAGACAACGGCCCCTTGCGTCTTTGGCCACAAAATCCAGGGCACCCAGGGAATAACTTCACAGTAGGCAACCCCTGATGTCAACACGTTCGACACACTGGGACAGCAGGCAGGTACCTCTTTTCCACTTACGCTAGGATATCACTAGGCAAGGCGCCCTTCCTCAGCATCTCTGGCCTCTCTGTATGTGTTCACTCAGAGGAATCTCTTCATTCTACCCCTGAGACACATCACAAGTATGAGGGGCCTGAGAGAGAGCCTAGAGATGGAACGGGGGAGGCTTCTGGCTGTACTGCTTCCCCGTGGGGACAGAATAGCAGGTAGTCTCTCTGGAAGGTCTTAGCTTCTGTTGACTGACATGCGCAATACAGTAGGGGCGGACCCTGGCCAGGTGGAGCTTGTGGGCAGATGCAACCTCTCCGGCGACGAATAATTGTGCTGCTGGTTTGTATGGTGAAAACCTCCCCCCGCCAAGGGGGATGGGTAGAGAACATTGACCCACACCCGCCAGGGGCCTTTCCTGGGACTAAAGATCCCAACGTGGTCTCAACGTCGTCACCCTCTCAACACACACCTTTCCTGCACACGGAATCCTGCCTTTCTCCGTCAGGGCCCTATCCTACCAGGAAAAAAAGCAAGCCGCTCAAAAAGGCCGATGCCAGGGAAATTGAGGAAACACGGCCAGTTTCCAAATTTTTGCTCTCTACACGTCCCCGCCTCCGGTGCAAGGCTGCCTATGTGGCCGGGCTCCGAAGGCAAGGCCGAAATCCTGGCAGCCTGGGCCCCAGCAGTCCCATGCTTGATGGACGTGGGGACACGGATGACCTGTTCGCCACATACAGGAGGGATCCTTGGGCCCTTCACTGGCTCGCCATTCAGCTCCACGACGTCCACTACTGGCCCTGGCCTTTGCTTTGGCTGGTGCCCCATTAAACGTGTGCTCCGGAGCGATGTTTCTCCACCCATCACTAGCATTCTGCCACCAGGGGATATGTGAGTGTGGGAGTCACCATTTGTCACTGGCAGCAGTGTCACAAGTCACTAGACTTCCAGCTACCCGCTGACCTAGGCTGCCTTCTTTCCAAGGCAAGGTCCGGAATCCTTTATCCCAAATGCTGACATCTGGGCACTGGCGGACATTGATTTTTATCAACCCAGAGGTCTGAGTGAGGGTCAGAGGGCCAGGTAGGTGAAGTGAAGGCCAGGTGGGCGGGGCTAAGGCTTCTTTGCCATCACCATAGAGACAGTCCCCCCCGCAAGAGTGGGCGGAGCTGGTGATGGGCCTGGTGACAAGACTGAGCCAATGGCAGAGATCCGGCCCGCCAGGCAGATGACACAGGGCCCTCCATTGTGACCTATGACACCTAGTGGCCACAGGATTTGAGCACACCCCGGGAAAGGCTACGCAGGCACAAGGGAGCCCCTGGTGCGGACTGCTTCAGGGCATTGGCAGAGCACGCCAGGTACCTCTTTCCCACTTGCCTGAGGATGTCAGTAGGCAAGGCATCCCCACTCAGCATCATTTGCCTCTCTCTGTCTCTCTCTGCTTGTCTTCGTTCTCTGAAATCTCTTCCTTCTCCCCCTTGTCACTTCACACCTTGGAGTGCCTGACAGAGGGCCTAGAGACCAAAGAGCAAAGGGGGAAGGCCTCTGGCTCTCCTGCTTGCCCTTGAGGGGAGAGAAGTTCTGGTAGTCTATCTGGAAGGTCTAGAGAGTAGTGATTGATTGGGGAGCTACATCACGGGCGGACCTGGCCAGGTGAAGCTTGACATCACCGTGGGACCTGGCCAGGTGAAGCTCGCTGACAAGTGGCAGCCTCTCCGGAGACTACTAATTCCGCTGCTAACATTCTATGCAAATAACCGGCTGAGTGCCATGGGCAGAAAACATTGACACATACCTGCCAGAGGCCTATTCTGGGTCTGAAGAGTCCACCCTGGTCTCCAGCAACTCATCATCTCAGCACACACTTTGCCTGCACGCATGGAAACCGCCTCTCTCCACGAATGCCTTCACCTGCTAGGAAACACACGATGTCACTCAGCCAAAGAAGAGCACAGGCAAAGTCAACTGAAGCCCCCATTTTCAAGATTTTGCCCTCTGCTGTTCCACAGCCTCCGGCGGCACACTGCATCTGCGTCACTTCTCGGTAGACGAGGCCGAAA
This sequence comes from Loxodonta africana, assembly GCF_030014295.1. Taxonomy (NCBI): domain Eukaryota; kingdom Metazoa; phylum Chordata; class Mammalia; order Proboscidea; family Elephantidae; genus Loxodonta; species Loxodonta africana. The sequence goes on along the minus strand of NW_026974926.1, from coordinate 6,424 downwards.
TCCGGGCATCCAGGGCCCCAGCCGTCCAGAGTCTACGGATGGCGGCATATGGATCACCTCTTTGCCTCGTACAGCAGGGAGGCCTGGGCCCTAGACTGGCTCCGCTAGAGCTCCACGACCTCAGCTATTTTCCCTGACCTTTGGCCCGTGCCCTCGTGAGTGTGTCATCTCTACTTCCACTTCTCTTCCCACCACACTGAATCCGCCACCTGCGGATACCTGAGCGTGGACATCAACATCTGTCACTGGCTGCAGTGTCACAGGCCACTAGGTGCCTAGGCTCAGGCTGACCTTGGCTGTCTTCTGCCCAGGCAAGGAGCCTAATCCTTCCAAGGAAATCAGGACACGTGCTCACTGGCCGACATCCTTTCTTTCATCCACACAGCGGTCTAGATGAGGGGAAAGAGGCCAGGTAGGCCAGGTGAAGGCTGAGTGTGGGGCCTAAGGCTTCTTTCCCAATCACCATGGTGACAGCCACCGGAAGGCTGGGCGGAACTTCTGACGGGGACGAGTCACAAACACTCAGCCAATAGGAGAGGTCCAGCCTAACCGGCCAGTTCCGCAGAGCCCTCCATTTTACCCATGGACAGACAACGGCCCCTTGCGTCTTTGGCCACAAAATCGAGGACACCCAGGGAATAACTTCACAGTAGGCAACCCCTGATGTCAACACGTTCGACACACTGGGACAGCAGGCAGGTACCTCTTTTCCACTTACGCTAGGATATCACTAGGCAAGGCGCCCTTCCTCAGCATCTCTGGCCTCTCTGTATGTGTTCACTCAGAGGAATCTCTTCATTCTACCCCTGAGACACATCACAAGTATGAGGGGCCTGAGAGAGAGCCTAGAGATGGAACGGGGGAGGCTTCTGGCTGTACTGCTTCCCCGTGGGTAGAGAAGAGCAGGTAGTCTCTCTGGAAGGTCTTAGCTTCTGTTGACTGACACGCGCAATACAGTAGGGGCGGACCCTGGCCAGGTGGAGCTTGTGGGCAGATGCAACCTCTCCGGCAACGAATAATTGCGCTGCTGCTTTGTATGGTGAAAACCTCCCCCCGCCAAGGGGGATGGGTAGAGAACATTGACCCACACCCGCCAGGGGCCTTTCCTGGGACTAAAGATCCCAACGTGGTCTCAACGTCGTCACCCTCTCAACACACACCTTTCCTGCACACGTAATCCTGCCTTTCTCCGTCACGGCCCTATCCTACCAGGAAAAAAAGCAAGCCGCTCAAAAAGGCCGATGCCAGGGAAATCGAGGAAACACGGCCAGTTTCCAAATTTTTGCTCTCTACACGTCCCCGCCTCCGGTGCAAGGCTGCCTATGTGCCGGGCTCTGAAGGCAAGGCCGAAATCCTGGCAGCCTGGGCCCCAGCAGTCCAATGCTTGATGGACGTGGGGACACGGATGACCTGTTCGCCACATACAGGAGGGATCCTTGGGCCCTTCACTGGCTCGCCATTCAGCTCCACGACGTCCACTACTGGCCCTGGCCTTTGCTTTGGCTGGTGCCCCATTAAACGTGTGCTCCGGAGCGATGTTTCTCCACCCATCACTAGCATTCTGCCACCAGGGGATATGTGAGTGTGGGAGTCACCATTTGTCACTGGCAGCAGTGTCACAAGTCACTAGACTTCCAGCTACCCGCTGACCTAGGCTGCCTTCTGCCCCAGGCAAGGTCCCGAATCCTTTATCCCAGATGCTGACACCTGGGCACTGGCGGATATTGATTTTTATCAACACAGAGGTCTGAGTGAGGGTCAGAGGGCCAGGTAGGTGAAGTGAAGGCCAGGCGGGCGGGGCTAAGGCTTCTTTGCCATCACCATAGAGACAGTCCCCCCACCGCAAGAGTGGGCGGAGCTCGTGATGGGCCTGGTGACAAGACTGAGCCAATGGCAGAGATCCGGCCCGCCAGGCAGATGACACAGGGCCCTCCATTGTGACCTATGACACCTAGTGGCCACAGGATTTGAGCACGCCCCGGGAAAGGCTACGCAGGCACAAGGGAGCCCCTGGTGCGGACTGCTTCAGGGCATTGGCAGAGCACGCCAGGTACCTCTTTCCCACTTGCCTGAGGATATCAGTAGGCAAGGCATCTCCACTCAGCATCATTTGCCTCTCTCTGTCTCTCTCTGCTTGTCTTCGTTCTCTGAAATCTCTTCCTTCTCCCCCTTGTCACTTCACACCTTGGAGTGCCTGACAGAGGGCCTAGAGACCAAAGAGCAAAGGGGGAAGGCCTCTGGCTCTCCTGCTTGCCCTTGAGGGGAGAGAAGTTCTGCTAGTCTATCTGGAAGGTCTAGAGAGTAGTGATTGATTGGGGAGCTACATCACGGGCGGACCTGGCCAGGTGAAGCTTGACATCACCGTGGGACCTGGCCAGGTGAAGCTCGCTGACAAGTGGCAGCCTCTCCGGAGACTACTAATTCCGCTGCTAACATTCTATGCAAATAACCGGCTGAGTGCCATGGGCAGAAAACATTGACACATACCTGCCAGAGGCCTATTCTGGGTCTGAAGAGTCCACCCTGGTCTCCAGCAACTCATCATCTCAGCACACACTTTGCCTGCACGCATGGAAACCGCCTCTCTCCACGAATGCCTTCACCTGCTAGGAAACACACGATGTCACTCAGCCAAAGAAGAGCACAGGCAAAGTCAACTGAAGCCCCCATTTTCAAGATTTTGCCCTCTAATACTATCTCTCTATCGGCGGCACACTGCATCTGCGTCACTTCTCGGTAGACGAGGCCGAAATCCGGGCATCCAGGGCCCCAGCCGTCCAGAGTCTACGGATGGCGGCATATGGATCACCTCTTTGCCTCGTACAGCAGGGAGGCCTGGGCCCTAGACTGGCTCCGCTAGAGCTCCACGACCTCAGCTATTTTCCCTGACCTTTGGCCCGTGCCCTCGTGAGTGTGTCATCTCTACTTCCACTTCTCTTCCCACCACACTGAATCCGCCACCTGCGGATACCTGAGCGTGGACATCAACATCTGTCACTGGCTGCAGTGTCACAGGTCACTAGGTGCCTAGGCTCAGGCTGACCTTGGCTGTCTTCTGGCCAGGCAAGGAGCCTAATCCTTCCAAGGAAATCAGGACACGTGCTCACTGGCCGACATCCTTTCTTTCATCCACACAGCGGTCTAGATCAGGGGAAAGAGGCCAGGTAGGCCAGGTGAAGGCTGAGTGTGGGGCCTAAGGCTTCTTTCCCAATCACCATGGTGACAGCCACCGGAAGGCTGGGCCGAACTTCTGACGGGGACGAGTCACAAACACTCAGCCAATAGGAGAGGTCCAGCCTAACCGGCCAGTTCCGCAGAGCCCTCCATTTTACCCATGGACAGACAACGGCCCCTTGCGTCTTTGGCCACAAAATCGAGGACACCCAGGGAATAACTTCACAGTAGGCAACCCCTGATGTCAACACGTTCGACACACTGGGACAGCAGGCAGGTACCTCTTTTCCACTTACGCTAGGATATCACTAGGCAAGGCGCCCTTCCTCAGCATCTCTGGCCTCTCTGTATGTGTTCACTCAGAGGAATCTCTTCATTCTACCCCTGAGACACATCACAAGTATGAGGGGCCTGAGAGAGAGCCTAGAGATGGAACGGGGGAGGCTTCTGGCTGTACTGCTTCCCCGTGGGTAGAGAAGAGCAGGTAGTCTCTCTGGAAGGTCTTAGCTTCTGTTGACTGACACGCGCAATACAGTAGGGGCGGACCCTGGCCAGGTGGAGCTTGTGGGCAGATGCAACCTCTCCGGCAACGAATAATTGCGCTGCTGCTTTGTATGGTGAAAACCTCCCCCCGCCAAGGGGGATGGGTAGAGAACATTGACCCACACCCGCCAGGGGCCTTTCCTGGGACTAAAGATCCCAACGTGGTCTCAACGTCGTCACCCTCTCAACACACACCTTTCCTGCACACGTAATCCTGCCTTTCTCCGTCACGGCCCTATCCTACCAGGAAAAAAAGCAAGCCGCTCAAAAAGGCCGATGCCAGGGAAATCGAGGAAACACGGCCAGTTTCCAAATTTTTGCTCTCTACACGTCCCCGCCTCCGGTGCAAGGCTGCCTATGTGCCGGGCTCTGAAGGCAAGGCCGAAATCCTGGCAGCCTGGGCCCCAGCAGTCCAATGCTTGATGGACGTGGGGACACGGATGACCTGTTCGCCACATACAGGAGGGATCCTTGGGCCCTTCACTGGCTCGCCATTCAGCTCCACGACGTCCACTACTGGCCCTGGCCTTTGCTTTGGCTGGTGCCCCATTAAACGTGTGCTCCGGAGCGATGTTTCTCCACCCATCACTAGCATTCTGCCACCAGGGGATATGTGAGTGTGGGAGTCACCATTTGTCACTGGCAGCAGTGTCACAAGTCACTAGACTTCCAGCTACCCGCTGACCTAGGCTGCCTTCTGCCCCAGGCAAGGTCCCGAATCCTTTATCCCAGATGCTGACACCTGGGCACTGGCGGATATTGATTTTTATCAACACAGAGGTCTGAGTGAGGGTCAGAGGGCCAGGTAGGTGAAGTGAAGGCCAGGCGGGCGGGGCTAAGGCTTCTTTGCCATCACCATAGAGACAGTCCCCCCACCGCAAGAGTGGGCGGAGCTCGTGATGGGCCTGGTGACAAGACTGAGCCAATGGCAGAGATCCGGCCCGCCAGGCAGATGACACAGGGCCCTCCATTGTGACCTATGACACCTAGTGGCCACAGGATTTGAGCACGCCCCGGGAAAGGCTACGCAGGCACAAGGGAGCCCCTGGTGCGGACTGCTTCAGGGCATTGGCAGAGCACGCCAGGTACCTCTTTCCCACTTGCCTGAGGATATCAGTAGGCAAGGCATCTCCACTCAGCATCATTTGCCTCTCTCTGTCTCTCTCTGCTTGTCTTCGTTCTCTGAAATCTCTTCCTTCTCCCCCTTGTCACTTCACACCTTGGAGTGCCTGACAGAGGGCCTAGAGACCAAAGAGCAAAGGGGGAAGGCCTCTGGCTCTACTGCTTGCCCTTGAGGGGAGAGAAGTTCTGCTAGTCTATCTGGAAGGTCTAGAGAGTAGTGATTGATTGGGGAGCTACATCACGGGCGGACCTGGCCAGGTGAAGCTTGACATCACCGTGGGACCTGGCCAGGTGAAGCTCGCTGACAAGTGGCAGCCTCTCCGGAGACCACTAATTCCGCTGCTAACATTCTGTGCAAATAACCGGCTGAGTGCCATGGGCAGAAAACATTGACACATACTTGCCAGAGGCCTATTCTGGGTCTGAAGAGTCCACCCTGGTCTCCAGCAACTCATCATCTCAGCACACACTTTGCCTGCACGCATGGAAACCGCCTCTCTCCACGAATGCCTTCACCTGCTAGGAAACACACGATGTCACTCAGCCAAAGAAGAGCACAGGCAAAGTCAACTGAAGCCCCCATTTTCAAGATTTTGCCCTCTGCTGTTCCACAGCCTCCGGCGGCACACTGCATCTGCGTCACTTCTCGGTAGACGAGGCCGAAATCCGGGCATCCAGGGCCCCAGCCGTCCAGAGTCTACGGATGGCGGCATATGGATCACCTCTTTGCCTCGTACAGCAGGGAGGCCTGGGCCCTAGACTGGCTCCGCTAGAGCTCCACGACCTCAGCTATTTTCCCTGACCTTTGGCCCGTGCCCTCGTGAGTGTGTCATCTCTACTTCCACTTCTCTTCCCACCACACTGAATCCGCCACCTGCGGATACCTGAGCGTGGACATCAACATCTGTCACTGGCTGCAGTGTCACAGGTCACTAGGTGTCTAGGCTCAGGCTGACCTTGGCTGTCTTCTGGCCAGGCAAGGAGCCTAATCCTTCCAAGGAAATCAGGACACGTGCTCACTGGCCGACATCCTTTCTTTCATCCACACAGCGGTCTAGATCAGGGGAAAGAGGCCAGGTAGGCCAGGTGAAGGCTGAGTGTGGGGCCTAAGGCTTCTTTCCCAATCACCATGGTGACAGCCACCGGAAGGCTGGGCGGAACTTCTGACGGGGACGAGTCACAAACACTCAGCCAATAGGAGAGGTCCAGCCTAACCGGCCAGTTCCGCAGAGCCCTCCATTTTACCCATGGACAGACAACGGCCCCTTGCGTCTTTGGCCACAAAATCCAGGGCACCCAGGGAATAACTTCACAGTAGGCAACCCCTGATGTCAACACGTTCGACACACTGGGACAGCAGGCAGGTACCTCTTTTCCACTTACGCTAGGATATCACTAGGCAAGGCGCCCTTCCTCAGCATCTCTGGCCTCTCTGTATGTGTTCACTCAGAGGAATCTCTTCATTCTACCCCTGAGACACATCACAAGTATGAGGGGCCTGAGAGAGAGCCTAGAGATGGAACGGGGGAGGCTTCTGGCTGTACTGCTTCCCCGTGGGTAGAGAAGAGCAGGTAGTCTCTCTGGA